>NC_045427.1:140935959-141243459 GCF_902635505.1 Sarcophilus harrisii | reverse complement strand
TGCCCTAAGGAAAAGCTCTAATACCCTAGTTGTAGCTCAGGTTGACCATTAAGGTTACTTTCAAAATTTTTTTTTATTTATTGCCATTCTAAATATGGCTTTGAAAAGATAGTTCCTTCATTTCATTTAGGGGTTTTGTTTTTGTTTTTTTATAATAGGATAGAATGCCAATTTTTCTACCAGACTGGGCTCCCAAAAGATCCTATTAGTTTCCTGAACCAAACCAAACTTCTGTCAAAAATTCAAGCGGAAAATACAAAATGTGCACTTTAATATTGATTTTGTCTTCTCTCCCAACTCTATTTCCATCCCTAAAATTATGGAGTCTGGAGAGTTTTTCTTTGAAAAGTAACATGAAGAGAAGACCCCTCCAAAACACATGTACTTCTAAAGTATAGGTTAGAATGGAAACATTATGCTGGCCATGACTATTCATATATGAAGGATTAATGTTTTCAAGGCAGACTGGCAATAGCATCCTACTCAGAACTTAAGTCTCTCCTGGATTTGTCTCTGCCCTAGTCATACTTCCCCTCATCCCTCTAAAAATGTGCTTTCCTTTTTTGGACTGTTAACATACTGGGATCATTTAACACAAGATATTGTTTGTCACCAAGTGTTTATGTATCTTTGCAAGATGTATATCATTACATGGTGCTATGCATTTTAAAAAATTTATCTTGTTTAAATGTGTTATACATTTTTCAGAAGCAGGGAAGGATTTGGTCCCTTTAAAATTCTTCTGGTTCCTGAGCATTTCCTGGTCCCTGACCCCTGAATGACTGTGACCCCTTCCGTGACTCTCACCTAAAGCAGTAAACCTGACCTTGAACTGTTTACCTGATTCCATACCTCAGGCTCTGCCCTGCCCTCCATCTTTTGGGCATTGCCTACAGCAGGAATGCACATTGGTTTCGTGTTCTGGGGATGGTAAGTAGACTAGTCAAGCCAGAATGGAGAGTTTGTATAAAGGGCAGTGGCAGGCAAGTAGAAACACTGGCTGGAGCCAGATTGCACAGAAAGCAGGAAAGGGAGGAAGATGCTTTGTATTTCCGGTTTCCAGTATCCTAATATTAATCCCCACATCAGCAGCCCTAGCCAGAGGAAGAGCTCTTTGCCACGTGAAGATTTTGAGCTTTTACCTGAGGTCTTGTGAACTTGCTTTTTAAATCATCCTGGTAAATGATATATCTCAGTAAAACTGATTTATTTTATAATTCTATATATTTTCTTTTATGCATTTACAAGCCTCAATTCTAAAAAAGGTTTCCATAAATTCCATGCACTGTCAAAGGGGGCCATGACACAAATGAGAGAAAGAACACTTGCCCTTATGTATTATTAAGATAAATAATAATAAGGATAATCTGGGGTCACTTGTTCCCAATAATATTCATGGTCTTATTCTGGGTTGTCTATTTTATAAGAAGGACTATTAGAGTCATTAATATAAAAGCTAATGGTGGTCCCCCTTCACGTAAGAGTATAGTCTTGAAAGGGGAAGAAGTTAGGATGACAAAACTACCCCACTGTCTGGAGTTCTTTGTATGAAGCACAAAGTTAGGATTTTAAGCCCCTTTCCATCTTCTTTCTTATTTTCTTAGCAGCTTGGTGCTGATCTGCCCCCACTCTTGGTTGCTCCCCAAAGCCAACTCTTTTTCTTTGCTCTGTTTCCTTGTGGATTCCTGCCTTTGATCTGGCTGCTGGCTGCTCTCTTTGATCCCTGCAGTGGGCCCTGTGCTCCTCCAACCATATCATACTCTCACCTTGCCCTCCCTGAAATCCCTAGCCTGACTTTGTTCGCTGTTCCTGCCATTAATCATCAGTAACCCCAAAATCCTTTCTACCCCTAAGTGGGCAGGGACACCTTGAATACAATTCTCATGACTGCTGGATTAAAACCCAGATTCCATATTGAATTAGTCTAATCTAAAATAATTCCAAAATAATCTATCTAGATTACAAAATTGTTTTTAGTCATTTTTATCTAAGAATTTTTTTTTCTCCTCCCAGAATCTCTGAATGTTAAATGGCATGGACTACACAGTTTCTAAAGATTTAAGTTGGAGCATCACTCAAAAGACAATAGAAGAGTACATGGTGGGTGTGAGCAGGACAGCAACTCTTTAAAAAGAATTATGCAGGAAAAGTGATGGGACAGATGTCATCAGAATGATATGTGACCAGAAATAAGATTGAGCTTGTTCTTTAGAAAGAATGAGAGATAGCTGATGAAACATTCCTGTGTTCTTTGGTATCTATACAATGTCAAGAGAATTTGAGGAAATGACCCAAAGAACCCTGGGTGGATCCCCCTCATTAAATTTTTGAGGGACAAAGATAAGGGTCATATAAGATAGCCAGGTTGCAATCTGAGAAGTTACAGGGAGTGCCTACATCAATAAGTATTAAGATAAATCTTGGACTCAAGCTTGAACGTCCTTTCCAGCTTGAAAACTAAGATTGAGGATCTAAGTAGCTTCCTCTAAAAATGTTCTGGTGAATTTGACATTTGTAAATCTATGTATTTAGTTTTAGAGAAAAATTTAGTGGGGTTAATGATTTGCCTCATGAGAGCTGGATTCAAACAGTGTTTCCTAAACAGATCCACATGGAATTCTTAAGGTTCTATGACAGATTGTCCAAGGGGTTCTCTGAGAGAAAAAATTTTAGTGGCAGAAAGACATCCACACTCAACCTTCTCCTTGTGCCATCTGTGTTGACAGTATATCATTTACGAGTTCAGTCAATGGTAAAAATCCATGGGAAAGTAACCAAATTGATTTCTATAACCAAAAAGTTGGTTTTGCATTTGCTATTTGGAAATTCAGCGAAGGTTATGAACTTCTTAGCAGAACAATGTTTTTAAATACAATAAACAAAATGCATAAGATTATAAAGGAAATCATTTGTTCTGAAATTAAGTTGGGAAAAATATTTTAGAAAAATAAGTTCTGGATCCCGGGTTAATAATACTTGGTTTATAATAAATCCTTGAATATTCTCAAGAATGTATAATGCACAATTAATTGACTATAAAATAACCAATACCTCTTTAAAGTCTCAAGATTGATCTTTTAAAAATATAAATCTTTCTGGACCATCTCTCTAAGCACAGTCTCCTGAATTCTTGCTTCATTTCTCTTAAACCTGCTTTTCTTCACCATGATTTTCAATCCCTCCAACCATCCTCATTTTCCCAAATCAGCTCCCCTTTCTAACCTCACTTTCCTTTTTTTCATTGCCTCAATCTCATGGTTAACCAGTTCATCTATGTATTATCCTCTATCCTTGAATCCTTGCCTTCTATTATATGGCCGTCCTCAACCCAGTCATGATTGCTGTCTTTGCCACTCTTCCTCTTAAACTGCCAGCTACCAATGAAGAAAGGCATACCTAGGCCCTCTACATATTCATGTTGTCTAATCTTAATTGGGAAGCAGCTAGGTAGCCCCGGAGTCAGGAAGACTCATCTTTCTGAGAAAACCCCAGAAGGAGGTCAGGAAGAGTTGGATACAAATGAAAACTGACTCAAGGAGAACAACAATCTTAATCGACCCTTATGGCTGCATGGAATTCTTTTTATTCTTCCCAAGTGCTTCTCCATTATCCACTCTCTAGCTAACTATTCTAAATCTTCTCTCTGTGCAAACCCCAATCCTATCCTCAAATCCTTTTCTCAACTGATGATCATGTTTCTTGATTTACTAATAATGATGAGAAGCAACTGGTCAGACGGTTCTTAGAAGGCTGGTGACCTGCAATCTGTTCTGTAACCCAGTCATTTGGTTGTATATAAGGTTTGTTGTCGGAGGAATTCAGTCTTCTTAAGAAGGAAATAGAATCTTCAGTTCTTAAACCGATTGGCTCATCACTCCAATCTTCAAATTCAGGATAAGTTTGCTAATTATATCATTATCATCATCATCATCATCATCATCATCATCAAGATAAAGTTCAAAGTCTAAGGGGTTTCCCAGAAAGGAGGGAAATAAAAAAAGTACTCAATGTACAAATATAAATCATGCATAGAACAAATTATGTATTCACATACAGCAAAGGGAATCATAAATATAATCATAGTCTGTGTTACAGAATGATTGGAATAGACTATAATTATTATTGCAATCTGCTAAAAGGCTCTTTGATAAGCCTCATCAAGGCATAGCACAATTTGTCAATTCTGCTCATTAGTTAGTTTATTTTACCTCTAGAAATGGACATTGTCCAATAATCTGGTTGATCTTGATTTCCTTTCATATGGCCTTTCTCCTAGCAAAAGTAGAACTGTCTAATGCTGGTTATTTCCCCTGCCATTAGCCACTGGAGCTCTAAGGAAACTGCCACTTTGCCAGTTTGGAATGCCAATGTTGTGACTTCTTCCAAACTTCCAATGTTCACAAAGCCAATGCTAAAGAAAGGAAAGACACAAGAAAAACAAAGCTAGCCATGTGCCTTAGTATAAGCCTACCTAATTGAGCACTTCCCTGCCATTTTGTTAATATATAAGGGCCCCAACACCTGGGTAAAATCACATCTTGTCACTTGGAGACCTGAGTCCTAGGGGCCAACAGACAGAAAATAAATCTTTAAACTTAGGAAACAATCAGAAGATTCTCAGAATATGAATAATATAGTGATTAAAGTCAGCACACAAAGTCCATTTGAAGCCAACCAGAGTAATGATTGAACATGCTGAAGGAGGAGAGGGAGGAATAACACCCTAAATACTAAGAAGATTAAAATATCTGTCATAAGCTCTCTCCTCTACTCCACCCCACACATCAAAATCTCTCTCTGGCTTCAACTGTCCTTTCCTCATTTGCCTTGGGCTCAGAGAATAAAATAGTTTTTTTCTTTCTTGCCAAAGCCAATCCTTCCATTGTATGCTTGATCTCATTCCCTCCTAGATCTTGCTCTGTTGATCATTCATCTCTCTATCTGTATCTCTTTCCCTTCCCTCCCTTGTCTTCTCCCTTTATTATCTCTCTGCATCCTTTACTATCTATTCTCTGTGAAAGAAGTGTCCATTGCCTTACCACTCACCTATTTTTTATTCAAGCTTTTTAATTAACAGAAATCTATTTTCTTATCCTCCAATCCCTCCCTCACATCACTGGGGAAAAGAAAAGAAAAGAAAATTCCTTGTTAAAAAAATGTTCATGATGAAGCAAAAAAAAAAAAAAAATCCCCAGCAATCATGTTCAAAATTATATATCTCATTCTGTACCCTTCTGCACCCATCACTTTTCTATAAGGAGGTATATATAGCATTGCTCCTCTAGGATCATGGATAACCATTGAGTTGATCATAGTTCTTACAGCTTTCAAGGTTATTTATCTCTAAAATGTTCTTACTATATAAATTGTTCTCCTGATTTTCCTCATTTCATTCTTCATCAGTTAAATGTCTTCAAAACTTTTCATTTTTAAATAACAAGGTGTTCCCAAAGGTTTAGCAAAATTTTAAGCTTTAATAACTTAAAATGGTACCAAGATGGAAAGAGACAATTTAGAACCTTGCATAGAGTGTTAAGTTGAAGTCAAGAAAATATGGGTTCACATCCTACCTGTGTGACCTTCAGGAAGTTTCTAGACCTTTACTTTCTCATCTGTAAAGTGAAGGAGATGGACTTGACAACCTCTAGGATTCTTTGCCATTCTAAGTCATGTTTTCTATGATTTCTTATCAAGGACAATTCACTCTTTTCTAAGGCAGTCCATTCTGCTTTTGAACAGCTCTATTCCAGGCACCTTTGTCTCTGTGAAGATATAGACCCTGATGAAATGTCTGAACCTCCTCTTTTCATGGACAAATTTGTCCTCAAATATCCTTGATGGACTCGGGAGTATTTTATTATCCCCAAAGAAATCTTGAGACCTTTAGATAGAGTTATGGGTCTTTCCATGCCAGTCAAGGAAATGTCACTATGGCAATGAAATGATAAACAAATTGTTAAAATTTCTTTTGGCCCTTTACAATTTTTGTCATCAATCAATTGTGATCAACTTGGCTCTTTTCAACAGTGCAGTGATTCAGGGTAATTCCAATAGATTTGGGATGGAAAGTATCATTTGCATAAAGAGAGAGAATTGTGGATACTCAATGTGGATCAAAGCATAGGTGCAAAAAGTTGCAAAAAGACAGGTAGCTTCAGTATAATAAAACTTCCCAGCAAAGTAAATATTAAAGTGGGAAGCCCTTCTAGCAAAGTGTGATGTAAATAGGGGTTTTGCTCAATCTTGGCTCAGATTAATGATCTACAATCCCTTCTTCCTTAAAGATTTTCTCACCTTTCATCATCAGAGCACAGACTCTCACTGATCACAACAGACACTGCACACAGCAATTAGTGTGAAGTCTCTTAAACTTTTAGTCATAAGGCCCCTTTAATCCCCTGAACAATGTAGAAGTAGGTGAGTTCTTGTCAGTTAGTCCTCCCAAGCAATTTGCCACAAAAATAGATGTTACATGCCTTTCCCTGATTCATATCTTAATTCATGGGAACTTTTATCACAAAATCCTTTTATTAGAATTTTGCTATCAAGAGAACATGAAAACACAGAATGTTAGTGCTAAAAAGAACTCTAGCAATCATCAAATCCAATTCTGTTCTTTTATATTTGGGGAAATTGGAGGCTAGAGAAGAGGAATAATCCATCTAAGATCCTGCAAGAAATTAGTGGCAGAAGCAGAACTAACCTCCATATCTCTCAGCTCGCAAGTCTTTCTACCTTATAATGCTAATCTATTGAATGGGTGTATATAAAACTTCAAGATTAATTTAAATGAGGTCCTACATATTTTTCTTCATGCACTAAAGTTAATTTGGTTTTCTTTCTCTGAGGAATTAAGATAAAAGTGGAAAATTATTTGAGACCTTGACATGATTTCATGTCTATTAGTTGGATATCATGGTATAGTGAAAAATGGCTTGAATGTGGAGTCAGAAGGTTTGAGTTCAATTCCCAGATTCAATATTTATTAACTGTGAGACTATGCAAAATAAAAATAATAATATTTGTATTATATTTCACCTCCTAGGATTGTCCTGAAGAAATAAATGCTTGATAAACCTGAAAGCACTAAGGAAATGTTAATTGTTAATATCATTTTGATTTTTTTCCCCAGAAATTTAATAATGCTGTCTCCTTGGTCAATGGAGACCACTGTTAGAATAAGCTGACACTGGTTATAAAATTAAATTCCAAAATTAAATACCACTAACATCATCATTTTATTTTTAATTATATTTTATTATTTTTTCAAATTAAGAAGCATTTATTTTCTTTCCCTATTACATCTTTCCCAAAAAATTATTACCAAAAAAAAAAGAAAAAGAAAAAGAAAATTCTTATAAAGAAATATGTATGTACTCAAACAAAGCAAATTCCAACATTGGCCATGTTCAAAAATGTATAACTTGCTCTTTGAATCCATCACTTCTCTGTCAGGAGGTGGGTAACATGTTTTATCTTAGGTTCTCTGGAATTATGGTATGCTCAGATTTCTCAAGTCTTTCAAAATTGTTTCTCTTTTTAAAGTCATTGTTATTATATAAATTGTTTATTCACTCTGCTCACTTCTCTCTACATTAGTTCTTTTTCTCTGTTTATATTTGTTCTTATAGCTATTCCAGTTTTCACTGAAATTTTATCATCCCTTATGACTCAATATTATATTTATATAACATAATTTGCTTAGTCATTCCTACTAAATGCATACCCCTTTAGTTTCCTTTTTTTTCTTCTACTACAAAAAGAGCTGCTAAAAGATTCCACATATGGAATCTTTAGTATACAAGCTATATAGTGGCCAAAGGAGAGGTCAAAATAGTTAAGTAAAAATTTTTAGCATAATTCTAAATGGACCAATACACTAATACATTTTCCTGTTGCCCTTCCAACAAGTCATTTTCATTTTTTTAAAGACTTTGTCATTCTGATGGGTATGATGTAGAACCTCAGAGTTGTTTTAATTTGCATTTCTCTGGTAATTAATGAGTTGAAGCATTTTTTTGTAGTTATTAATAACAAATTTTTTCCTTTGAAAACTTCCTGTTCATATTCTTATACCATTTATCCATTGGAGAATGGTTCTTGTTTTTACATATCTTTATTTTTTATATCTTTTTATATGTATTGAATGTAAAAAAATATGTTTACTTATTTATAATACTGAGTCACTTCATGAGATGGACCTCTTCCATGCCCCATAGTTTGGAAACCATAGTTATAACCCTTCATGTTTTTCAAATTTCTATTTTTAACTTGAACCATGATTTCTATTGAAAAAGTAGACTCATACACCAAGATCAATTTACGAAAATTCTAGGGAGGATCTTCTTTTACCAAAGCAAATCGCATCTTCTCTGTAATTTGCAACTTTAGAAAGTGACTTGGGGAGCCAAATGATTTGTTCACATAACCAGGACTTGTTAGAGGAGGAACTTGAACAAAGATCTTTCTTACCCTGAGACTATCTGCTCTGTCATGTCATTTTCACAGAGCAGCACTAATAATGTGCAAATTACTATTTTGGTGCCAAGAATTCAAGGGGAAATATGAAATTGCTCCTGCCTGTAAGGAGCTTAATGCTTAATAAGTGTCTGCTGAATGGATGAATCATTGAAAATAATTTGTTACACAAAAAAAGCAATTTTAAAATGTTAGTACAGAAATGAATGAGTTCTTCTTTGGGTGAGGGTGGGGTAGAGTGGGGAAATGTTCTTCGAACTCACTAAACCCTAAATGATCACTTCATATCCAAGGAAACAGAGGGTCACATAGAGTCATTTTACCAAGAATATATGATAAAAACCCATAGTAACCTGTGGAAATGCTTTGGCAGGTATTTTTCAGAGGGGCAGAATGGAGGAGGGGGAGGGAGAGACATTTTTTTATAGGATATGAAGATAGAATTTGGGATTAATCCTCCTAATAATGGCTTTTACTCTCCGTTTTTCACTTATCCCTTCCTTTTTAACTTTTTTTCCCTCCTATACTTGACTTTATCTGCTTTCCCCTCCCCCCCAAAAAAAACTTCCTCAAGAAAACAAAAATTAAGGCAAAATTTCAGGACTATAGACTAATAAGTCTCCTGAATCCCCATGATTGACTTGAAAAAATAATGATAGTATAGATTTTGAGCAGAAATGCCCCTCAGAGGTTATTGCTGAATTCCTTTGCAGGGGGGCCTCCATTTTCCCCTCGTACATATTTCTGTAGAACTTCTGACATTCTAGACTTTACCAACATATCCTGATTTTGAGTACTTCTCTCCTCTCCTCTTTTTTCCTTTCCATCTCTTTTTGTTCTCTTTCATCATTAGACTGTAAGCTCCTAGAAGGGAAGGAATGTTTTCTTTTTTGCTCTTATTTGTCTTCCTATTGTTTAACACTGTGCCTATCTCATAATAATTGTTAAATAAACACTTGTTATCTTGTTGTCTATTCTTACTCCCTAGTTAAGGAAGAGACTGGAGCCCTGAGAGATAAAGAATTGCCTGAAATTACACAGCTTGCAAGTATCAGAGTCAAAATTAAAACTCAAGTCCTCTGACTCAAAATCCTGTGTTTTACCTATTGTACTATAGAAATGTTGAAAAAAGCTAGAAATTCTCACAAGAAAGCAAAACAATAAAATAAAAAACAAAAAAACTTTGATATGAAAAACAAATGGAAAAATAGCTTTGATACAATTATAAAGCCAGAGAAATAAGAGTCAGTGCAACAGAAAGAATCTTAAGCCATGCAATAAACAGAAAAGAGACACTTAAGAAATTTTTTAAAACTGAAATTACTCTCTCCAGAAAAATAAGACAGACTAAAGGAATAACTGAACGCAAAGTTTCGGTATAGTGGTCATAATGGCGTACACCTTTAATCCTCACTACTCGGAAAGCTGGAGCTGATGTATTGTTTGAGTTCAAGAATTCTGAGCTGCAGGGGCCTAAGCTGATCAGGTATCAGCACTGAGTTCAGCACCAATATGGTGAGCCCTTGGGAGCAGGCGAGGTGGAGGAGGGGAATCACTAGGTTGCCTAAGGAGGAGCGAACTGGCTTGGGTTAGGGATAAAACAAGTCAAAACTTATATGATATTTAATAGTGGACCTGGGTCTGTGAATAGCTGCTGTATTTCTAGCCTGAGGACATAGAGAGACAGTCAGACAGAAATAGAAAGATAGATAAAGATACAGATTAAAATGAAGAGGACTTAATTCTAAAAATACATAGCAGCCCTTCAGATACTTGAAGATTGTTATCAGAAGTCCAACCATCTAAGTTTGCTATTCTCAGTTATTGTTATTGTTTAGTCATTTCAATTCTATACAATTCTTTGTGAACTCACTTAGGATTTTCTTGGTAAAGATATTGGAATGGTTTGCCATAAAAAAAATGAACAAGTTGATTGTAATGATGATAATGTCAAGACTATAGTCATCTCTTCTTCACAACTTTAATTCTATAAATTGGAATATGCATCAATAAAAAAGTAAGCATTGCTCAACTGCTAACCTTTGGCAAATCTGTGCTGTCCACAATACTACCATTGACACCTACTCCCTAATACCTATAAACTTAAACTGACTCTTCTCCCTGACTTCTACTCTTTCTCCATGATCTACTCTCTGCTTTGAACTATTGCACTTATCAGTGAAGTTACAGAAGACTGAATTTTAACCTTGTTTAATTTGGCTATTTTACCTTAAGTATACCTATAGTACAATTTAGAATGGGAAACACTGGTATAACAGATAAACCCAGAAGTGAGAACTAGAAATCCTGATTTCTATCCACAGAAAGGTAGAAATATATCCTAAAAACTCTTAGTTGATATTATTTAAGCCCACCCTCATCCCTGAGTTCTAACTTTTCTACTTTCCAAGTTTCATTTTAGAAGACTTATTATTCAGTTGTTTGTCATGTCCAACTATTCATGACCCACTTTGGGGTTTTCTTGGCAAAGATACCCAAGTGCTTTGCCATTTCCTTCCCACTTTATAGATGAGAGAATCAAGGTAAACAGGTTAAATGTCTTGTTCAGGGTCATACAGCTAGTAGTGTCTGAGGCCAGATTTGAACTCAGGAAAATTAGTTATTCTCTCTCCAATTCAGTTCATTCACTGAGTCACCTAGCTGTCCCCTTAGAAAGCTAATCATATTAGTATGCCCAACCCTGTTCTAAGGACAAGAGATTCTAGAGTACTAGACTCTGTTACCCTGATTTCTTACCTTCTACTTTTAAAAGCTAGGGACCCTCTTGAAAAGGAAAACACTGGTTAGATATAAGAAAGAGGTAAGAATTTCCTGACAATGAATGGAGACTAATATACTGGAATGTATTACAGAATAGCAGCAACCCTATCCTAACCCCACTGTAATCTGAGAATTTAAATACCATGTTTCTTTTCTATTTTTTGTTGTTGAGTTCATCAGTGTAAGAAATTTCCAGTGTGGAAATACTTTCTTGCAGTACAATTCAAATACCCTTTAGAGAAGAGAAGGTAGAACTAAATTCGTTTTAAACCTGAAAATATTTTTCCTTTAAATTTCCATTGTTTCTTTTTTATCATAAACTTAATTGTCAGTAAGCATAAATATTTCATTATCAAAGAAAAACTATAAAAGATTCAGCCATGTTATATTTTATGGTTTGTTTGTAAAAGATATCTATTCTTAAGGTGCTCCAAATCACTATTGATCAAAGAAATGCAAATCGAGAAAATTCTGAGATACCACTACACACCTCTCAGATTGTCTAAGATGACAAGAAAAGATAATGATGAATGTTGGAGGGGATGTGAGGAAACTGGGACACTGATACATTGTTGGTGGAGTTGTGAACAGATCCAGCCATTCTGGAGAGCGATTTGGAACTATGCTCAAAAAGTTGTCAAACTGTGCATACTATTTGACTCAGTAGTGTTACTACTAGACTTATATCCCAAAGAGATCTTAAAGGAGGGAAAGGGACCTGTATGTGCAAGAATGTTTGTGGCAGCCCTTTTGTAGTGGCTAGAAACTGGAAACTGAGTGGATACCCATCAAATGGAGAATGGCTGAGTAAATTATGGTATACGAATGTCATGGACTATTATTGTTCTGCAAGAAACAATCAACAGAATGATTTCAGAGAGGCCTGGAGAGACTTACATGAGCTGATGCTAAGTGAAATGAACAGAACTAGGAGATTATTATACACGCCAACAACAGAACTATATGATAATCAATTCTGATGGACGTGACTCTCTTCAACATTGAGATGATTCAAACCAGTTCCACTTGTTCAGTGATGAAGAGAGCCATCTACCCCCAGAGAGAGAACGATGGGAACTGAGTATGGAACACAACATAGCATTCTCACTCTTTCTGTTGTTATTTGCTTGCATTTTGTTTTCTTTCTCAGTTTTTCTTTTACTTCCTTCTTGATCTGATTTTTTGTGTGCAACAAGATAACTGCATAAATATGTATACATATATTGGATCTAATATGTATTTCAACATATTTAACATGTATTGGACTAACTGCCATCTAGGGGAAGAGGTGGGGGGAAGGAGGGGAAAATTTGGAACAAAAGGTTTTGCAAGGGTCAGTGTTGGAAAAACTACCTATGTATACGCTTTATAAATAAAAAGCTTTAATAAATAAATAAATAAAAGATATCTATTCTTGTTAAAGTTAAGAAGAGAATAAAATTGCCACAGCCCCTTCTACACTTCATTTTGTTTTCTTTTGTGCATTAAAAATGTTTTATTGATTCTCTTGTTTTCTGTATTTGTCACCGCTCTTTTTTTCTTTTCACCTCGGACCCCCCCCACAAAAAGTACCATGCCTCAAACCAAAACCAATCTGATTCTCATTGGCCACCAATGGGTCTTAACCCAAACCCCATTTGGTTATTGTTTGGGTCTTGATTGCCTCTGATTAAATGCAAATAGTAATCATTTCTGCTTTGGCCAGAAATCCTGAGGGTCTTCCCCTCACAGATTTATTTAATTAGTTTTGTGGAGGTTATTTTGAATTAAGTGAAAGAGGTGATTCTTTGCCTCAAATGCTATCTAGTCTTAATTACTGAATGGTGTTCCCTCCATAAAACTGAGACCTATTGAAGTCCTCAGCTTAAAAAGACCAAAGTCTCCCATTTCATCCAGGGTCATCTTCAGTCATTATGATCTACATCTGGCCCCTGGAACCACCCTGGAGGGGAAAGTGAGACAGGTAACCTAGCCCAGCCAGCCCTCCTTCCCTTAAATCGAACTCACTTGCATGTCATGGCATCACCTCCCTGATATCATGGTCCTCTTCTAGAATGAAGGACAAACAACAACACCATGTCCCCCTCCCCTATGCATAGCAATCCTTCCTTGTGTGGGGGACAGTGATTCTTACCCAAATTTAAATCAGAGAAGGTAAAAAGATAAAAAAGGCAGAAAGGATTTATTACAGTCTTGTGAGAAAGGGCAACTCCCAACAACAGCAGTGTCAGTATAGGAGTGCAAAGTACATGCTGCAAAACACAGGTTTATATAGATCCTAGTGTGGAAGCCTAGCTCCCTGCCCTGCCCTGCCCTTTTTCCCATTGGCTGGGAGTCCAGGCTCCCATTCTAAACCACAGAAATCTACCCAGAGACAAAGAATACTAGACAATGATACACTCTTTATCATATTAAGAACTTAGTGCTAATTGTGGGGAAAAGAACAGGGGAAGCAGGAGGGAAATGCACATTTATCTAAGACAAGCAAACACCTGCAGCTTTTGGCTAAAGCACAACTTATTGCAAAGTTTCAAGTTTTAATTAGGGTATAGATCAAAGTCACATTGGTATAATAGGTCTTCACTCAGTTTATTCTATTCACTTGTAATAAATATATATAGTAAAGTAAAACAAATGTATTCTTCAGTATTTTATAATTTAAGAATTATCTAGAAGCAACTGAGTGTAATCACCCAACTAGTACATGTCAGGAAGAATTGCAAAACAGACCTTTTAAACTCTTAAGACTAAGCTTCTTTCTTGTGGAACACCCTGACTTTCATTTCTATGCTTTAAAGACAAGATGACAAGTGCTCCTTCAAGGATGACTAGTTGACATATTATCAAGACTAACCCAGATTACTCTCTCTCTCTCTCTCTCTCTCTCTCTGTGTATATATATATATATATATATATATTTGCCAAATAATGATATAGTCTAGATCCTATTTTTCTAAATTAAAGATGAATTTACTTGATGGTACTAGGTGGTACAGTGCATAGCATGCTGGGCCAGGAGGAAGAGTCAGACACTTACTAACTGTGTGACTCTGGGCAAGTCACTTAATCTAGTTTGGCTCAGTTTCCTCATCTTTCAAATGAGTAGAAGGAAATGACAAATCATACCAGGATCTTTATCAAGAAAACACCAAATGGGGTCATGAAGAGTTGAACACAACTGAAAAATGACTGAACAAGGGTTACAAAACCACAATAAACCCCACCTATTATGGCCTTGGTGAAAAATGGAGACATTCTAGGACTTTGAAGATCTCTCACTACTCCATATGTAGATCTAAAATCAATAAGTCTCTGTAAACAAAGGCATTTGGGGAAGGAAACCTACCAAGCAAGTTTAACCAGCTAGTTAAAAAGATCAAGGAGGAGTCATAGAATTTTTCAGCATTATCCTCCTTCTAGAGTTCTTTTCAATTCTGTGAACTATCATCCAACCAAGTCTCTAAGTCACCAAGGACATGTGCATCTAAAGAGGATGATGAACTCATGAAATATTATTAGTTGGTGATCTGAGTATATGTCTTTCTGGTTTTGTTGGTTTCTGGACAGAACTGAGAAAAGATTTTTTTGTTTGTTTACTAAACTCTAATGTCATCTTTGATTAATTAACTTCCCTTCCAAGTCCCTTTCCTATATTATTCCTCTTGAATTTGAACCTTGAATTTGATTGCTGACATTAACTTGGTTTCTCTATTTCTATTTGAGGTTTAGAAGCTGACTCACGGGCATTGCTTGAGCCCTTTGTATAGAAATGGATTTCTTAACATAGCTGCAAAGCAATGACTTCTTACTACATGAAAATGCAGAGACACAAAAATGGGGTTTGTGTGACCTTTCAGGAAATGTAGTAGAGATGAGGGTGCTCATGAACATATTCTGATGGCATGTACCTATACTATTTCCAAGTGGTAAACTCTGGACACCTCTAGTCATTTCACAGACATCTCTTGGGTGACTCTTATAAACACTTTATATTTAATAAAAAAAATACTTTTAAGCATTTTCTATGGCCCAGACAATGAATGTGCTAAGCGCTGGAAATACTAAAAAAAAAAAAAAAAAAAAAAAAAAAAAAAAAGGCAAAAGATAGTCCCTGCCCTCAAGGAAGTTAGGATCTATTTATGTCTAGTACTGGTTGTGAAAATGACATGAGAATGAAAGAAAGTAGGACTAGAAAAAGAATATGTGGAAGGAGCAGCTAGATGGCTCAATGGATAGAACACCAGTCCTGGAGTTAGGAGGACCTTAGTTCAAACCCAGCTTTATACATTTAACTCTCACTAGGTGTATATGACCTTAAACAAGTCACTTAACACCAATTGCCCTACAAAAAGAAGAATATAAGTAGAAAGCATACTGCATTTAGAATAAGAAAATCTGGGTTTGAATCCATTTCTCTCATTAGTACTGTGTTTGACCTGACATAAGATACTTGAGCTCTCTGGGTCAGAGTGATCCTGGTAAATACATTTCCTTATTTTGCAAATGAGCAGGTGAGGGAGTTGGATTAGATGGTCTCTGACCCCTTTCAACTCTAAATCTATAATCCTATTATCCTATAACCTGGGCTTCATCCTCAATAAGTACATTTCATTCTTCAGGGTACTTTTTTTTTCACAACTTAAACTTGGCATTTCAAATATTTAAGAAGGAAAATGAGCAATAGCAGGTATACCTTGCAAAAGTGCTCTTGAGTTTATGCATCAAGATTCAGCATGCTTAGAATCCAGATGATAATTTAAAATCTACTAATATTACAAAAATGCGTTGAATAAATGAAAAAAGAAAACATGGAAAGATAGCTTCTGGCATAAATCAATTGTTCCATAAGATTCTTCATTTTAGTATAGCTTACATTTATATATTTATCATTTCCAAATCATTGTAGACACATTTTTTCATTCAAACCTCCTAAATGCTTTGTGTGATATGTCATACAAGTATTCCCACTCCCGCTTTACAGATAGAGAAATTGAGGTTTAGAGAACGAAAGTAACAGTTCAGGTCACAGAGCTAGGATTACAATCCAGGTTCTTTGGGTCAGATCCAGGCCTCTTTCCACTACATCACAAAGAAGCAAGAGGAAAGCTACCGTATATTCCAGAGAATGGATGAAGGAGATGCAAAAGGAAAAGTTGATTATACACACACACACACACACACACACACACACATATATATATATATATATATATATATATATGTATGTATTTTCATATGTAGATGCATATATTAGTATATATACATATATGTATTAAAATATATATATATATAAGTATATATAGCTCTCTATATTAGATACATATATAACTGTAATATTCTCTCCAAAATGTAATTTTCTCTGTTGAGATTTTCTTGGGGTCTCTAGGAGCAGCCTTCATTTCAGTTCAGTAATCACCACACAAGTAGCCAGGGGTTAAAGCCCAAATCTTTTATTGTCTCCTTCAAAGTCCTATCTCCTTCACTTGGGGCTCGGTTAGTTTTCTGGAGGCCTTTCGGATCTTGGTTTCAATGGAGAAGCGAAGGAGGAGAGCCTGCTACCACTTCTTTCTCTTCCCTAGTTCTGATTCTGGCTGAGTTTGTCCAAGCTTATATGCTCTCTTATCAAAGGTGTGAATGTTGTAGAACTAGTAAGTACTAAGTATAAATACTGAACTAGAAAACTGTTAAGCACCATGCTAAACAACCATTGTCTCCTCAATTCCACTTAGCACCTTTTTTTCAAGTTCCCGCCCATAACATCTCCTTGTAGGATCAGATCAATCACACTGAACCATGCTAAATTAGATAACTATTATCTCTATCAATTCTACTGACTTAGTACCTTGTAAGAATCCTTTGTTTCAAGTTCAGAGTTCTGGCCCATAACATATTACTATATTTATACATATCTGTAATTGATTTCCTTTGAAATCCTATATATTTTTATTTAAAATATTTATCTATATTTTAACTTTTTAATATTATTTTTAAAATTTTAAATTTTCTTCTCAGAAGGATCCATAAGCTTTATCACTCTGCCAGCAGGATCCATAACCCAAGAGAGATGTCCTAGAGTGATCCTAGGAACTCTTATTATCTTATTCTGTAAAATGAAGATTCAATTTGATTCAATTTGACATTTATTATGTGCCCACTGAATGTCAGTTGCTATAATAAGTACTGGAGATAAGAGCAAAGCAGCCTAAGAATGACTTAGAGTACAGTCAAGTCAATAAGCATTTATTTAGCACCTATTATGTATCAGACAGCATGCTTAGTGCTGACTTAGGAGGACAAAAAGGCCTGAAACAAAGCTAGGAGGAATGACACTCTTTTTGCATGGACTGAGTCTATCTGGGATGATTTTTTTTTCTTTGACAAGATGATTTCAAAACCTGGAAGACTTGAAATCAAGGATTCTCAAAAATCCCATAGGAGTTGATGGAGTCCAGAGAATGAATAAAGGAGATGTAAAGGGGAAAGTTGATTAGATTATCAGCAAAGTATAAAGTCGTAAATTGTAGGGTCTAGTGCTAGAAAAGAGCTGAGAGGTCACTGACCCTAGCCGCTCCATTTTTCAGATGAAGAAACTGAGGCTTATGGAGATTTACTAATTTACTTATAGATATCAAGCATGAAAGGCAATAAACAAACCCTAGTCATCTGATTGTAAAGCTAGTATTCTTTCTACTATACCAAAAAAAAAAAAAAAAATGTGAGCAAAGCCCATCTCAAAATGAACTGAGACTAGCAGAGCACTGACCAGCAAATACTACTCATGGAGCAATGCCATGGCTAATGGAGAAAACACTAAGAAGAGAAACTATACCCAACAGGTGGCAGATCTGATGAGAGCAGAATGAAGACTTCATCAGAACACATAAATAACTCTGTAGCATTACAGCTGTGACTTGTTCCTTCCCTGATGCAGCTGGTGGCTCAATGGATAGAGACTGGACCTGGAATCAGAAAGACTTAAATTCAAATCCAGTCTTAGATACTTCCTACCTGGGTGACCCTAGGTAAGTCATTTAACCTATTTGCCTCAGTTTTCTCAACCATAGAATGGGGATGATAACAGCATTTACCTCATAAAGTTGTAAGATCAAAGTGAAATAATATTTGTAAAGCACTTACAGTACTTGGCACATAGTAGCCATATATAATATGCTTATTCTCTTCTCATCCTTACATATGTGCCTTCCTACATATGCTCTCTATAATTTTCCATTATATGTTATCTCTAAATACACCTACTTTTCCTATATATGGTATATGTATTTTTGAGACATACTTGTATCCCAGGTTTATGGGGAAAATGTTTTATCCTGACTTTTCTTATTATGTTATTTCATTACATATATGCTTTTGCTTACTAGAGAAAAAAAAGTAAACACAGCAATGGGAGTTTATGTGCCACATCTGGTTTTTAGTGGCTACAGACTTATAGGGTACCTTTAACTAGGGGTAGCAATTCTAGGGGTCCCAAGTGTGAGATGGGTATCCCAGGTGCTATATTTGTATCCCAGAGCCTTGCACATAATAGACACGTAACAAATATGTTTGTTGAATTGAAGTTTCAGATTCTTAAGGAAGGGGGCAGGAATGGGGAAGGGGAGGGCTAACACAAGCTAGACTCGATGTCACCACCAAATGAGAGTTCAAAGTTTATTTATTTATATAGCCCAAGAGAATTTGTCCTTCCCTTTTATACTCTTTGAATTATTATTTCCCTTGAGGTTGAGGAAGTGATTCATAGAAATGAGATTTGCAGTGTGATTCTAGGATTCTGGCACTGAAAAGACTTCTCCTCCCCTTCCAATACTGTGACGATCTTGTCTTTTGTAACAGGAGCAAAACCTAATATGACAAAATAAAAAAGATATCTGCCCTTTACATCATCTCTTTTTATCTCTATTTTTTCCTCCTTGTATTCTCAACTTCTATCAACTGAAGAGCAAGATGTAAGCACTAGAAGTTGAAGCAGAGGACAATAGTTTGAGCAGTGAACTTTAGCAGTGCTTTAGACAATGTGAGCATCAAGAATTAGAGGCACAGTTTTTATTTGGGTAAAGGAGGCAGCACTGAGCCAAGATTTACATTTAACAATGGGAAAAACTTAGACCAAATGTGTGGCAATATATTAATGCTTAAATTGTTAAGTGGAAGGACATGAAATGAAGAGCTCTGGGTTCCTACAGTACACAAATAAAGAGAAAGCAAAAAAAAATTATTATAAAAGTAAAATGACAGAGTGGTGGAGGATCATATAAATATATCATTTAGAATATTAAGCATGAATGGGCTAAATTTCCCTACAAAAAAATTACACAAATATCATTGACCCCATTTTTTAAAGACTCAAAACACATGAAAAACATCAAATAAATTCTATTATGACTGTTCAAGTGTAAAAGAATTATGGTATGAAAATAAATTTAATTCAATAAACATTTACATCCTACTATGAACAAAGCACTATGCTGGTTACTAATAAAAAAATTATGTAAGATAAAATCTCTGTCATCATAGAGATAATGGTGTTATAAAGGACTAATACTAAAATAAATAACCATAATACACAATATTGAATAATAAACACTTGTTTATTATGAGAGGGACCATACTAGGGCCTAAAATATTTAAAAATTTTAAATAATAAATATTTCAAATAAAATATAAAGAACTACAAAGGAAACAATATCAAAATAGTTATTCGATATATATACACATATGTATATGTATTAATATATACATATATGTATATATAAACATATATGCATTCACATATATAATGAACTTGTAATCAGGAGGATCTGAGTTCAAATTCAGCCCAAGATACTAGTTGTGTGACCCATGGAAAATCACTTAACCTTCCCTCTTTCAGTTCCCTCATCTGTAAAATGAGTTTGAAAAGGAAATGGAAAACCACTCAGGTGTGAGGTGATAAGGACCTCTGCACTAGAAATTACATTTTCAGAGGAGAAAAGGGGGCATATAAGAGACAAAGATGAAATCAACAGGCCTTGGCAACAAATTGGATGGGGGGGATGCAGGGAGAGAGCCAGGGAGCTGAGAATTATTCCTCAATGTACAACTGAGTTTTTTGTGATGAAATTGAATTGGTGGTTTCAAACATTATGGTTTACCTGGTGGATACAATTTATCCTTATGGAATAAATACTTTTATTAGGATTATACCAGTCAGTCATCAAATTGAATAATTAGAAATAAGTCCTGTCCAATCAATGTGGACAAAGGGAGCAAATTACTCCACTGAGTAAGTGTATGCAAAAGAATATGTGTAATAGTGCAACCCATCCTATACCTTATCCTCATATCTTTCTGCATTATTATTCTCCCATATATGTTGATACAGTGAGAAAGAAAGACTGGCAAAGAAGTTTCTGATTATACTGACTTAGAGAAGAAAATATTTGCCATTCTATCATTATGGGGAGTTTTCTGATGATTCAGAACCATGCTTCAACTGATTAAAAGGGGAAAAGATGACAATCTTTCTCTGCAAGGAAACCCTTTAATGAAATAAGGGAGCATGAAATGTATAAGTACACTTGAATGCAAAATTAACTGCTTCTACTCTTTTCTGATGCCCTTGAAATTCCTGATTGCCATACAAATGAGAGTAGTAGTTGTTAGATCCCATTGGAACCAAATTGGCTGATCATCATTTGAGAATCTACAAGCAATGGCTGTACTAATAAGTTTTCAAGATGTAGACTGAAGTGACTAAGACTGTCTATGGCCACAGTTGTGTGGCTATAGTCTAAGACTTGATTAGATAGTAAACAAAATTTATGGAGATGAAATTGCAGAAGTAACCCAGATCCTAGAACATGAAAAGGCAGGATCTCAAGCATCAAGAATGAGTGCAGTTCAAAAAGTTATCAAACCGTGCATACCCTTTGACCCAGCAGTGTTACTACTGGGCTTATATCCCAAAGAGATCTTAAAGAAGGGAAAGGGACCTGTATGTGCACGAAGTTTGTGGCAGCCCTGTTTGTAGTGGCCAGAAACTGGAAACTGAGTGGATGCCCATCAATTGGAGAATGGCTGAATAAATTGTGGTATATAAATGTTATGGAAATGACCAGCAGGACAAATACAGAGAAGCTTGGAGAAACTTACATGAACTGATTCTGAGTGAAATGAGCAGGACCAGAAGATCATTATATACTTCAACAACAATATTATATGATGATTAATTCTGATGGATGTGGCCCTCTTCAACATCGAGATGAACCAAATCAGTTCCAATTGTTCAATAATGAAGAGAACCAGCTGCACCCAGTGAAAAAGCTCAGGGAAATGAGTGTGAATCACTACATAGAATTCCCAATCTCTTTATTTTTGTCCATCTGCATTTTTAATTTCTTTCACAGACTAATTGTACACTATTTCAAAGTCCGACTCTTTTTATACAGCAAAATAACTGTTTGGACATGTATACATATATTGTATTTAACTTATATTTTAACATATTTAACATGTATTGGTCAACCTGCCATCTGGGGGAGGGAATGGGGGGAAGGAGAGAAAAAGCTGTAACAAAAGGATTTGCAGCTGTCAATGCTGAAAAATTACCTATGTAGATATCTTGTAAATAAAAAAAAAAAAAAAGAATGGGTGCAGTTGAAAATTGCACTGGTTCATGACCAAGGAGAAGAATACTGATTTCTCCCATTGTTCCTTTTTTTTATTATAATCTGAAACTGGACTCCTAGCCTTTCCCCTTATGTATTTTTCATGAGCTATGTGTACTTGTGCCTCAGAAATAATCTTTCCTCTACATTTTAAGATTAGGAGGCAAGTGGATAGAAGTTTAGGAGGTGATTGGGAGGTAGATGGTTCTATACAGAAATATGTAACTTAATTTCTTTTCATTTTTGTTATGCTCAATAAGCTATATCATTATATATATATACTTCTGAAGCACATCTATTCTTCTATCTTTCAATTCAGTCATCCCTAAAGTGCAGTTAGCATGTATGAATAATAATGTCAAAATCCATTAGTTCACAACTTATACCAGATATGATTGTATATAAAATTACAGGTATGAACATGAACAACGATTAGAAGACAAGTTAGAGAACTAGAAGTAGAGTTTAATTTACTATAAGTTTTTTGAGAGGAGAAGCTTTAAGGTTTTTTAATATACCCAGCATCATAATATGCTATATATTATTCTATATGTGCCATTTATTTCCATCTATATATTTCAAAATACATCAAAAATGTGTGATCTCATTGGTATGGAAACTTCTTTGTGATAGATTGCAACCCATCTATAACTGTCTTAGCATTGTTGCCTAAGGCTCAGAAACTTTGTGATTTGATTATGGTCATAAAGTTAGCAGTGTTTAAGGCCAGATTTGTGGAATTTGAACTGAAGTGTTCCAGACTCCAACTCAAAAGTAGATATAGATAGATGAGAGACAGAAAGAGAAAGACAGAAATTGAGGGAGAGAAGGAAAGAGAAAAATAGTAAAAGGGAGAGAAAGAGAGATAGGGAAGAAAGAATAATTATCTATTAAAATTAATTCATAAACTCATTAAATTGGAAGTATCTTTAGAATCCAGCCCCTGGAAACTATATTATACTTGACTGATCCTTGAGTCTGTGGTTGAAGTTCTCCAGGAACTTATATCCCATGAGGCACTTCAGTCTTTATTTTTGAGTTAAAGGGCACATGTGGCTTAAATGATGAAGGAATGAAATAAATACATCCCTCATTTGTAGGCACTCCCATAATTAAAGTTTTTTGTTCTAAGTAGTAAATCTTCCTACTGTGAGAAGGTAAAGGAGTAGAAATGATTGAATGCTAGCCTTGGAATAAGGTTAGATTCAGATTCAAATCCTCAGATGCTTATTACCTATGTAACCCCAGCATTTTGCTTTCCTCAATTTTTTTGAGTGCTTTCCAGAAACCTATGTAACTTTCAGCCTCAGCTTTCCCATCTATAAAATTGTTTTTTGCATAGAACCTATCTCCTCATGATATTTTAAGCCTTTAATATGACTATTATTTGTAAAACATTAAAGTGTTCTACAGCCGCAAACTTTCATAATTAGCAGGTACCACAAGAAGCTGAATCCTGCAGTCAAGTTCTTAGATGAAAGCTGTCTGAAACTGATAAACAAGTGTCGATAAATTCACCAAAACCAAGGTTGCCCTTTCAAACCAGACTAACTGGTCATAAAAGGACCTGGCTCTGGCCCTGGGTCATTGTCTACTTGTATCAACTAGCTCTTTGTTTGATGCAAATTATGGGATCCCAACCCTGGTAGCAGGTACGGCCTAAGTCTCTTCTGTCATTTCAAATGGAACCACAGATTTTCTTACCCAACCTTTCATGATATTTTACAGATTCATTAGGAAACAACTGACCCTGCTGCAGAAAGGAAGCTTCCTGTGGCTTTTGGGTAGTCTCCTGTACTCTGTCCTCCTTTGAGTAACTAGGATCATGTAAAGAATTAACAGACTAATTCTTTTCACTGCCCTGACTCCTTCTTGCCTTTTCTCCTTTCTACATTCCCTTCTTCTGTCTGGCAAAAACTAATAGACTACTTATTCAAATTTTACCCCAAATTCTAAAATACAAACTCAAAAAATGTTACCACTGCAGAGGGACCTTAGCATTTCCATCAATTTAACAAATACTTATGTGTTGGATGGTGCAAGAGAGTCTGGGGTTACATAATTGAAAAGGGACACAGTTCCAATCCTCAGCTTCCAGTCTAATATAAAAACAAGACAGAGTTGTTTAATGGAGTGAATGCTCAATTTGGAATCAGAGGTCCTGGAATGAAATCCTGGTTTATTGTCATTGGAACTGGCCCTTTCCTATTTAGAGGCTGTCTGTGCCTTAGTTATATCATCTGCTTGGCCTGGTTCCCTCATCTTCTTGCCCTGCCCCTTTCCTGGAACCCCTAAATGAGGAATCTTTTGTACCTGGAACCTTCCAAAGGTTTTCCACTAATTCTAGTAGCTTCTTAGTTTCTCTTTCCTAATCTTTCTTGACTACAATCATATCCTCCTAGCATTCTTTTCAAAAGAATTTCTGGCTTTTCTTTTGCAAATTGGAGAGTTAAAAAGGTAGTTGCCTTCTTCATTTATGCATTGTAAGGAATGAGTTGATTTTCAACTTGAACTTGACATTTTGCTTTCCTCAATTTTTTGAGTGTTTTCCAGAAAGCCAATGTCTTCCCCAAATCTTCAAGAGATAGAATTTTCAAGTGTTGTAGCTGATGGACAACTAGGTAGTACAGTGGATAAAGTACCAGGCCTGCAATCAGAAAGACTCATATTCCTCAGTTCAAATCTGGTGTTAGACACTTACTAGTTATGTTACCCTAGGCAACTCCCTTAATGCTGTTTGCCTCAGTTCTTCTTTTGTAAAATTATCTGGAGAGGGAAATGGCAAACCATTTATTTCAGTACTCTGCCAAGAAAACCCTAAAATAGGATAGAGAGAATTGGACAGGACTGAAAAAAAAAAGACCAAACAACAACAAAAATTAATTGGCACTTCCCTCCCTGCCTATGACTTCAGAGGTTGGAAATCAGCCCACCCTGAATGGGACCCCACATCTCTTTAAAAAATGCCTGAGAAGGGAAGAAGGGGAAAATTGGAACAAAAGGTTTGGCAATTGTCAATGCTATAAAATTACCCATGCATATAACTTCTAAATAAAAAGCTATAATAAAAAAAAGCAAAAAACAATGTCTGAGAAGTCTTAACCTTGAGCTGCCCTGAGCACAGAGTAAAGATGGACCCTAGAATCCTAGAAATTAGTATGACAATATCCCAACTTCTGGGAGCAGCTTCTTGTAAGACCACTGTGAAATCCCTCCTCTGAGCTGAAGAATATCATATCTGAAGCTCCCTGAAACCCCCCTGATTATTTCCTGACCCTTCTCCTCCGGTTCCCTTTTTGGAAGAATAAGTTCTAGAGAAGGTTAGTAGAAAAGCTTGGATTTGGAAATGTTAGCTACTGATACAGTTGAGCATGGATACCACTTTAGAATTGTCACTTCATTGCTCCTCATTCCTACTGTGTTCTCCTGGATATATCAGGTTAAGCTTTATGGCCTTCCCTTTAATATGAAAAGTAAATGAGCCTATTCCTTTCAGCCACTCAGTCAGTTACCAATAATTTATTAAATATGTATAAGAAAGGTAAAAATAGTCTCTGCCCCTCAGAATGAGAATTCTAAGGGGGGAAACAACATGCAAACAAACGTGTATCTAAAATATAGGTATATGTGTGTGTGTGTATATATATATATACAATATTTTATATATATATATATATACACACACACACACACACATACAGAGATGCCTAAAATATTGTATATATGGGATAAATTGGAGATAACTTCGTAAGGAAGACATTGGTGGGAAGGACCCCACCTATTAAATAAAACAAGAGCTGAGCTGAGTACAGAAGTAAGCCAGAGGAAATGAGGGACAGCATTCTGAACTTGGAGAAGAGCCAATTAAAATACATAGAATTGAAAGATGGAGTAGGTTGTACAAGGAGAATAAGGTTAATATCATTAGATCATACATGCTATTTTTATTTGTTTCCATCGAATTCAACTCTTCATGACCCCCATTTGGGATTTTCTTGGCGAAGATCCTAAAATGGTTTGCCATTGCCTTTTCCAACTCATTTTATAGTTAGGGAAACTGAGGCAAACAAAATTAAGTGACTTTCCAAGTTCACATAGTAAGTGTCTGAGGCCACATTCGAACTCAAGTCTTCCTTACTCCAGACATGGCACTCTTTCTATTACACCACCTAATTGCCCTAGAAGATACGCAGAGGGGAATAAATTGTTCAAAGATTGCAAAAGCAGAAAAGGTCCAGATTGTGAAGGATTATAAAAGCCAGCTAAAACTGTAAAAAGTGAAGAAAGAGACAAGTTCAAAGAAACCTTTGTATGGACTGTATAGAATACAATCAACAGAACCAGAAGAACAATTTCTACTCAAAAATCAACATTGTAAAAATGAGCAGTTTTGAAAAACTCATGAACTCTGATCAACACAATGATCAATCATGATTCTAGAGCCCAATGATGAAGAATTCTACTATTCTGACAGAGGCAATGGTTTAAATATTCATGATGAGACAAACATTTTGGACATGGCCAATTTGTTTTGCTTGACTATACTTAATTTGTGACATTTGTTATTGTTCTAGATTTCCCCAATGTTGGGGGTGAAAGGAAGGAAAATCAATGCTTAATAATGGGAAAAAATAATAATTTTAAAAATTAATCCTAACAAAGAAGTTTATATATAATCTTGAAAATAATAGGGAATCACTGGAATTTATTGAGCATTGATTGGTCTTCCAATTCTGCTTTGAAATGCCTTTGACTACTATCAATGAATTGTATTTACCTGTGTGATATTGGTTAATCTGATCCAATCTAACAATCATTTGTTAAGCAGTTAGTAGGTGTTAGGTATTAGGTATTCAGAATCAAAATGAAAATTCATCCCTGCCCTCAAAGAACTTAAATTTTCTTGGATATCAGTTCCCTCATCTGCAATGTAAAAGGTGTGGACTAGGTCCCTTTCAACTAAAAATCTGTAATCCTCTAATCTGGTACCTTCCCAAATAAACATGATATAAAGCAGAATAGATAGGAATAAAGAAGAAATCTAGGTAAAAAATGCTTGAGGAATATTTGAGATGGAAAAAGATACTTTTATCTGCTGGATTAAGGAGAGCATATAGCTCAACTTCTTCATTGTATTACATATGAGTCAACTGAGGCTCAAAGAGGTTAAATGACTTGCTCTAACTAGTGAATGGAAGAGCTGAAACTAGATCTAGGTTTCCTGTCTCTAGCCAGTGCTCTTTCTATAGTACTATGCTGTTACTGGGCAGTGAGGTGAGTCAGTGGATAAAATTTGGAATCTGGAATCATTTTCATGATTTCCAAATCTAGTTTCAGATACTTACCAACTATGCAATCCTGGGCAAATTACTTAACCCTGTTTGCCTCAGTTTCCTCCTCTGTAAAATGGCAAACTAGGATCTTTGCCAAGAAAACTCCACATGGGGTCACAAAGAATCAGACATGACACAACAATGAAGTGTGAAAACAGCTCTGTTGGGTGACTTTCTGGGCTGTCCAAAGAATCTGTACTTCCTTTCACTAGTTATATTTAAGCAAAAGTTGGATAACCATTTCTCAAGAATTCTCAGATGCATATAATACATAGATTATCAAAGGAAGCCAATTATATAGAATTAAAGATTAATATTTCCCATTCGAATTCACAGACCTCCTAAAATCTATCCATGAACTCCAAAGCCTCAGCAGGAGTATTGCTGGAGTTAGCACAAGCTTTCCAACTGTTAAATCTTGGAAGGGAGCATTTTATCCTTCTGAAGCAGACAAACCTTACCTAAAATCAGGGCTTGATTTATCATTATATTAATTATCTAGACTTAAAAAAAGTGATGGAGAAAATGTTAATAAATGCAAATTTAACTGAAAAGTGTGTCATGCTTATATTTTTGCCACTCTTCCCCTATCCCCCCCCCGCCCCCCCCCCCCAGCAGATTGTATATTTAGCAGCACACCCCTGCAAGGGGTTAAGAACCTGGCCTTTAAAACTGTTGTTTTTCACATCTTGACCCAAAGACCCTCCCACCATTGTCTCTGGAAGCTTAAATCAACAGGCTGAACTTTTAAAGGGAGCAGACCCTCCCTTGTTTGTTAGACCCCCTGCTAATCCCTCTTTCTTCTTCTTAAAGAAGGGACCCACCCCCTTCCCTCATCCTCCCCAGGGTTTTTTGTTCTCTTCTGATAATTTGCCTCTCACCTGGGCTGTGCTGTGTCTCCAAAATCTTTTGGAGTTCTGCTCTGTTCCACCAAATCAAAAGCTACGGGGCTCAGCTACCCACTTTGAAGCCATCCCTTCTAGGCCTGTTTCTCTTGGCTTGCTTACAAATAATCAGCTCAAGTCAGCCATTCAAATACAGAAAGAAGTATGCGACAATAATAAACCTGGACTTGGCTTTGCCCCTTTCCTGCCCTGAGGCCCTCAAGAAAGTCCTACTCTAAGGCAGACAAGCACCTTGAATTCTTACTAATTAGGGGGCTTTAGCTTAAACTGCCTCTCTGAATATTTTATAATAAAGACACTTTATTCCAGGACAGTATACCAGGATTTTGGTATTCTCTTAATTAGCAAAGAAGAAACTGAGAAATGCTTGAAGCAAATAGAATTGTTATCATTCAAACCACTAAAATCATTTGTTATTTGAAAGTCCTACTAGATAAAAATTTTTTGCAAAGTGAAGAATAGTTCTAGTATAGACTGCTATAGCTCTTAAAAGTTTTTTGCAAACCATTTTCCTCACTGAAATCCCATGAGATAAAAACTGAGAAGCTAAGTAGTTTATCTGTGTCATTCAGCTAAGAAGTATAGGAGATGGCATTTGAACTCATGTTCCATTATGCAGTGCTGCCTTGTTTAATTTCTCTTAAAAGTATTTTTTGGGGGGGAGAAAAGAGAAAGATCAGCTAATCCAGATTTTCATTTACTGCATTTATTTTAAGTGAGTTATATATATTGGGGGTAAGTGTATTTCCCAGATACTTAAATTTTAATCATCAAACAAAATCTTGAGCCCAGCAAGAGTACAAGTTCAATACTAACCCTATGGGGCACTTGATGGCACCAGATCTACACTCAAAAAGATTCATCTTCTTCAATTCAAATCTGGCCTCAGACACGTACTGGGGGCATGACTTTGGGTAAGTCATTTAATCCTATTTGCCTCAGTTTCATCATCTGTGAAATGAAATGAAGAAAGAAATGGCAAACCATTCCAATATCTTTGCTTAAAAAAACCACAATGGAGTCAGAAAAAATTGGACACCAATGAAAATGACTTAACAATGCTTTAGTCTGTACCTTTGAGCACATTGCTTCATACACACACACACACACACACACACACACACACATATATATACATATATATATATATATATATATATATATATATACAGAAAGAGAGAGATTTTTTTAGCATTCATTTTGCCAAGATTTTGAATTCCTATTTTTTCTTCTACCCTTTCTCCCTTCTTTCCCCTCTTCTGAAGATGGTAATTTGATAGTTTTGCATGTGCTATCATGTAAAACATATTTCCATATTAGTCATAGTTGTGAAAGAAGAAACAGATCAAAAGGGAGGGAAAACACAAGAAAGAACAAAATGAAAAAAATATGGTTCAATCTACATTCCAAGTCCATAAGCTTATGGATTGCATTTTCCTTTGTGAGTCTTTTGTACTTGGCTTAGATCTCATAGTGTTGCTGAGAAGAGCTGAGTCAAAGTTGATCATCACACAATGTTGCTGATATTGTGATACTGTATACAATGCTTTCTTGGTTCTGCTCATTTAACTTTGCATTAGTACAGATCTTTTCAGGTTTTTCTGAAATCTGTGCATTTAATCATTTCTTATTGCACAATGGTATTCCATTACATTCATATACCGCAGTTTGTTCAGATATTCCCCAATTGATGGACATCCCCTCAGTTTTCAATATTTTGCCACTATGAAAAGAGCTACCATAAATATTTTGCATAGGTAGAGTCTTTCCCTTTTTTAATGATCTTTTTAGGATACAGACTTAGTAATGGTATTGCTGGGTGAGTTTGATTGCCCTTGGACATAATTCCAAATGGCTCTACAAACTGGATTGGATGAATTCTCAATTCCACCAACAATGCACTAATATTCCAATTTTCCAACATCTCCATCATTTATCACTTTCCTTTTTCATCATATTGGCCAATCTGATAGGTTTGAGTTGGTTTCTCAGAGTTGTTTTAATTTGCATTTCTCTACTTAAAAGTGATTTATTTCTTCATATGACAATAGAGAGATCTGATTTCTTTGTCTGAAAACTGCTTTGACCATTTACCAATTGGAGAATGGATTGTATATAAATTGGACTTAGTTCTCTATATATTTGAGAAATGAGGCCTTTATTAGAAACATTTTATGCAAAGATTGTTTTCATATATATTGTTTTAAACACACTTAGAATGGATAAAACACTTTGCTACTTAATTAATGAGCATATTAAACATTTACTACATAGCAACTATTGTGCTAAGAGGATACAAAGAAAATCAAAAACAAAGTCCTTACTCTCAAGAAAGAAGGCAATAAGGCAAGAAAGCAAGAAGGAAGGGAGGCAGGCAGGCAGGAAGGAAGGCAGGAAGGGAGGGAAGGAGGAAGGAAGGAAAGGAGGGAGGGAGGGAAGAAGGGAGGAAGGGAGGAAGGAAGAAAGGGAGGGATGGAGGAAGGAAGGGAGGGAGGAAAGGAGGGAGGAAGGGAGAAAATTCCAAAAATTCAAGAAAAGAGAAAAAAAAATTAATTACTTCCACAAATCCAGTAAAGATGTTAATATGTCACTTTGCATTTTAAAAAATTTATTAGTTTTCAAAATTTACTTTTATAATATTTTGATTTGCATTTTTTCTCCCTTCTATTCATCACTTGCCCCTCCCCAAGATAACAATCAGTCTGATATAGGTTATACATGTACAATCATATTAAGCATGTTTCTACATTAGTCATATTGTGAAAGAAGAATCAGAAAAGTAAAACACCATGGGAAAGAAAAAAACAAAAAAATTAAAAAATAGTATGCTTTGATCTGCATTCAATCTCTATAGTTTTTTCTCTGGTTGTACCAAGGTGCTTTTTAACACAAAAAAACCACATTGAAAAATCTAAAGGCTTAATTAAAGGCTCACTGTGCTTGTGAGGTCAGTGATGTCACCTCTTTAGGCCCCGTTTGCTTTTACAAAATGGGGGGGGGGGTGTGGGAGTGGAACCAGATGATGTATAACTGAAAGTCTCTTGCCTCTCTAGCATTCCATAAAGTTCATTGATTCTGTGGATCTTAATATTCAACAGAAAGGGTAGCTATGGTCCCCAAGTGTTCCCTGAGGCGGCAAGGTTGTTTCAATGATTGGATATTGTTGAAACTAACTTGGCTCCAGTGGAATCTTCCACATCACCTGTAGCTGGGGAGAACGTTCCTGTGGCAGTAATGGCCTCCCGGACCTCTTAAATTTGCTTTATTCTAGCAACTCCTACAGTATTTACTTAATTTTTATACACAATCTCCCACATACATTATTCACTGCTCTTTCATTTGTGCTCTGTCTCTCCAACTGGATTATGAGTTTTATTTTTTATACGTCTCCTCCCTTCCATAACTTAGGATGTTGTTGAACATAATAGTCAATAATAAAAATAGACGTACATAGGGTATTCCAAAATCTTTAATAGCTTACAACTGCATTAAGACTTTGGGACATCCTACATAGCACCTCAAGGTTTACAAAGCACTTCACAAATATCTCACTTGATTCTCACAACAATCCTGTGATATAGGTGCTAATACCAGCCTCATTTTCAGATAAGGAAATCAACCCTGAGAGAAGTTAAAGTAATATGCCCAGAATCTAAACGTTAACCATGGACAGACAATATGGGTCACTTTGCTGGACGAAAGTGAAAAAGCCTAATTTGTTATTTTGAGAATTAAAGAATTCTGGGAAATCTGAAAGGTGACATAAAGAACTAGATTAATGAATAAGACTTCGGATGCTTAGAGTCACATCAACCAAAAGCAGTCTATGGTAATAGTACTTCTGACACATTCCAGAGAGCTCCTGCTGCCTTGCCATCATCATCAACATCATTGTCATCACCCACCATCATCCTCATCTCTAGCATTTATGTAGCTCTTAATAGATGGCAAAGGGCTATATAAATACCACTTTATTTGAGCCTCACAATAATCCTATAAAGCAAGTGCTGTTATTCAAGTTTTACATATGAGCAAATTGAACTTGAGAAGTTAGATGCAATTTTGCCAGGACCACACAGATAATGTCTAAGGTAGGATTAGAACTCATCATCCTGCCTCCTGGCTCAGAACTCGATCCATGAGACCACGAGTATGAGCACTGGGATCTTTAATTCTTTCTTCAAGCCCCCATATTAACTCAAGTTCAATGAACAGGGGTGGGGTTGTGGTTCCAGCAAAAGGTTAGAAATATTCTTTGTTCTAGCTTTGTTACTTAAATCTGAGTTGAAACATTGCCAGCTTATGCCCATGTCAGCTTCCAAGGCTTCAGGTCAAATGAATGCCAGGAAAAAAAATGTTTTCAAGGTTGATTTGATTTTTATCAGGGAGTTAATGAAGCTTGTATCCTTCTTGTGCCTAGACCAACCACCCACCCCCTCCCATAGATCATTTGGCTCTACCCCAGGACTGGCCTACTGAGCATCTACCATCAAGAATAGTCACCTCTGACAGCACCTAGAAGCATTTTAAATTGTTCCCTCTTGTTTATCATCTGAAACAGACTTAATAATAATTACAAAATAGGACTGGGAATTCAGGTTTTGAGAAAAATGACAAAATAATAACAGTAATTCTCATTTATATAAGTGCTTTACTTTGTGTGTGCATGTAAGAAAGAGAGATGTATGAGGAATTCCTACTGTAGAAACTCTCTCCATCAATGCAGATCAGTATCTCACTTGTAATTTAAAGAATTGGCTGCCTGGAGCATTGAAAGATTAAATGATTTGTCTGCAGCCATTCGATTAGTATATGTCAGAGGCCTGACTTGAATACACTTCTTGTTCTTTTTAGCGCTTTAGATGTGTTATAAAAGCTATGGTTGTTGACTAGTGGTTACTGGTGGTGGTTGTGTCATTTCAGTCATGTCCAAGTCTTTGTGACCCCATTTGGGTTTTCTTGTCAAGAGATGCTGGAGTGGTTTGCAATTTCCTTCTTCAGTTCATTTTACAAATGAGGAAACTAAGGCAAACAGGATTAAGTGACTTGCTTAGGATCATCAGTAGGTAAGTATCTGAGGCCAGATTTGAGCCCACAAAGATGAATCTTTTTGATACCAAGCCCAGTGCTCTTCATCCATTGAGCCACCTGACTGTCCCAAAAGGATCCTTATGTGTTATCTAATATAAAATCTTTACAGATTAAAAAACTGAGGTTCACCGCACCTAACACCCTATACCAAAATAAGGTCAAAATGGGTTCATGATTTAGACATAAAGAGTGATATTATAAGCCAATTAGAAGAATCGAGTATAGTTTACCTCTCAGATCTTGTGGAGAAGAACTGGAAATAATTATTGAACAAAAAAAAATTTTATTATATTAAGTTAAAAAAATTGTACAAACAAAACTAATGCAAACAAGATTAGAAGGGAAGCAATAAACTGGGAAAATATTTTTATAGTCAAAGGTTCTGATAAAGGCTTCATCTCTAAAATATATAGAGAATTGACTCAAATTTATAAGACTTCAAGTCATTCTCCAATTGATAAATGGTCAAAGGATATGAACAAACAATTTTCAGATGAAGAAATTAAAAACTATTTCTAGTCTTATGAAAAGGTGCTCTAAATCACTATTGATCAGAAAAATGCAAATTAAGACAACTCTGAGGCAACACTACACACCTATCAGATTGGCTAAGATGCCAGGAAAAGACAAGGATGAATGCTGGAGGGGATGTGAAAAAACAGGGAGACTGATACATTGTTGGTGGAACTGTGAACAGATCCAACCATTCTGGAAAGCAATTTGGAACTATGCTCAAAAAGTTCTCAATCTGTAAATACCCTTTGATTCAGCAATGTTTCTACTGTGCTTATATCCCAAAGAGATCATAAAGGAGAGAAGGGGACCCATATGTGCAAAAATGTTTGTGGCAGCCCTTTTTATAGTGGCTGGAACTGGAAACTGAGTGGATGCCCACCAGTTGGAGAATGGCTGAATAAATTATGGTATAGAAATGTTATGGAATATTATTGTTCTATAAAAAAACAATCAGCAGGATGATTTTAGAGAGGTCTGAAGAGACCTACATGAATTGATGCTAAGTGAAATGAGCAGAACCAGGAGATCATTGTACACAGCAACAACAAAATTATATGATTATTCTGATAGATGTATTTTTTTTCCAATAATGAGATGATTCAAACTAGTTCCAGTGATTTTGTGATGAAGAGAGCCATCTACACCCAGAGAGAGAACTGTGGGAACTGAGTGTGGATCACAACATAGCATTTTCACTCTTTTTGTTGTTGTTTGCTTACATTTTACTTTCTTTCTCATTTTTTTCTTTTTTGATTTGATTTTTCTTGTGCAACCAGATAATTGTATAAATATGTATGTATATGTTACATTTAACATATATTTTTATCATGTTTAACATATATTGAATTACTTGATAGCTGGGAGGGAAAATTGGAACACAAGGTTTTGCATGGGTTAATGTTGAAAAAAGATTATCCATGCATATCTTTTGAAAATTAAAAACCTTTAATAAAAAAAAATGATTTTTTTAAAGATAAAAAATAAAAGAAAAAGAAACTGAGGTCCAGAGAGGTTGTAACTTATTCAAGATAATAGAAATAGAAAACAGGGGAACAAAGATCCAAATCCAGGTCCTCTGACATTAGATTCATTCAACTGTGAGTTGAATGGGGAACTGTGAGTTCCCCAAGTGCAGGGTCTACCTTTTGCCTTTCTTTGTATCCACAGAAATTATCATGGTGGCTAGCACATAATAGGTACTTATAATATGGAATAATCTATGAATTTGTGTGTTACTCTTGTCATGACATCACTTCCCTGTTGTCATGTTCCTCTTCAAAACAAAGGACAAACAACAACAGAAATATTTATTTACTTAGATTTTTTTTCTTTTGGACTAGGTGAAAGAGGCCATTCTTTACCTCAATTTCTACCTAGCTTTAATTACTAAATGGATGTGGCCTCAGTCAAACTGAGACCTGTTGAAGACCTTAGTTTTAAAAGGCCAAGGTCTCCCATTGCATCCAAGACCATCTCCAGTCATCCTGATCTATATCTGGCCAGATGTCTCTGGAAAAGAAAGTGAGGCAGGTGACCTTACCCCACCCTCCCTCACTTAAATTCAATTCATTTTCATGTCATGGCATCACCTCCCTGATGTCATGATCCTCTTCAAACAAAGCACAAACAATAACAATAACATAATAAATCATACTTATTGACTGACTGATTTACTCTAACCCTAAATCCCATACTATTTCCACTCTTCCAAAGCTTACTACCTCTTGACAATCCTGTAGAAAAGAGAGTTCCATTATTTCCACTTTATAGATTGGGAAATTCAGGCTCAACAATTTGCCTGAGGACAATAAGTACGTAAGCAGCAAAATATAGATGAATTAGGTCTCCCAAATTCTGGGTACCAGTAGGTGGCAAAATGGAGAAAAAGCATTAGATCTAGAGTCAGGTAGATTTTAGTTCAAAATCAGTCTCAGACATTTACTAGCCATATGATCCTGAGCAAATCACTTTATCTCTATCTCAATTTCCTCTTCCACAAAATAAGAACAATAATATCACCAACCTCACATTCTGTGAAGATCAAATGAGATAATATTTGTAAAGTGCCTGGCTTAGATAGAGCCTGGGCCAGGCATTTAATAAATGCTTGTTTCCTTCCTTCCAAAACCAATGCTTCACATCTACGTGGATTTGCTAATGAATTTGTTTGACATTGCCAGGATTATTCTTCACTATCATCTGGTTTATGGACCTTTCTTACAGTGGTAGAGAGAACAGATGGACAAAGTTGACCACATGTAAACAAAGTAATCCTAGCCTTGCCTGCTTGATTCCCACTTTTTCCTGGGCATAGAGTTAGATCCTTATCAAATAGAAACATAGGTAAAATTTGTGTTTGCCAACATCTTTTTAGGGTGTTTCTTTTTGTTTCTTCTCCCTAAATCCTTACCCTTCGATTCAATTCTCCATTATTCTTATGCTTTCCTTCCCCCATGGAAACGTATACTCTCAGAAAAAGATCTCATAAATTTAGCTATGCCAAAGTGTAAATGATGAGATTCAAAGTGTTACTTCTCCCAGAGATATTTGCAATTTAAGGTCCTCCTCCAGAATGAAGGATGAGCAACAACAGCAACATTTTAGCCAGTCTATTAGCAGAGCAGAGAGAACAGTTAATGTCCTCATTTATACTCTGTACACACTAGATACTTAAATTCTTGCTAGATTATATTGTATTAGATTGAGAGGTGAATCTAACATGTTGGAGAGAACCCAGGAAGTTGCCTGAGCTCTCCCCAATTTCCTTTAGAAACAATATTAACAAATCACTATTGATCAGAGAAATGCAAATTAAGACAACTCTGAGATACCACTACACACCTGTCAGATTGGCTAGAATGACAGGGAAAGATAACGAAGAATGTTGGAGGGGATGTGGGAAGACAGGGACACTGATACATTGTTGGTGGAATTGTGAATACATCCAGCCATTCTGGAGAGCAATTTGGAACTATGTTCAAAAAGTTATCAAATTGTGCATACCCTTTGACCCAGCAGTGTTTCTACTGGGCTTATATCCCAAAGAGATACTAAAGAAGGGAAAGGGACCTGTATATGCCAAAATGTTTGTGGCAGCCCTGTTTGTGGTGGCTAGAAGCTGGAAAATGAATGGATACCCATCAATTGGAGAATGGTTGAGTAAATTGTGGTATATGAATGTTATGGAATATTATTTTTCTGTAAGAAATGCCCAGCAGGATGAATACAGAGAGGATTGGCAAGACTTATATGAACTGATGCTGAGTGAAATGAGCAGAACCAGGAGTTCATTATAAACCTCAACAATGAATACTGTATGAAGATGTATTCTGATGGAAGTGAATTTCTTCGACAAAGAGAAGATCTAACTTAGTTTCAATTGATCAAGGATGGACAGAAGCAGCTACACCCAAAGAAAGAACACTAGGAAATGAATGTAAATTGCTTGCATTTTTGTTCTTCTTCCCGGGTTATTTATACCTTCTAAATCCAATTTTACCTGAGCAACAAGAGAACTGTTCGATTCTGTACACATATATTGTATCTAAGATCTACTGTAACCTATTTAACATGTATAGGACTGTTTGCCTTCTGGGGGAGGGGGTGGAGGGAAGGAGGGGAAAAATCGGAACAGAAGTGAGTGCAAGGGATAATGTTGTAAAAAAATTACCCTGGCATGGATTCTGTCAATAAAAAGTTATTTTTTAAAAAAAGAAAACTATATTTACATGAAAATGAAGAAATGAAATACTATTTAAAATTTTTGAAAAAAAAAAAGAAATTATTAAATCAAGCTGCTGAATGGACTCTGGAGAGACAGAACCCACAAAAAGAGTGAAACAATTTTCCAACTTAAGGTAACTTAGAAAATTCTAGAAAGCTCTGTCTCACTTGGGTAAAGAAATGACAAGAAGGTAGATTTCAGAAAACCTGGAAAGATTACATGAACTAAGGCTGAGTGAAGTGAGCAGAACTAGGAGAGTAACAATAATATTGTGTTATGATCAACTGTGATAGATTGTAGAGGGCCAGAACTCTGAATAGGTATACATAAGACTTATGTCTTGATTGGTGAGATTGATGAGATAATGATTCCCTAGCTAATGATGTAATCACTCTAGTTAAGTACATATACTTAATGTGCTGTGGTGGTGTAATGTTACTACATATAGCACTTGCACAGTCATGGCTATAATTGCACATGCTCCATGTGATGCAGTGACATAATGGTACTGGAGTATTTAAAGGAAGTCTCAGACACAGAAGATTCTCTCTCAGCTGCAGCTCTCAACCCCATCTCTCAGAGAAGACTTCAGGCTCCAGACTCCAGACTCCAGATTCCAGACTCCATCTTTGACCAGCCACATGGCCCTCCTGCCTCTTTCACTCCTCCACTAAGACCAAGGATTCTAACTGATGCCAGGGGTCCTCCTGAGAGCTAGTCCGGGCTTTACAATAGATTTTAGCTCTTCTCACTAAAAACTATGATCCAAGACAATTCTAAAAGATTCATACATAGAGAGTATAGAGTCTAAATGAAGATCAAAGGATATTATTTTCACTTTTTTTTTTCTCAAAGTTTTTTCCTTTTGTTCTGATTCTTCTTTCACACCATGACTAATGTGGAAATAGTTTACCATGACTGTACATGTATAACATATCTGATTGCTTGCTGTCTTGGAAAAAGGTTAGGAAAAGGAGGAATGAAGAAAAATTTTAAATTTAAAATCTTACAGAATTGAATGTTGGAAACTATCTTTTCATGTAATCAGAAAAACAAATATAATTAAGCATTTTAAAAAAGTATTATATTGGATTGTTCTAAAAATAAGCTTCATATGTCTTCAGAGCACTTTTCCTACTCATTTCATTATAAGGAACATGTGAATGAACTGTTTTGTCTCCTGCTCATGCAAATGAGGAAAATGATTTTCAGTTATAGTTTCATTATATGAATTTCCACTGTGACTCAATTATGTAGGTGTCTATTGGGCTTCGTTATTAATAAAATTTATGCTGTACAAAGAAGAAATGTAGACCAAGGAAACAGAATGGGATTCAAAAACTCTGAAGTTTTTTTTTTCCTATTCAATCCAATATAACATAATCCAGCAAGAATTTAAGTATTTAGAAAGTGCAAAGTATTGAAATTCAATTTGTTCTGAGTTTTTTCATCTTTTAAATGTGGATATTATCATTAATTTTTTATTGTTAAAAATGTCGTTGCTCATTCTTTATTTGGGAAGAGGGCCTTAAAATACAAATACTTCTAGGAAATGGAACACTGAGACTCTAGAATTCCCATTGTTCACTTTCTCTATAAAGAAATAGAGTGAGAAAGGTGTTCTGAAAGACATAGGAAAAAGAGGGAAGTATTTCATATTTGAACATCCTCTACAACCTTTTAAGAGGATCTTGGGAAGAACCAGAGATCATCTAATCTAGGGCTTCTTAAGTTTTTGTGTGACAAGAACCCATTGGCAGTCAGGCAGATTCCATGGGACCCCTTCTCAGAATGATCTTTGTTGCCTAAAATCTAGTACTGAAGAAAATAATATATTTCAGTGAGCAGTTGGTGAAAATAAACATGTCCATTTTTTTTCCCATCCCAGTCACCCTCTTGAACCTTATCCATGGATATCTTGAATGACAAAGTTCTGATCAGATCCATTGGAGGATCATGGATCCCATGGTTCATCATCCAATCTAACCTATTAGTTTTATAGATGAGGAAGGTGAAATCCATTGAGGTGACATGACCTGACAAAAATCACACAGACATGCTCTTTCAACCAGATATCAGATTGCCTTTGATTTGTTTAGAGCACAGGGTATATGAAGGGGAGTTGAAACATGGAAGGTTTTGAATGCCAGCTAAGGAATTTGGATTTAATTCCATAATCAACAGGGAATTGTTGATGATTGATGAGTACTGAGAGATGATATTATCAAATGGAAGAGGCCTATAATATTCATAGAAGGAGCATAAAATTTGGCAGATAAATAGAATAGTATTAACAGAAGATTAAAAAAATGAGTTAGAATGTTATCATAGTATAGTTCATATAGAGAGATTCTTAAGTTGATATCAGTGAGACTGGAATTGAGATAAAATTGAGACAGAATCAACTGAATGTAACAAAAAAAAATTATAAGACTTTTTAAAATTTTTGATTTTTTAATTTTTTTAAGTTCCATGCAAAAAAACCTCAATTTTTAACATTTATTCTTTAAAATTGAGTTTCAAATTCTCTCCTACCTTCCTTATCCACTCCCCTACCTGCATCCATTGAGAAGGAAAGCAATTTATTGTAAATTATACATGTGCAATCATGCAAAACATATTTCAAAAATAGAAAACATTTATTAAATATCACTGTGTTAAACTCTAAGGGGAAAACAGAATTCAGATAAAATATATCATCTGCCCTAAAAGACCTTATATTTAGGAAGATGATAAAATACAGGAAACTATAGTGTATAATGATAAATATATTCTATTATAAGCAAATGATTAAGTGTACTATATTTTAACTATATTATATGGTATTTTATCTTACATATACATATACTGTTATATGCATATAGTATATTATATATACTTATGTATCTATTATTTGTGCATATATTATTATAATAAGTATATTAGCAAATTTAGAGTGGAATAGAAAAACATTAAAGAGTTTACTATACTCTAAGCACTATGCTAAGCTCTGTGAATACAGGTAAATAAACAAGGAGCAATAGCTCCTCAAGGAGCTGACATTCTAAATTAGGGGAAGTTTCAGCTGCCTATAGGATGGAAAGGCCCAATACCGTGCTGTAGTTGGGTGGATGACAAAGCCCTAGAACCCTTAGGATGACAATTCTTGGTGATCCTGAAGGGATAGTGTAGAAGATGATGGTAAAGGCCAGTGGACATTACTTAGGTACTTCCTATATGGACTTGTCTTAACTGGACTGCTGGGATGTGAATCTATCATAGTAAATGAGTAGTGAATGGTAAAGGTTGTAGACAATATCCCTGGAGTCTCAAAACAAAATACCAGTCTAATCAAGCAGATGGAAGTAAATTGATAAGGAAATGAAGATGGCTTTCTGTAGGAGGTAACATTTGATTTGGACTTTAAAAGATAGATAGGAATTTTACAAGTGAAGGAGAAGGAGGGCATTCCAAGAATAAGGAAGAAGATAAAGAAAGATGTGGAGTTATAAAAGCATAATATACATCTTTGGGGACAGACCTTAGGAGGAACCAGAGATCATCTAATCTAGGGCTTCTTAACTTTTTATGTGACAAGAACCCATTGGCAGTCAGACAAATTCCATGGGACCCCTTCTCAGAATGATCTTTGTTGCCTACAATCGAGTACTGAAGAAAATGCTAAATTTCAGTGAGCAGTTGGTGAAAATAAACATGTCACTTTTTTCCCATCCAAGTATACATACTCCCTTGAAACCTATCTATGGATAACTTGAGTGATATCCTTGAGTGTCTCAAGGAGACAAAGCTTCAGATTATAGGAAGCTTTGAACAGTTAGCAGATGAATCTGAACTTCACATGAGAGGTCATCAAGCACCACTAAAAAATCTCAATCAGAAGAATAGTATCTACAGCCATTTCTAGGAATTCTAGATTGAGGCAGGGAAGGTACAGAGCAGCAAGGTTAGGAACCAGGGAGAGATTGTTGGACCAATGTAAGAAGTTGAACAGGGCCTTGGAAGAACTCAGCTGAGCTTCAAGAATATTTTAAGAGCCTTCATCTTCATCATGCCTTCAATAATTTCTCTGTGACAATGGAGCACAGTCACAATAGGAGGGGTGGCCCATTTTCCCCAAGAATCTGGCCTGGATCCCATCCCTTCCCACAAGAAACAAGTAGAGAAAAAGTGTGACATTTGAGTGGCATTCTACCCTCAGAATTAAAAATAGAGGCAAAAGAACTAAAACATAAAGAATCAGTTCATTAGTACAGGGGTGAAATTAACTAGTCATTTACCTGTCAATGAAAATTTCTAATAATACCTCAATGTCAGAGACTGATTCCTAAATGTCACAAACAATACTGTTTGCTATTAATTATATTCACATTTCAACTCTAGCTTTTTGATTATTTCCAAAGCACTTTTCTTTGGATTGTCTTTGTAGGTAGTTGGTTTTCCCTTATTGGAAAGTCTTCAAACAAATTGTTGAATGATTCCTTATTGGTTATGTTGTAAAGTGAATTATTGTGGTATGAGTTGGACTTGATAACCACTGAGGTCCCTACCAATTCTGAAATTCTGTGATTCTCAGCTATTTCTGTCACTAAGATCCAGGATTGTCCATTGTTTCTGGACAACCATATGGGCAATGTTCTGTCTGTCTTTGCCTTGTCCTACAACCCACTATTTCCACATACTGACACAACTCAAGGCTCACTTACCAACTATGCAAAAGTAGCAACAAAAGTCTCTTATGTCCCTTTCTTTCTCCTTCCTCTTCTCCTTTTTTTCTTTTTCCTTACCTTCCTCTTCTATGTAAATAGCAATCATTTCTGTTTTGTCCAGAAAGTTTGAGGTCTTCCCCTTCCATATTTATTTATTTATTTAGATGTTTTTTAGCATTATTATTACATGAAAGAGGTCATTCTTTGGCTCAACTGCTACCTAGCCTTAATCACTGAATGGGTGTTGTTTCTGTCAAACTGAGACCTGTTAAAGACCTTTGCTTTAAAAGACCAAGGTCTCTTATTGCATCCAGGGCCATCTCCAGTCATCCTGATCTATATCTAGCCACTCAACCCAGATGGCTCTGGAAGTGAAAGTGAGACAGATGACCTTGTACAGCCCTCTTTCACTTAAATCCAATTTACTTGCATGTCATAACATCACTTCCTTGATGTCATAGTCCTTTCCGAGAATGAAGGACAAACAACAAAAACAACCTTTTCCTTCAATTCTCTTTTCCTCTCTGAGTCTCCTTCCCTCTCATTCTCTCTCTCTCTCTCTTGAATTTTTCCTTTCTCTTTTCTTTCTCTTTCTTCCTTTCATTCATTTGCTCTTCCTCCCTCCTCCCCATTTATTCACTCTCTCCTCTTCCTCCATCTTCTCTCATTTCTTAAACTTAGACATGAAGACTTCTCCTCTCATATTCCTGAATCTTACACCTGCCTTCTCTAACGTCCCTTTTCTGAAGTTTAAAGCCCTTGATAACACTTGGAGGATCAGTTTCCTTGAGGTGAACTTTTGGACAGGGCTAGGTAACACATAAGAATGAACAGCAATATATAGGCTGTGATATTGAAAGGTCATCCTACTTTAAATTTGCTTAACTCCCCAGTGTAAGGAAATAGTCACATACAATCTTCTCCTTTGGTTTAATAGATAATTATCCTAGTCAACCCAGGGATATGTATCATAGAGTAAAGATTTTCAGAAAAATGTTGCAAACGAAACTCTGAATGAAGATGTGGCCCCAGATGGATGCTCCATTATCACTGTAAACCAGTGAAAGAGAGGCTGAAACCAGCCAATGCCACATTCCTAGCCCTGCCCTGTACTGTTCTGCTTTTAGGCTCTTAAAGCTGTATTTGATGTGTAACTAGGCAGGTATTTAGTTTCTCTTTCTGCACACATGGAGTTACTTACCTTTCTCAGGCAGGCAGTATGAGTCTTATAATAAGTATTTGACGCCCCATCTTTTCCTTTCCTTCCAAAGAGGGCAGGTTCATCGTTGACTAGGAAGAAGCAGTAACAGGAAAACATTCTGAAAGTGACTCATATTCTTTTTCTTTTACTCCTCTTTAATCTACTATTATGGGAGTGTACCCTGCCCCTCCCCTTGGATCCCATTCTCTTCTTTCTCTATATTTTCTCAATGGGGGCAACGTGAATAGAATCCTGAGCATAAAGGCAGAAAGACCCAAGTTCAAATTCTACTTCAAACATTTATTAGCTGTATGATTCTGAGCAAGATTCTCAGTCTTCTCAGTTTTAATTTTCTCGACTATAAAATGGGAGTAATAATAACATATGTCATACAGTTCCTTTGAGAATATAATGAGATAATTTCCAAAGCATTTTGTAAATTTTAAAGTGCTTTATAATATTATTATTTATTTTATGTAATTAATATTTGTTTAACATTTATCTAATAATAAATTAATTATTGTTTGTTAATGTATTATTAATTATGTTATTATGAAGATTATTAATTATTAATGATCATGTCAGCTCATTTAAGTTTAATTATCCTCTCTCTGTATATGACTCACAGAACTCTATTTATTTCCAATCCTTGTTGGGTTCCAATACTTTATTATCAATTGACCATTAGGTATTTTAAACTGAATGTCCAACAGGTCTCTCAAACCCAACATGTCTAAGACAAAACTCTATTTTTCCTACCCATCCCCTTTTTGAATTTCTCAATTTTTGTAAAAATTAACCCCATCCTTCCAGCCACCCAGGTTCCTTAATTCTTCACTCTTACTTACCCCACATATCCAATCAGCTGCCAGTTATAGTGTTTCTAGCTCCACAACATCTCCGGAATCTATCTGCTTTCTCCACCTATACAGCCACCACCTGTATTCTGGCCCTTTCATCTAAACGGCTTCTACAATGGTCTCCATGTTTTCATTTCATTTATCACTTTACTCTAATCAATCTTCCACTCCCTGCCAAAGTGGTTTTTCCCAAAGTACAGGTCTGACCATGTTACTCCTTTACTCAATAAACTTCAATTTATTACTTCTTTTTATTATTGTTATTCATTTGTATCTAACTCTTTGTGACCCCTTAGATCCAGAATGCCAGGTCTTTTTTATCCTTTATAAGCCTCCCTTTTATTACAGCTAGAAATAAATATAACCAAATTCATTTGGCATTTGAATCACTTCACAAACAACTATTCCCAACCTATATTTCCAAGCCTTCTTTTGCATTATCCCACTCTACAAACTCTATGGCTGAGCCAAATTGGCTTTCCTATTAGGCCATCTCCCATCTTTGTCCTTTTGCACTGACTGTCACTGCATGCCTGGAATTCACTCTCTCTAATTAAAATATTGTACATCACCAAAATCATGGAAAGATGCCTGGGTACTCTATCCAAGACTTCCCTCCAAATTTATCTTAGATTTCATTCATCACCAACAAGAATTTATTCAATTCCTACTATATCAAGGCACCCGCTGCAAAGTGCTAGATATTAGTGATTGAAGGAACTGGTTGATATAGGAGAAACAAATAGAAATTTTATGATTAAGTAACCAAGCTATCTTAAAATTCACAATAGGATGGGGAAAAGGAATTCCAGATATAGTTTGATATGTACTCTCATTTTAAGATAGCAGAATCCAGAGATTTCTGGATTAGAAAAATTTTAAATTGGAATCCTATGGCCTAAAACTCTGAAAGATAAATTAACTCCACAAAAACTTTAAGAATGATATTCTACAGCCACAAAAAGAAAGAATTATAATGATGAGGAACAAGGTAAGTTATCTAAAGAGGAAGATATAAATTTATAAGCACAAAGATTCCTTTCCTCTCTAAATTCATGGGTCCAATTGTTTCTGACCCTTTATAATCCCATTTGAGGTTTTCTTGGCAAAGAAACTGAAATAGGTTGCCGTTTTCTTCTCTGTCTCCAGTTTACCGATGAAGAAACTCAGGTTAAGTAACTTGCTCAGGGTTACACAACTAGACAGTATTTCAGGTCAGATTTGAACTCAGAAAGAAAAGTCTTCCTGACTCCAAACTTGGCATTTAATCCACTACATCACTTAGATGATGACAGAAGATGGTAGCTAGGGCAGGGAGCAGAAAAGAAATACAACATCCTACTAAAATAGTTCCAGGAATGCTGGAACTCAAAAATCAGTGAAAATAAATAAAAACAAAGGATTGGCTTTCATGGAAAGGTAGGGAGAACACCTATATTTGGTGACTTGAAATAAAGTACAAAAAAGGGAATAAGCCCACTGCCCAGATTAAACATCCAATGATAGTAGATGATGGTAAAAATAGAACTATTCAATTCAATTCTGATTTTGCTTTTGTTTTGTCTTCCAAGGAGAATAATCCTTGGACTTGAAATGACAACAAAAATGGGGACTAAGAAGTTGCTGTTTAGGATAAGTAGCAAACTACTGTAGTAAGAGAAATGGAAGCTGTCCTCAATGAGTTTAAACCACTAAAGGCCAAACAAAGTTTAAAAAGTAGCTGGGTGGCTCAGTGGACAGTGTCAGGAAAATCAATATTCTTGAGTTTAAATCTGGCCTCAGACACTTCCTAGCTATGAGAGCCTGAAAAAGTCATCTAATCTTGTTTGCCTCAGTTTAGTTATGTGTAAAATGAGCTGAAGAAGGAAATGACAAGCCACTCCATTATGTTTGCCAAGAAAATTCCAAATGGGGTCACAAAGAACAACTCAATGACAACAACAACAACAACAACAACAACAAAAAGGCATGATTATGGTTCACTTCAGAGATCTTTGACAGGACTGTCAAAGAGCAAATATTGCTCTGATTTTAAAAAAGGGGGAAAAGAATAATAGATTTAGTGTTGAGAGGGAGAGAGAGGGAGAGAGATCACCTAGTACAACCCCTTCATTGTATAAATGAAAAAAAAACTGAATTACAGAGAGGAAGCTTTACTTGAGGTCAGGCAAGTAATCAATGGCAGAGCTGGAATTTTAAGCAAGATCTGACTCCTAATCCGGTATTTTTGTATTGCAAAATTGAAAAGAGTATAGTCTAGAAAGTATGAGCCAGTGAACTTGATTTCAATATATGACAAATTTCTAGAAGGCATTATTAAAAGGAATAGTTTGCAAATATCCAGAAAGGGACATAGTCATGTCAACTAGTGTTTAATAAGTATTTACTATATGTCACACACTGCAATAGAGTAATCATGAAGATTTAATATGATATCATTAAAAAACAGTTCATCCATTTAATTTCATTTTCTTTTTTGAAAGAATAACTAAAATGATATATCAGGGGAAATGCTGCAGAATACATGCATTTGACAAAGTCTCATAATTTATCTTTGTGGATGAGAAAGAAAGATAAAAGCTTATCTAAGTGGATTTGAAAGTAATTGAATGACCAAATCTAAAGAGGAATCATTAACATTAACTTGAAGGGAGGGATCTAGCAAGAAATCCTAGGTTTCTATTTTGTTGTTCTATATGGTTTCATTTTTTTAAAGTTATTTGAATGAAAGCACTGGGGAGATGCTCATAAAATTTCAAGATGAAATTTCAAGATACCTTGCTGACATAGGTAACTAACATGTTGCATGATGAAGAAAGGTAGGAAGGAAGCAAGGAAAGAAAGAAGAAAGAAAGGAAGGAATAAAGAAGGAAGGAAATGAGCATTTATTAAATGTTTACAATGTGCCAGGCATTCTACTACTAAGTACTTTACAAATTATTCTATTTATTCTATTGTCACAATTACCTTGGGAGTAGGTACTATTATTATCATCATCCCCATTTTACAATTGAGGAAACTGAAGCAGTTTAAGTGAGTTATCCAGTATCACCAGTTATTATCTGAAGCAACATTTGGTGGACTCAATTCTTCCTGATACTAGGTCCATTGCTATCTACTGTACTATCTAGTTGCTTTTATCAGAATCCACTCAGATCTTTTTCCCCCCAGTGATCTGCCACACATGGTTCCTCTTTTTTGAGCTGCACACAGTGGCTGCAACATACACTAAGTCATTACCTTTATATTAAAAATGGGCAGGACTTTAATTAATTTTTTTGTGTTAGGTACTGGTATCTGAATTCAGAGATGTTAGGTATAAAGTAGCTTTGTATATATATATATATATATATATATATATATATATATATATATATATATATTATGATTTGTGGGGTTGATGGCAGGTTGCTGGTTGGTTTTTGTTTTTATTTTAAACTTTTCTTTGCTCACAGGTAGATAAGTGTGAGTAATGCAACACACAGGTAAAAATACAGGTAAGTCCAGCAAGAGTGCTCCCTAGACTGTCCTGGTGGGAAAGCACTAATAAGAACTTTTATTCTTTTTTTTTTTTTGGTGGTGGTTGTTGTTATTGCCTACATTTATATTGAATTTTAAGGTTTTACAAATAACTTTACATATATTAATCTCATCTTATTCTCATAGCAATCTTGTAAGGAAGATACTGCTATTATATCTATTTTACAGATGAGGAAATTGAGGCCCAAAGAGATAAACTGGTTTTTCCAGAGTCACCAAGTTGCTAAATATAAGAAGCAACATTCAAAGGTAGGCCTTCCTACCAGGAAGTCCAGCATATTAGGTATTAGACCATACTGTCTGTCTTCTTAATATTAGAGGGAATCTTCCATAAGTTGTTATCCCCAATAAAAAGCTATGTGATATAATGAAAAGATCTCTCAATTTGGAATCAGTTTGAATTTAAATCATAGCTCTATAATTTATTTATCTTGTATGACCTTGGAAAACTCACTTTATTTCTTTGTTTTCTCCTTTTTTCCCAATATATACATATCTATTTATACAATTACCTTCCTGCACAAGAAAAATCAAATCAAACAGGGAAAACATGAGAAAGAAAACAAAATGCCAGCAAACAACAACAACAAAAGTGAAAATACTATCTTGTGATCCACATTCACTCACTCTGGATGCAGATGGCTCTCTTCATCACAAGATCATTGGAATTGGCCTGAATCATCTCTTTGTTGAAGAGAGCCATGTCTATCAGAATTGATCATTGCATAGTCTTGTTGCTGTGTATAATGATCTCCTGGTCCTGCTCATTTCACTTTGCATCAGTTCATATAAGTCTCTCCAGGTCTCTCTAAAATCATCCTGTTGGTCATTTCTTATAGAATAATAATATTCTATAACATTCATAGACCATACTTTATTTCAACTATTCTCCAATTGATGGGCATCCCTTCAGTTTCCTGTTTCTGGCCACTACAAAGAGAGCTGCCACAAACATTTTTGCACATGTGGGTCCTTTCCCTCCTTTAAGATTTCTTTGGGATATAAGCCCAGTAGTGACACTGCTGGATCAAAGGGTATATACAGTTTAATAACTCTTTGGGTATAGTTCTGAATTGCCTTGCAGAATGGTTGGATGTATTCACAATTCCACCAACAATGCATCAGTGTCCCAGTTTTCCCACATCCCCTCCAATATTCATAATTATCTTTTCCTGTCATCTTAGCCAATCTGAGAGGTATGTAGTGATACCTCAGAGTTGTCTTAATTTGCATTTCTCTGATCAATAGTGATTTAGAACACCTTTTCACATGACTAGAAATGGTTTCAGTTTCTTCATCTGAAAATTGTCCTTTGACCATTTGTCAATTGGAGAGTGTCTTGAATTCTTATAAATTTGAGTCAATTCTCTATATATTTTAGAAATGAAGCCTTTATCAGAATCCTTATCTAAAGACTTTTAAACTAGAATCAGTCAGGGGAACAGAATGAGCTCCCCTCTTCCCAGAAAGGAGACAGAAGCAGGTAGGAAGAAGGGGTATAGGTCAGGCCCTCGGCCTCTCTAGCTCCACTGCTGCCAGGCTCTGTGGGAAGAGTCCTTGAACTATTAAATAAATTTGGTCCCCAAGAATTTCCTGGGAAAGCCACAGAGGAACTGCGCGCCATCTTTGCTCACCTATCTTCTCATAGATATAAATGTAAAATCTTGCATTTGTGTTGAAGAATAGGTTTCATACATAGAAGATGGTAGGAAAAGTATGGAGTACAGAGCATGGGAATTGATGTTCCAAACTCCTCCACTGGAGGTGGGCAGATAGAAAGATAGAGCTGCCCCATCAAAACATATCTGGAAGATGTTCTGCGTGTCACATTTTAAGAAGTACATTTAAAATGAGAAGATTATATAGAGAAAAATGATCAAGATAGTGAGAGGACTGGAAACCGTACCATACCAAGAAATAGCTGAAAGAAATATGGATAGCTATCCTGTAAAACAAAAAATATTTAGAGCAGACATGGCAGCTCTTTTCAAAGTCTGAAGGACTGTCACATAGAAGAGATTAATCTTGTTCAGCTCAGTCCTAAAGACAGAGCTAAAAGGAATGGGTGAGAATTTCAGAGAAGCAAATTTAAGATGAAGGTAAGGAAAACTTTCATAATAAAGAAAGGTCTCCAAAAACGAAATGAACCCTTGCTTTGAGATCACACAAAAGCAGCATAGCTACTTGTTGCAGCCTGGCTTAAAGGTAATTCTTTTTCAGATAAGTGCTTCTTGAGGTACCTTTCCATTAATTGTTGAATGTTTCAATTCTATGGCTTCTGTTTAGGTCAACTAATTCCAGCATTTCAATATCCATCTAACTGCATCTAGGCCATCTTATCCAAAAGGGCAGCAAGAGGAACTTTTATCAAATGCTTTGCTAAAATCTAAAGGTACTGAGTTTATGAGATTCCCTTGATACAGTTAAGTGATTCTGTCAAAAAAAAAAAAAAAAGCAATGGGATTATTTTGGCAAAGCATCTTTTATTTTATTTTGAGATGGAGTCTTCCTATTTCATTCAGGCTAGATGCACAATGCTCAGTCATCACCTCAACCACATCACTGAACAACAATGGAAGATTTGATCTGTTTCTATTAAATGGCTGCCTAGACAACCTAATATCTTCCCTCCCACCTCACTCTCACTCCAGAAATTTACCATATTGGTGCTGGATTTAGTTTGAAGACCCAATTGACTTTATCCCTGCTGCAGCACAGAACTCCCGAACTTAACCCACCAGTATCAGTGTTTCCATTAGCAAAGACATATGGACATGGGCCTGGTAACCTAGAGCTGATATCTTGAATTAATCAAAGACAGTAATGTGCTTGTTTATCATCTTCCCACTCAATTTATCTTTGGTTTGAACTCCACCTGTTAACTATTTTGTTATATCCTCCCAGTATGAAGATTATTCTCCATGGAAGGAAAAAGAAACAAGAGGTGAGTAGTCTTGCCTTTCCTCAGTCATCATAAAAAATCCTACCCCTTCTCTAATTAACTTCTTGCCCTCAACATAATCAAAAAAGCCCCTTTTGTTATCCTTAGAATTCTTGTCAGTGCCCATTTTGGATTTTAGTGTTCCTAGTTATACTCTTCTGTATTTATCTTCAGTTATCTACCCTTATTTAAATTTACATCAATTGATGAGTTCCCTGCTTATCTGCTGGTACTTATGCATCAATCAGTACAGCTATATGCCTCTGTTACAGATAGCTAGATGGCATAGTGGATAGCGTATCAGGCTCAGAGTCAGAAAAACTTATGTACCAAGTTCAAATCAGGCCCCAGAAATTTACTAGCTGTGTAACTCTGGGCAAGTCACTTCACCCTGTCTGCCTCAGTTTCCTTATGTGTAAAATGAGTTGGAGAAGGAAAAGGCAAACTATACAAGAAAACCCCAAACTGGGTCATAAGGAATCAGACATGATTGAAATCATTGAATCATAACAACAAACAGCGATACAGAATAATGTGAACAGAACCAGGAGAACAATTCATACAGTAACAACAACATTGTAATAAGGCGACTACTTTGAAAGGCTTAAGAATTTTGATCAATGTAATGACGAACCACAATTCTCGAAGACCAGTATTGAAGCATATTACCTACCACCTGACAGGGAGGTGATAGATTTAAGGTGTAAAATAGGAATCATTATCATCATCATAGCTAGTAACTATATAAAGTTTTAACATTTGCAAAATACTTTATAAATATTGCATTTATCCTCACCATAACTCTAGAAGGTGGGTTATATTATATTATTAGAACCTTGTTCCCCATTTTATAAATGAGGAAATTGAAAATAGATAATGGATAAGTGATCTGCCTAAAATCATACAGCTAGTAAATGTCAGAGGCTAGATTTGAGCTTAACTTTTCCCAATTGGAGGTCCAGTGCTCACTCTATTATTCCACTTAACTCTACCTGAACTCTAAGGTCCTACCTTGCTCTAAATCAATGATTCTACAATCTTTCTTCCTATTCATATTAGTGAAGGTTCAAAATAAAACCAATACTAAGAAATGAGTGCTCACAGAATGCAAATGCATTCTTCAGAATTTCTAGCAGTATACAAATTGTGCCCTCAGGGAACTCAATTCAATCCAGCAAGAATTTATTAAGTACCTACTGTACACCAAGTTCAGTGTTGGAAACTGAAGAAAAAAAGCAACAGTTTATGGTGTATTTGGAAGATTCAGTAAGTATACAGGCAAATACTACTCAAAGTAAGGAGTAAAGAAAGCATGGGAAAATTCAAACAAAGAATTCTAGGAAAATTTGAAAAGGATAAAAACACAAAGAACTTTGTTCCAAAGCTGATCTGGATGTTTATTGACATGAGTTGTACCATGTTTTGTTTGTTTGTTTGTTTTTAATTACTTAGTATTTTATTTTTCCTCAATTACATATAAAAAAAAATTTAACATTTATTTTTAAAACTGAGTTCCAAATTCTCTCCCTTCCCCTTTCCCTATCTCCCCTTCATTGATAAGGCAAGCAATTTGATGTAGGTTATGCCTATAGTCACGCAACATTTCCATATTAGTCATATTGTAAAAGAAAACATACTTCAAAACCCCCCCAAAATATCTCAAGAAAAATAAAGTTTAAAAGAAAGGTATGTTTTGGTCTGTATTCAGACACCATCAGTTCTTTCTCTGGGGATGGATAGCATTTTTCATCATAAAATCTTTAGAGTTGTATTAGATCATTGTATTGTTGAGAATAATTAAATCATTCACAACTAATTATCTTACAATATTGCCATTACTTTATACACAATATACTTCACGTTGCATCATCTCATTTAAGTCTTTCCAGGTTTTTCTGAGAGCATTCTGGTTATCATTTCTTATAGTACAATAATATTCCATTGTAATCATATAGCAAAATTTGTTCAGTCATTCTCTAGTTGATGGGCAAATCTTCTATTTCCAGTTCTTTGATCTCAGAAAAGAGCTGCTATGAATATTTTTTGTACAGATAGGTCCTTTTTCTTTTTTGTTTTTTTTAACCTCTCTTTGGATACAGATCTAATAATGGTATTGCTGGATCATAAGGTTTCATAGCCCATTGGGGATAGTTCCAAAAAATAGTTGAATCAGTTCACAACTCCACAACCAGTACATTAATGTCCATTTTTTCCACATCCCCTCCAACATTATTAATTTTCTTTTTCTGTCCTATCAGCTTAGCGAGGTAATTACCTCATAATCGTTTGAGTTTTCATTTCCCAATTAAATAATGACAAAGTATTTTTTCATATAGCTATAAATAACTTTGATTATTTCATCTGAAAATTTTTCATATCTTTTTTTTCATCACTCATCAATTGAGGAATAGCTCTTATTGTGATAATTTGACCCAATTCAAATTTGAGAAGTGAGGTCTTTATCGGAGAAATTTATTTTAAGTTATATTTTATACACACAAAACAGACATTATTTTTAAATTTTCTTTTATTCTATTTATTTTTACCTTCCCTTATTCTGTTTTTCATATACTCTTTTTAAAATAATATTTTATTTTCCCCAATTACATGTTAAAACAATTTTTACATTAAAAAAGGTTTTGAGTTCCAAATTCTGTCCCTCCCTCCCTAAGACAGCAAGCAATGCTTTCATGTGATGCTGTTGATCCACCTCTCCTGGATACTCTCTTCTTATTGAGTTTTCATGACATTTGTTGTTATTTAGTCATTTTAGTCCTGTGCAACTCTTCATGACTTCAACTGGAGTTTTCTTGGCAAAGATACTAGAGTGGTTTGCTATTTCCTTCTCCAACTCATTTTACAGAGGTGGAAACTAAGGCAAATAGGGTTAAGTGACTTGCTCAAGATCCCACCTAGGAACTATCTGAGGTTGGATTTGAACTTCCTGACTCCAAGCCCAGTGTTTTATGCACTATAGCCACCTAGCTGACATTCTTGCCATCCTTTATTCATCATTATGATCTACACTTCCTCAGAAGCACAAAAGAATTAGAGTTTAAGAGGCTAAAGGCTGGGAGGGAACTAGAGGAAGGGAACTAGAGGAAGGGAACAAGCATTTAATAATTCCAGGAACTGTGCATAGCATTTACAAATATCATCTCATTTGATTCTCTACCCTGGAAGATAGGTGTGATTATAATCACTATTTTACAGTTAAGGAAACTGAGGCATACTGAGGACAAATGACTTGCCCAGAGTCACACAATTAGTAAATAACTAAGGTAGGATTTGAACTCTTCTACTAACTGTATCATACTTTCATACATTCAAGGGTCCAATGAAAAAGAAACAAGCAATTTAATGGCATGGGAAACGTTCAACAAGACAAATTAATACTGTTCCCAGGTTGTTCATAAGCTCAGAGCCATCCTCAGCTCACTTCCCTCTGCCTCACATGTTCAAGCCATTGCCAAGTCTTGTTGATCTGACTTTCACGTCTTTAGTATCTGTCCCCTTCTTTCTACTTATATGGCTAACTTCTGAAGCTCTGATCCCCTCTCTCCTACACTATTTCAGAAGCCTCCTAATTGCCCTCCCTATCTCAAGACTCTTTCCACTTCAATCCATTATCCATATAGCTGCTGGAATGACTTAACTACAGGGTATAGTCTGAAGACTCAGTAAACTGCAGTATCTCCCAGTTGCATCTATGATCAAATATAAACTGCACCATTTGTCATTTAAAAGCTTTAACAGCTTTTAAATGTACATCTGTACATGCATACAAATATTATTCCTCTTTATATTCTACAGTTCAATCAATTTCCTTCTATTCTTCCTATAAGACATTACTTCTTCCATTTATAATGACTTTGTGTAGACTTATTATTCCCCATTCCTAGAGTGCATTCCCTCCTCACCTGAAGCCAACAGAATCCCTCTCTTTCTTCAAAATTCTGTTCTAGGACTACCTCCAACCTAAGGCTCCTGTATATACTCTCTTCTTTCTAGTCACCTCTAGCTTTGGAACCATTTGCACATTGGGTATCTCATGGCTAGAAGGTACCTACTTTTCACCTTTGCCTCTTATAATTCTTACTTCCTTCAAGGAATAGCTCAAGTACCAAGTGCTTTAAGAGGCCTGTTCTGTCTCACCCTATCCCCCAATCTCCACCAGATATTCATTCCTTGCCCCTGAATTTACCTTGTATTTGCTTTGAATGTATTTTGTATGGACTTACCTGTATAAATATTTCCATTTGGTAGAATGCATGCTCCCTGAGGTTAGGCATTGTCTCATTTTTGCCTTTGAATCCCTAGAGCCTAGTCCAGTGCTTTTCAAATTTTAAATGTTTAATAAATACTTGTCAAATAAATGGTCACTTATAAAATGAGGGGATTGGACTAGGCAATCTCTAAAGTATCTTTCTTTTCTAAAATTATGATCCTAATAATGGATACAGATAAAACCAAGTGGATGACAGACAAATTCCTATTGTCCAATCCGAAATTTACATTTGGTTGGGTCATCCAGAAATCCAGTCCATCAATACCTTTCTTGGATAAACTCAACCAATGGACAATGATCTGAGCCTACAATTGAATAACAGGACATCAGAGCTGAGACTGCCTCTAGGAAATTGGAGAGATCTTTAAAGATGCCATGCTTTCTCCTGAAACAAAGCCCCATCTTAAAACTATGAGTCATAAATACCATTCTTATGAAAGAATTCAAGTTAAAGGTAACCCCAAAGGTGATGGGGAGGTACAGTCAGGTAGGTGTGAGTAAACAGCAATATATTACAAATGAGGAAAATAAACACATAAATTACATAAATGTAATCAAAGAGGTATATGTTGGAGGTAAAAAGAAAAGATGGTCACATAATTAGGAGGGTTAATCAATCAAGCAAATAAATAAGTACATATTGTACAACTACTCTATGCTCATGCTGGGAATAATACAAAGCAAAACTTAAATGAGAAGTTAACTTTGTAAATTGAAGAGATAACATGTATTTATATAGGTTTAATATAAAACATAAATAAAACAGATACAAGGAAACCAAAAAATTCTTCTAAAGACTTCAGCTGAGTCCTAAAGGAAGCAAAGGTTCAGAGGCAGGGGTGACTATTCTGAACATGAGTGGTAGTTGAAAGGCTCAGTTATGGGTGATGGAGTGTCCTATGTACAAAAACAAAAAACAAACAAATGAACAAAAAACAGCAAGTGGGGCAGTTAGTTGGTATAGTGTATAGAGCACCAGCCCTGAAATGAGGAGGAACTGAGTTCAAATCTGGCCTCAGACACTTAATACTTCCTGGTATGTGACCCTGGGCAAGTCACTTAACCTCAATTGCCTCAGGGGAAAAAAAAAAAAAAAACCAGCAAGTGAGCCAGTATGGTTCAGTGTGTGTAGAGGGGAGTGATGTTTAAGAATGCTGGAAATATAGCATTGGGCTGGGTAGAGAAGAGACTGAATAGGATCAGATAGGGACAGTTTACATTTTTTCAGTGATACAGACCAAAACCAACCATCCCTATTCATACTAGATGATTCTTTTCCCCATTCTTCTTTACATAGATCCTCCACTGGTGCTAGAAAGAATATTGACATGGGAGAATCACAATTCTATCAAAATATGACACTATGATCTTTAAAAGAAGGGAATGAAACCCTCTCCCAAGAAAGGGTTCCTATCATAAATTTTTTATAAATTTAACTTTGTTGTTGCTATATTTGTTTTGTTTTTTTTTAACCAAGCATTTTACATATTGCATCTTGATTGAGCTACATCATAATCCTGTGAGGTTCTTGCTAAGGAAACCAAATTTAAAAAATAGCAGGGTGACTTACTTGGGGACACACAGCTGAGACAAGATTCAAGCTCAGATATTCCTCACTCTGTGTCTTGTCCACATATCTGACAGCCTGTTCCATAGTAACTTAAATGACTTTTCTAAAATTCCAGGTAGGCATAAGCAACCCAGAAGCTTCAAATGGTGTCCCCTCACAATCCAGTTATTTGTTTTTTGCTGAGGTTATTGGGGATAAGTGACTTGCCCAAGGTCACACAGCTAGGCAGTTTAAGTGTCTGAGCCCAAATTTTAACTCAGGTTCTCCTGACTTCAGAGTTGGTGCTCTATCCATTGCGCCATCTAGCTGCCCCTGTAATCGAGTTTTAATCCAGTTTCTTAGCCTCGTTTTATAAGTCACTGAGGGAGGCGGGCAAGAGGATAAAGAAGGTCTGAATGTAAAAGCAGAAACCTGAAGACTGAACCGCCAACACTACAGACTAAGACAGAGGGTTGGTTTGTTTTTTTAATGCAAAGCCTTGAAACTTAAGTGGCTGCAGTGTTGAAAAGTAACCAAGAAAACCCATGACAGTCACCATCTAGACTATATGAAGGCTAAATAAGGGAAAAACCTAAGTCACAGAAACGCCTGACTGCTGCAAGTGTCGCTTTCGGAAAGGAAGGAAATGTTTAATTACGGTTCCAAGTTGGAGCCTAGGAGTGGATGCTGCAAGGGGCCCATACAAGTGTATGGATAGCTAGTGGATAGGTCTCTTGACTGAAGTCAGAACTGGGTTAGAATACCTTTCTTAGAGGTCCATAGAATTCAGTCCTGAAAGGAACCTGAGAAGCTATCTAGCCTTCGTAACTTCAAGACCTTGGACAAATCAATTGTTTTCCCTGAATTTTAAGGGGTTTTATGTGTAAAATGAGGAGGTTCGAATATTCCTTCAAAGGGCTTTACTAACTGTAAATAGGTAAATTACATCCTCTCAGTATCTCCGAGGCAACTCTAAAACTGTAAATTGCCCAGGATAGCGGCAACCTACGTTGGTAGGAGTTCCCTAAATCAAAGCTTTTTAAGCTGTGGGTCGTGAGTGATGTAACTGAAAGGGGAAGAGGGAGGGAGTCCTAAAATTATGATTTATTATCATAGATGTTTGGTTTGGGTATTTATTTTACATGTCTATATACTAAGATCATGTAAAAAAAATTGGGATGAATAGGAGTGGGAAAAGTTTAAGAAGCACTGCCTTAAATCGATGGAATCACAGGTCCCTTCCCTAACTTTTCTATTTCTAAAGTCTAGAAAATATTATTCTCCTCCCCATCCCCGCAACCCTCTGCCACATCCACCCACACTCCTCAAGGACAGACAGTTCAACCCGAATTCTCCAAACCGTACATAGGAAACACTCCGCACCCTAATAAAGGCGGTCCCCCTCTTTTAGAGACTGGACAGAGAGAAAGGCCCAGTTTGGGGGAAGAGGGCGGGAAGACACTGGGACCAGTCCGGTCAAACTTTGAGCTAGCAAAGTCAGGAGTAAGTTCCTCTGGGCTTGGGCCGGGGGCTCCCTGGTGGCACAGTCCCCCGAGCCCAGCGCCACCAGAAAAGAAGTAACAGCGTCTTTACGGAGTTTAGTCTTCACTTCAGGGAGGAGACACCTGCAGGGTGATTGATTGATTAATGGACCACACCTCCCACTGGCTCTCCAGTCTCCTCCTCCTTCCTTCCCCTCCCCCCTTCGGCCCCCCCTTAATTCTGGGCGCCTTGGGCCATCGGGCCAGTTCAGAATTCTCCCGGACAAGTGGAGAGAACGCGTAGAGCCTGGCAGAGGAAAGACCTACCCGGTGGCCCTAAGAATAAGCGACACCAGGTGCGGCTGCTGTTACAGAAGCAAGGATGGCCCCTGCAGCAACTTCGGGAGGTGGCTCCCTGCCCAGCGGCTTCTCTGTTCTGGCCTCCTTCCCGGACCTACTTTTCATTTTTGAATTTGTGAGTTGGTCTTTAAAAATATCTATTCTTTCCTGGCGTGGAGTGGGGGTGAGGGGTGAGGGTAGAAACAGCGCTTGCAGACTTGCCGGGCTGTCAGCTGCTAGCTAGCTCTTGGGTGAGGACTTTCCCTACTCGAGAGGCAAGGAAGGAGTCACAAAAAATGATGCTACTACGGACTTTGTTTTAGCACTTTCCCGTTTCTCAGGCACTTTCCTCGCAGCAATACTGAGACGCACCCGGATCAAGTATTGTCCTCCCTTTACTGACGTAGAAACCGAGGCTCAGAAAATTGAAGTGATTTGCTTTAGCTATATACAACTATGGATCTGGATTCAAATTTTGCTTCTACTACTTAGTACAATGTGATTTTTAAGCAAGTCACTTCTAAGGATCCTATGATCTCTCTGTGCCCCAATTCCTCATCTGTAATTACAGCCATCTGATCAATTTTTCTTTCATAAGCTTTCTATAAACTATGCTACAACAATTTGAGCATACCACAAAACATTGTTTTAGAGAGCTACCAAGTTCCAAAGGCAGTATTTTTTAAAAATCGTTAATGTACTGTTAAATAAATCACATGATCCAGAAGATTCTGAATGTGACTAGTTTTAAGTAACTTTTTAAGTTTATTTTGAAACTTGTAATGACCAAATGCACAGCTGCTGTTTTCAGTTGAACCTCCGATTATGTTTTGTAACGTTGCATACATCTCCTAATCCTTATCCTGATTCCTAAACTTTTTAGGTTTTTTGGTTTGTTTTTTTTTTTTACTTTTGAAAGGTATCTTGATGAGAAGAATATATTTTGAGTCACTAGCAAAATTGTGTAACTGAAATAAATGTTTGATTTCGTTTATTATGGTACTAATTTATGGAGGGAGTTCGAGTAGATGACCTCTAATAGCCCTTCTAGCTATAAATCTATGATTCTTGAGGACATGGGGGAGGGAAGAATTGCTAAATTTTTTAAAGAAGTTTTTAATCAGTTAACAAAAATTATTAAGTGCCTATCATATTTCAGGCATTGCTCTAAGTGCTAGTGATATAAAGGGAGATTTCAAAAATCAAAATAAAACAAAAGCAAAAAGCAAATGAAAACCAGTCCCTACTCTCCAGGAGCCCATAAATTATTGGAGAAGCAACCAAATGTGCGCAAATGAAATATAGTATACTGAGAACAGTCTCAGAGGGAAAGCACTAGGATTAAGCAGGATTGGAAAAGACTGGTACAAGGTGGAATTTTACCTGGAACTTGAATGAAGCCTGGGAGGTGAGGAATAGGGGATGAAAAACAGCACTCCAGGTTTAAGGGGCAGTCATTGAAAATGCCCAGTCTCTTGGGAGGAATAGCAAGCAAAAGAATCTGAGTGATTCTAAAATAATTGTTATGGATGAGATATCCTATGAGGACTTGAATTTCGGTTTGGGGGGATTGGTTGGATTATTTGTTTCTTTTTTCATATCCCTAATTCAAAAACTGGGGCTTATTGATATGTACTTTAAATTCTATATTTATAAATTTGGATGACTTTATTTTGAAAAGATTATAATAGGGGCAGTTTGCATGACAGTGCATTTCCACTCACTGGTTAAATATTTGGAGGCTTAAGATTCTCCTCCCACTTATAGTCAGTGATCTGGACAAATTTCTGAACTTTTCTGTACCTCCCTTTCCACTTCTCATCGCGTCTTCAGTGACCTTGTTCAAAAGGGAAGTCCATAAACACTATACGTAGTTGAAAAACTCAATGGAAATTCTTAGGGAATTTCCTTTTGTTTACATATTAGAAAGTAACTAACAATCACCCAGTTTCAACATGGATATCAGTTCTTAAAATTTGCTGCATGCTTGTGTTACCAACTGCCAAGAATTGTTTGTTTGCTTTTCTATTATTCTTATTCCACCCCACTCAAACACATTTGGTCTTTTAAATTCTAAGCCATCTACCGGGACTCTGTAAAGTTGTGTGGAGAACTAATTAGAAAAGGGAGTGAAGCAGGAGGGGAGAAAGTCCTGTTGCATTTTGTTAATAGAATAAAAGGTATTGACTGTCTCTTTTTTGTGTTTGCATATTCGGGATCTAACATACATAATAGGTACATAGTTGGGGCTGGTACATAGTAGGGGCTGGTATGTAGTAGGGGCTTGATAAGTGCTCATTGACTGATTGATAGGTAGTTTCCTATTATCCAGATCAAAAACTCCAAGTGTGTTGCTGAAAGTGGCTTTCAGTATATTTTGGAAGATTTTTAAAATGATAGCTGTCTCTAGGCACTGCAGTGTGATTCCTAGATGGAAATTTTCTATCTATGTAGTTACCACATAACCGTATTCAATTCAATAAAAATTTGAGGAATTCTTACTGGATATAAGTATTATTCCGAGCAATTCAAGGGACAGGAACATGTCTAAGACATAGTTCTTGCCTTTAAAAGAATCTTGCAATCTGGTTATCTGGCAATCTGATAGTTGGAAAAAGGAAAGTGGAGATGTTTAGGGGCTTTACAACTCCACACCAACTGAATTGAAAATACATTTTGTGCCGATTGCACAGTGTCTAGTTATGGCAATAAGAGCCATGTAAATTGCTCCGGGGTGCAAAGGCAAGGAGACCACTTCCAGTGGAAGAGGGGGATCATCCTTCATGAAGGAAGTAGCATTTGATGTGGGTCTTAAAGGATGGGCAGGATTTCATCTGGTTGATATGTCAGGAAGGAGAAAACATTCCAAGCAAAGTGGAATAGCCTGAGCAAAGATATGAGGCAAGGAACCTTGAGGTGTATTGAGGGATCAGTGAGTAGTCCAATTTAACTAGAAGGTGGAGTATGTTTAGAAGGCGATAAAGTGGGGAGGAGGGGGTGGAGGAAATTGTTGGGACAATATTATGCAAGGCTTTGAATGCCAGGCTGAAGTGTTAAGACTTAATCTGTAGGTAAACAAGACATTTTGGTTTTTGAGGTAGGGACTAGTGAGTTTTGTTTTAGGAAGATCAATATGGAAGCATGGGCAATGTGGATTGGAGTAAGAAAACTAAAGATAGGACAGAACTAAGAAAACTAGAAACGGGGAAGCTGTTTTAATAGTTTAGGTTAAAACTAAGGTTTTAAAGGTTAAAAGAGGTTAAAAAGGGTCTAAACACTGAATGGAGGTAGTAGCTTTAGGAATGGAAAGAAGAGACTTGGAAACAGAAACATAGTGGAGACAGAATTACTAATGGAAAAGAAAATCCATATAACTCAAAGCAAAAATGCCATTAACAAAAGTATGGAAGTCAGGAGAAGAAAAGGATTAGCTATTTGTTTTGGGCTTGTTATTATTTTCTTAATCATAAGTCAGCCCCACTTTCAGATCAGAAATTGAATTGTGGTTGTCTGACTCTTTGTGACCCCAAGGATCATAGGTAGCCACTACTATCTGTAGGGTTTTCTTGGCAAAGATACTGGAATGGTTAATCATTCCTTTCTCTGGTCTTATGGGAGTTGCCCTGGGTCCCACAGCTAGTAAGTGTCTAAGAACAGATTTAAACTCAATTCTTCTTGATTCCAAGCCCTATGTTCTACCCACTGAGCCACCCAGCTGCTGGGTGGTCAAAGACTCCCCAAGAGAGGCTTGAGCTCCTTCAATGGCACTGACTACTTAGGTTTTATCTATGCATACAACCCACATGTCTATGTTAATAATAATGGTCAACAATAACAATACCTATCATTTATATAGCACCCATTATGTACCAAGCACTCTTCTAAGAAGCATATGTTATCTCATTTTATTTTCCCCCAAACCCTGTGAGGTAGGCACTGTTATCATTGCCATTATTCAGTTGACAAAAAGAAATCACATGGTATCTGTTCATTATTTTCTATATATATTTGTTTGTATGTCATCTCTCTCATTAGATTGTAAGCAGGGACTGTCTTTTGCTTCTTTTTGTATCCACAGTTTTCAGAGCAGTGCCCAGCATACAATAGGGGCTTAATAAATGTTTATTGAGACTAGATTTGGAATTAAAAAAAAAACAACAACCCAGGACTCTATCCATTGAGCCACCTCGGTTCCCCAGCAGTTAACAAGTTGGATGCCCAACAGGTTGTAGTAATTTATAATAGTACCACCCTACATTTGTTTAGGTCTTTTGTATTTGTCCAAACAGCTTTATGATAGGCCACAGCAGCAGGCATTATTATCCCATGTTTATAGGTAAAGAGACTGAGGAGACCAAGGCTCCTGACTTTCAGTCCAGTGTTCCTACTTCTGCTGCAAAGCAGGTCCCATTATGAGACAAGATTCATAGGGATGGCATTCAGGATAAAGAACAGTATAACTAGGTAGACCTAGTTATACTGGCTACCAGAGGCTTTGGGCTACCAGAGATTCTCCTTTGCTTGTAAAGTTGAATTCAATTAGCCTCCAACTTATAGCCTTATTAAAAGGGCTTGGGAGCAGAGAAGTAGTTAGCTAAGTCAAGGCTAATTGGGATTTACACTGAGGTTGCAAAATTCAGAGTCCCAACAACACTTGCTACCCTTTAACAGCTTTAGGATCTAATTAGCAATAAAAACTAGTCACTTCCAGCAGTGGATAGAGTGAATAGAGTGAAAATGAATAAAAAGCATTGACTAAGTGCTTATTGAGGTGGTCAGTGGTGTGGAGTTTGGTTTCTCTTGTTCCAAAACACCATCACTTATTATCTATTTAAAAAACAAAACAAACAAAAAAAAAAAAAAACCAACTACTTGGTGGCTCTTGTTTATAGTGGATTATTCCCAGGCCACACCTCCTTTCCAAAGAAATATAAAACTGCTCTTTGAAGTTCTTGAGTCTCCCTCCTTCTGCTGACTTCTCCCCGGAATGGGGAATTCTCAGGGCCCCTCAAGTTTGATTTCTTCCCTCTCCCCATTGCTAGTCTAGGAAGTACAGAATTTGTGGTGAAGATGAAGAGAAGGACAGAGTGAAGAACAAGCTCTGGCTCCTTCTTTTACTGACTTCACACACACAAACAGGCACAAACCCTGCCTTCAGCACCACAGTCTGCAGCCACCCTCCTCGATCCTATCCAGAGACCTTTTCCTTTTAGCCCCTGCTGAACCAGTGTCTCAGTTTCTATGTCCATTTATCTAAAATGTAACTTCATCTCAGTTCAATTCTTCATGTACAAAGGGCCTAAGGGGAAAGCAGGGGTATGGCGTTAGACAAAGCCTTTTTAAAAAAGAAATTCCTTGACTGTTTCATCTTTGTTTATAAGCATTTTTTTTAAACTATTCTTTGAAAATCTCATGACCCGAGTGCCAAAATATATTCCATTCGGTTCCAAAGTGAATCAGGAAAAAAAAAGAATTCTGGTCAGAAGCAATGGGCGGTGACCTTGAGAAGGGGAGCAGGTGGGCCGATATCTCTGGACCAGAGAGCCGAGCTCTTGCTCCTCCACATCTTGACTCCTGCCAACTTTAGTTCCTGCCTCTGTCTCAGCTCTTCCTACCGACCCAGAGCTGGAAGACCACAGGCTCTACTTCCTGGTAGGTGTAGACAGAAAAGGGAAGAGCAAAGGGAGCTGGTGCGTCAGCAAGCATTTATGTGCATACTTTATGCGGGTACCTATCCCACTATTTGCCCGCCACATTGTATGGATGCCAAACTCACCAGGGCAAGAGCTCACACGGTGGTCAGAAAAAGCTGTACAAGGACACTTTCAAGGTCTCTCTTTTAAGAACTTTAGAATCAGGGCAGCTGGGTGGTACAGTGGGTAGAGCACCAGCCCTGAAGTCAGGAGGACCTGAGTTCAAATCTGACCTCAGATACTTAGCACTTCCTAGCTCTGTGACCCTGGGCAAGTCACTTAACCCCAATTGCCTCATGGGAAAAAAAAGAACTTTAGAATCAATTGTATGATTAGGGAGACACTGGTACAGGAGTGCCCAGCATGGTGTGCCCTCATCAGAGAAGGTGCTGTGCTCCATGAGCAAAGTGGAATTGAATTTCAGCCCAAAAGAAATGAAAAATACACAAAACTAAAGAAGTTACCCCAGATATTCATATGGACTATTTGTGTCTGACCTGTGGCCGAGCGTTCTGAGCTCTGATTAGCCAGTCAGGGCAGTCACTCAAATCTAACATAACATGATGTCATTTTGGTTGTCTCCAAAACCAGACAATAACAACAACCTATCCCACCAATGGACCCAGAGGAAGGATATTAACGCTCATTTCCCCCCTTCTGTCCCATGCACCATGTTGATGCCTTGGCTCCTGCTGTTTCCAGGCCTCCATTGTCTTCCTTCTCCATATTTGCCTCTTGAAGTCACATTTATCCTTTAAAACTCAACTCAGAAGAAATATCCTCCATGAATTCTAGTGATCAGATCTCAAACAACGCTTTATTTTGCCCCTGTGAATTGATCCACTTAGTATAGAACAACATGTTTTAAAATTATTTCTGTATCTTCTCTCCCTAGGAGACAGTAAGTTCCCTGATAACAGAAATCCTGTTTCATCCAAATGTTTAATCTTCTCCAGGGCCTAGTACTGTGATCTATATGCCGTAGAATTGTTGACTGAATTAGTGCTCCCTTAGAAACATTAATCTGCCTGGTAGTAAGATTTGAAATTAATAGAAGTTTAAAGCTGAAAAAAATTCTAGAGGTCACCTAATCTAACCACCTTTTTTTATAGATGAAGAAACTGAGGGCGGAAAGGTAATTCCTTTGACTAAAAACCCAGCATGTTTCTCACTACTCAGAAAGTGAGAGCAAACAGACTAGAGAGTAGTTTCCATGGATTTTCCTTTACAATGGGCATGGGTTGAGGAAGGGCAGGGCAGCTCTTGATACCTCTGGTCACCACAGGAGACTAGTGGAGCTGAACAATAAACATTTTTTAAAAATTAAAAAATAAATCAAGAGAAGCGAAATGAATCTCTAAGGTCACAGAGCTAATAAGCAGTTTCCAGTAAGAATAAATGAAGGACTTATTCAGAAAGCAGGTTGCTGACCTTAATGAATTTGAGTCTTATGACCTACGTGAATATGAACCAAGAATGCTGAAAGAAATTATGACTGAACTGTTTTTTGTGATTTTTGGAGAATTTGTTGCTGACTTGGAGGTAAACAGTTATTGACTCCATTTTACCATTTTACAATTTATAATTTGCAAACACAATTTATGAGAGAGAGACAGACAGACAGACAGACAGTATAATTCATAGGCTGGTGAGGTTGACATAGAATACATTATTAAAAAGATGTTTTGTGAACAATTAAAAAGGAAAGCAATGATCACTGCAATTCAGTTTAGTTTTGTTAAAAAAAAAAAAAAAAAAAACAAGTATTACCAGACTTAATCTCATTTTTCATTTAACAAGATTACTGCACTGGTAGAGCCAGTGAATGACATATCTGTATTTCAGTAAAGAATTTGACTGTCTCTCAGTATCCTTGGAGATAAGATAGGTAGACTGGATATAATATAGTCATGTGGATGCAAAATTTGTTGAAAATGACAGTGACCAAATAGTGGTGATTAATGGATCAATACCAACCTAGTAAAGGTATCTAGTGGTGTGCCATAAGGCTGTTTTTGACCTTATTCCATTTAACATTTTTGTCATTGATTTGAATGAAGGCAAAAGTGATATGCTTATCAAATCTGTAGGTAATATAAAGCTAGGAGGGATAGTTAATATATTGAATCAAAAAACCAGTATTCTCAGGATCCAGTCTTGACAGGTTCTAACAATGGTCTGAATCATTTACTAGATACAAGAAAGTAAGACAAAAGTTTCTTAATTCAATTGGTTTAAAGAGTGAGCCATAGTTTGGGACTTTTGAAATCATTTCCCTACAAAGAGTAGATATGCTTATAGATACCTTACTGAGAGGACAAAAGATAATACTTTCAGTGACTGGGATTGTTCTCTTTTAACTAAAAAGTGCCTTCCCTCTTTTAATTATTTCCTGTTCATCCTGTATATAGCTCATTTGTACAGATATGTTTGTTTGATTTCTACCTTCATTAGATTGTGTGTTCCTTGAGCACAGGAATTATCTTTTGCCTTTTTTTTGTATCCCCAGAAGTTAGTACAGTGCCTGGCATATAACAGGGGCTTAATAAAAATTTGACTGGCTCACTGACATTCCCAGATGACCGCATAGGTGGGGCCCTTACCAGAGTGAGGGACTGTTGTGAGTGCTTTATGGGTTTTCTCTATGAGCTCCTATAAGTCCTTTGAAATTTTTCCATTTTCAGCAGGGTGGACTAAAGTATGTGCTTGTACGTTAGCTGGAGAACTTTTTCATCCACATCTTTATTGTTGTCATCTAATTGTTTTTCATCCCATCTGGTTCTTTGTGACCCCCATTTTGGGTTTTCTTGGCAGAGATACTGTACTGTTTGCTGTTTCTTTAGCTCATTTTACAAATGAAGAAATTGAAGCAAATAGGATTAAGTGACTTGCCCAGGGTCACACAACTAGTCCATGTCAGGCTAGATTTGAACTTGGGAAGAGTAGTCTTCAATCTCCAAGCTCACACCTAGGAAAATGAACTTTATTTGGAAATTACAAAGTGGATAATCTACATGGGAGCAAGAATGAATCAAAGTATTGGGTAGTTCCCTAGAATAAACTATCTTGTGAACTCAGATCTTGAGGGCTTGAATCAAAGGATATGAGGAACAAATATAAGGTCCTAAACTCAGAGAAATTAAGAATCAGAGGCTAAGGTAAAGAGCATCCCAGGAATGGAAGATGTCTAGTTCAAAGGCATGGAGATAGGAAGTCAAGTGTCATGTTCAAGAAACTCCACGTTGCCCACTAAAATTGGATATCAGAATGTGTATTATACTCTTTGGGGACTCCATTTGGAGATTTCTTGGCAAAAATACTGGAGTGCTCTGCCATTTTTTTTCCAATTCATTTTACTAATGAGGAAACTGAGTGCAAACAGGGTTAAATAATTTACCTAGGGTCATTCATCCAGTAAGCCAGATTTGAACTCAGGAAGGTAGGTGTTCTTGACTCCAGACTCAGATCCACTGAGCCACCTAGCTGCCTTGATTAAATGTGCAATATAATTAAAGCACAAGAAGATTGGAAAAGTAGGAGGAATGAATTAAGGATGTAGATGAAGGCAAGGCTTAGGAGGAACATCACTATCCAACACCTATCATGTAAGAAGAGGGATTAGATTTATTTTTCTTGGACCAAGAAGTCAGAATTGGTAGCAATGGACAGAAGTTACAAGGAGGCAGACTTTGGAATTAATATTCCAGTGTTATTCATGGAGTCTGTGACCTCATCAATGTGGGTGTTCCTTTCATTAAAAATCCTCTACTAATCTATGCCTGGCCATCATTGGGAACAAAAGGCTCAGTTAGAAATGTCCCAAAATGAAAGGGCTGCCTCTGAATGAGTAACAAATTACCTGTCACTGTAGGTCTTTCTGTTGAGGCTGGATAAACCTTCAAGGAGGGCAGGGTATTATGACTATGACTCATGGTTTAGGTAAATCGGACTAGAGATTGGGCATTCTCAATGGTAACACTGAGACTGAAACCTAGTTCCTTGAACTCTAAATACAAAGATGAAATGATTAGTGTGCTAATAGGTCAGGAGTTAAAGACCATATAGTCCAACTTCCTCATTTTATAAGTTAAATAATTTGCCCACGGTCATAGGCGATAACCATCTGAGGCAGAATTTGAACCAAGGTTCTCTTGTTCCAAATCCAGTGTCATTGTAACATTTCCTGAATTTGAAAGGCTTTTGTGAGCTGGCTAGACAGGCTGGACACCTGACCACCATATTGTTCTGCTATACTAGTGACAGGTTATTTGTCCTGAGTTCTCAAAGAGAACCCTGACATCATGGAGGTGATGCTGTGACAGGTGAGTGAATTGGATTTAAGGGAGGGAGGGCTGAGCAAGGTCACCTGCCTCACTTTCCCCTTCAGAGCCTCTGGGTCCAGTGGCAATTATAGACCAAAATGATTGGTGAAAGAGCAGTGGATTTAACACCATGTGCTTAGATACTTAGTGCTTGTGTGATTTTGGCTTAGCCATTTTACCTCTCTGGGACCTCAATTTCCCATTCTTTCAAAAGAGGGACTTTAGGGGATAGCTAGATAGTTCAGTGGATAGAGAGTACCAGTTCTGGAATCAGGAGGATCTGAGTTCAAATCTAACACTTACTAGCTGTGAGACCCTGGGCAAGTCACTTAACCCCAACATGTCCTGTTAATAAAAGTCAAGTGACTTGGGATCTTAACCCTATTCAGCCATTTACCGGATATGTAATCTTGAGCAGTCACTTAAGTGTGATGTGTCTTAAATTCCCCATCCACAAAATGGTCATTCATCAAATGATCACAGCTGATTTATTATGAAGATTAATCAAATAAACTAGGAAGTGGCTAACTAACTTAAGCCATATGAATGTGATAGAAGTCTATTTGCTATAAGATGATTTCAGACAAGTTTAGGGAGACTTGTATGAACTGATGCAGAATAAATTGGGTAGAACCAGGAGAACAATTTATAAAAAGACAATATTACAAGGACAAACAACTATGAAAGACTTGGGAATTCTGATCAATGCAATGACAAGCCACAATTTCAGAGAATTTATTAGTACTTCCTGTCAGAGAGTAGGTGACTCATACTACAGGAAGAGATACACAAAACTTGGACCAACACAGAAATTTGATTTTGCTTGATTTTTTTTTCTGTAACAGGAGTTAGTTTTTCTATCCCTCTCAATGTGGAGGAAAAGATACAAAAGAGAGATCTCATTAAAAATGGAATGCAAGTACAAAAGACTTTGTGATTTATATATATATAGGTTCATATCTATGCTAATGATGATCTAAGGTTGGGAGAATAAAGGGGAAAGGAGAATCTGATTATCTCTGACAGTTTTTTGTTTTCAAATACCATTATAATCAATCATTTATCCCCAATGTAGTTCATACGCCCCTGGATAATTCTTATACATTAGTCACTAATTCAAGTAATTCCAAACCAACTTTAGAATATGCCTACATTCCTTTGTCAGGGAAACCTTGCACTGGGAACAAAATCTTGTGGCAAAGACAGAACATAGAATATTAGAACTAGGAGGACCTCATTTAGGCCTATCCCTAATTGTAAAATTGTAAAGATGAAGAAACTGAGGCTATATACCTAATTCATACCTGGTTTCACAAGCATCATCTTTGTCTTTTAATCTTGATTGACTTTTTTTTTTCATTTTGCAAAGCTTTGTATTTGAACCAAAAAGTTCTTACTCAAGCTAGAACTCTTATTGAATGAATCACATGATGGTGACTTTCAGCAATTCTTTGAGACAGACTACTGGGAAGCCCTATACATCTTCTTCTAACCAAATCTCTATGACATCTGCTGTTGAAATTGTCATTATCCTACTTTCTCCTATGACACATGGACACACGTTGTCTCTCCCTTTTACTCCACCATGGGCTGAATTATTATGCTGGCTATTCCAAACAAAGTCCCCATGACCCTGTCAAGGAGTTTGCTGGATTGTCAGAAAAAGCAAAAGAGCAAAGAATAATAAAATTAACTGCAGTTTTTGGGTCGGTCTACCTACAAAGACTGTCTTTATACCAGTGGCACAGATATAACCTTGGGTCACTCAGGCTGAACATGTCTAAGAGATTATTGTGCCTGAAGATCCCTAGTATGCTAGAATGCTGGAAGATGGTTTTCCTCCCTTCCTCCTCCATCATGTGTCTCCTTCAAACAGAGTTAATTCTTCCTAGACCCCAGGAAGGTGGGCCATACTTGGAAGACTTTGGGTCATTGCTTTGGTGAGACCCCAAGTCATCTTGTATTTGAAGGTTTCGGAGGGATAATTACTGCCTTTGATTTTTGAACCCCTGTAGGAGGGGATGCACTTAGGAGTCAATCTAGTCCTCCAATCATCTCTTGAACCTACTCAGTCACTTTGAACAATTTTCATTTACTAAGTATTTATTAACAATATTAACGCTTAATCATCCTAGCCCTGATTTTTAAATTCTAGGTCCCTCAACTTGTTTCCATTCAATAATCTCATATCAAGGACTTATTATGTGCAGAACATAAGAGAAACAAAGATAGAACAGAACAATGCTAGTGTTCACATAGCTTAGATAGGGTTAGATGGATACAGTATGTAATGCAGATAAGGAGGTACAAAGTAATTTGAGGAGGGAGAAGATGCCATCAGTTAGGAAGATTAGTGAAGATGCAGAGAGGAGTTGGCCCCTGGAGCTGATCCTCAAAGGAAGCTGGGAAGTGGAGGGGAAGAAAAAGTAATAGATTCTTTTTGAAATTCTTCCTTTCCTCCTTCCCGAGCTTCCAGCATTGAGTGGGGAAAGCTGGGGAGAGTCATTTTGAAAAAATTAGCCCAGGTAATAATCCAAAATCATTTTGGACTAGTCTGGACCTCCAGTTCAAGCATATATTCCTGACCTTTGAAAGTGATAATAAAATATTGTTTTGTTAACCATACCTGCCAGAGCCCCAGAGCCATCCTAATACCAAGCATTAAAAGCAATGCTTTTAATAGATTTTATAGAATAGGTATATATGCTTTGTAAGACTGTGTGACCTGATTTAAGGGTTTCAAACATGAGTAAATGTATGTATTATTGGGTTCTACTCTCAATATTCTGATGTGGCAACTGACACTTTTATTTCTGACTCTACAAATGATAACTATCAAAAACATGACTAGTAATTATTTCATTTGGGGCAGAACAAGTTTCGGAGAGAGGGAAGCTGGCAGTTCAGAGACAGAAACCTTGACCATTTATACAGTTGTGCTAAAGAGAACAGGGTAAAGCAAATGCACTTGAAAGCTTGGCTTTTCCTCTGTCCCTACTAGAATTGGAGAGAAAGGTGCCTCAGTGGCAGAAGGAACAGGGCAAGGACAGTAACTGAGTGGAGCTGAATCATGCCATACTTGGATGGCAGCTCTAGATCATGACCCTATTTACTTGTTCTACTTCCAATTTTGTTAAATAATTTCAGAATGTTCTAGAAAGCTTGTGTTCCAAGAAAAAAGCAATAGGAAAAAGAATATATTGGTTCTCCAGAAAGTCCAGGACTTTTCCCTAAAGTATGGTACTCAGACACTTAAATAATAAAGGTATTTAAATTTCCACTTGGATAGTTAGCCAAGGGCACTTTACACAAGTTAGGATACTCCTCCCCCCACCACCAAAATAAGTGAAATTATTATTTTCTATGCTAATAATGCACTAATTTATTCCTATGTAAAATTTAGCCAAGGCCACCATCTTTCTGCTTTGTTTCTCCCTTGTTTCATGATGTTCTGTGTGTGTTTATGCATGCAATGCACTCAAGTGTGCTAAGGATTATAAACAGTTCATGTTGTACCCTCTAGCAACCTCTATTTCAATAGGGAAAAAAATAATAATGGCTGAGATTTACATAGCACTTTCACATATATTATCTCAATTAATCCTCATAGCCTCATGAGGTAAATCATTCCCCTTTTATAAAACCTAAAGTATCTTAACTCACCACTGAATACAGAAATATTTTAAACATCATAAGGTTAATTTAATAGGGTTAGAGTCTCTCTCAGTCTGTATTCCAAAACACTGACTTGCAAGTCACTTGTTTGGAATGCTTTTTTCCATAGGAACAGTCTCCTCTTGTTTCAAGGCTTGGGTTCCTAGCACTAGTCCACAGGAGATTGTAACTTCCATATTGTAAAATCTATCGACTCTTCAGTGTGGTTTCTAGGAAGAAATATATTCTGAGATGCCATTAAGAAATTCTTCTCCTGTCATTATTTCTCCCTTTGGGGTCTGGGAAAAGGAAAGTTGTTTTAAAAAAAAAATCTATGCCTTGGCAACTAGCTGAGCTCAGAAATCTGGTATATTCCATAGATTTTCTGTATTTTCAGTTTCCTTGACTATAACATATTATTGGGATTTTTTTCAGCCACGGCTATTAGAGAAATCATTCTACTCAAAGCACACATACTCCTGGATCTTTCTACCCCTGAATCTCTACTCCCACCCTGTTATCTACCCCCCTTTTCTCTGGACCTGTCTTAATCTTAGCCATCCTTCAGAACCAATTCATATCCTTCATGTTCTGTAAAATGATCCATAACCTTCCCCACCTACCATCTCCCTCCTTTCGTTTTCATAATGCCTTATGTTTGGTTTGGTTTGTAATTATTTACCTGGATGACCTTGAACAAGCCACTTAGTCTCAATCTCCTTAGGTGGACCCTGCGCCGAACTTAGTCCAGAAGATTTGAATTCAAATTCTGCTTCAGATACGTAACTAGCTATTTTAACCACAGGCAAGTCACTTAAAAATCTCTGAGCTTCAATTTCCTCATGTGTAAAATGGTGATTGTATCTACCTCCCAGGGTTGTTATGAGAAGCAAATGAGATAGCATAAAGTGCTTGGCAAACCTTAATGCCTAATATAAATGCTAGCTAGTGATATTATCTGTAAAATGAAAGGGTTGCATTACATGGCTTCTGAAATCCTTCTACCTCTAACTCCAAAGTCCAATCCTAAATTCATAATTTAAAATTATTTTTAAAATCTCAACAAATGTCAACAGTGTAGTAAACAAAATGAGAAGATTCAAAATAAATTTTCATACTCTAAATTATAATTTTTTTAAACTTTTTTTTTTCTGTGTCCTCTTTTACTCCATTTTGGGGGTAGGGGGATTAATAACATACTTATTAATAACAATGCTGACCAGCACAACAATCTCTACTTGAATAATAATCAAGTCCAAAACCTCTTAAACTGAAAGTTGTGACCTCATATGAAGTCATAACTAAATGTGGGGGTCATGAAATTATGATTTATTTTTGATTTATATATCTATATACCTGGGGTAAGATAAAAATTTCTTGAGCAAAAAGGGGTCAGGAAAGGAAAAGGTTTAAGAAGTTCTGGTCTATTCAACCAATCTTTTTGTGCCTTAGCCTGTTCAACCAATTTTTCTCTCTTTCTGATCATCAATCTCAACTCCAACATATATTGTATTCTAAAAGCCAGTGAAGTCAACTATCACTTCCTAAAGTCTTTCCAAGTCAGACTATTTAGTTATGTAACCTTGCGCATCATTTAATTCCTGTTTGTTTCCTCATTTATACAAAGGGGACAATAATAGCACTTATGGGTAACTAGAGAGTGCAGTAGATAGAATACTGGGCTTGAAATCAGTCATCTTCCTTGAATTCAAATTTAATCCTGTCAATGAAAAGTTATAATTATTAAAAAAAAAAAGAATTCAAATTTTATCTCAGACACTTAACAGATGTGTGACCCTGGGCAAGTCACTTAATCCTGTTTGCCTCAGTTTTCTCATCTGTAAAATGAGCTGGAGAAGGAAATGACAAATCACACCAGTATCTTAGCCAAGAGCACTCCAGAATGGGATCACAAAGTGTTGGACATTACTGAAATGACTCAACAACAACAATAAAAAACAATTAATTCCAGTTTCCAGGAATTCTGTAAAGATAAAATGAGATTATATTTATAAAGTATCTTGCAAACCTTAAAGCACTATATAAATGTTAGCTATGATTAAAAAGCAAGATGGAAAAAAGGAGCACAAAGCTCATTCTATAAAGGATATTTCTTTAAAATATGGTGATGATGTGATTTAATCTTTCCTCATCCCAAGACTATTTTCATATCTTATCTGGATATCTGAGTTAGAATTATTTGGTATATCTGAATTGTGCTTGCGTGAATGAAGCGGAGAGCTGAGAACAAAAATCCCATTAAAATTCTACTTTTCCTGAAGTTACCTGAGTGTAACAACCAGGGCTCTTGAAGTCTCTGCAAACTCTAACTCTACAGCCCCTGACAGATTTTTCCAGCTTCAGTGTCACTGTTTGGGGTCATCAGTTATGTAAATTATGACCCAAGCTCATCTATTATGGGGCTCTCTGTTAACCAGACCATGAAGGAGTCATCAATATAATAGCAAAAACAATTAAAATAGAAAAGCAATGTGAAAAGTAATGAAGGGAATCAAGTAGTAAAATCTTTTTCTTTCCCCACACACAAATAATCACCTAAAGCTACACCAGAAAGTTCCCATTAAAAACAGACAATAATTGGCCATATTACATAAGTAATTCAGCAAAAGACTAATTTTTTTAAATTAAAAAAAAAACTTTACCTGGGTTATTATAGAAAAATATACTTTGCTATAGGTTAAGTGAGCTATAGAAACACTTACACTATACATTATAAGTATAGTATCTATCTATATACATATACCATATGTGTATTAAGATTATTTAAAAGGAAGTCATTTTTCATATTTTCTCATTCTTCCCTCCCTCCCCACCCCCAGCCTAGACAAACAGGTTTTTCTGAACTTTCTTGTACTTTCTTGTGCTTTGTTGTTGTTATTTCTGAGACCAAAGCCCTGACAAGGTTTGCTTTCAATAACAGCATCACTTAAGAACTTTATCATATGATTATAATTTCACTGGGATTGGGGGGGGAATAGGTCAGGGTGTCTCTCAGTCCACCTGTGTACACCACCATTCCATGCCTCCCTTCATAGATAGTTTCAGGATACTCTGTGGCCAAAATAAAAATTTCATCCCCTGGTCACTAACTTGGCAAATCTAATCCTTGGGCAAAAGATTTATCAGTTTGAGCCTTTCCAAATATGAGAGACCTATCAAAATTTAAATACTAAAAAAAAAAAAAAACTTTCAAAATAACTGACCCTGGTTTATCTCCATACTCTACCAAAAAGAAGTAATGTGGGAATTTAGTGGAAGTGTTCTTTTGTCAGTAAAAGAGGATTTGTTAAAAATCATGATCATTAGATCCTAGTGTCTTTAGTCCAATAACGTCAGCTTATTTTTATTTTATTTATTTATAACCTTTCCTATTGTATTTTTCCCTGTGACAAAGGGAAAGTGTTCAACAAAATCTTGTTGTTACTGTTGTTCATTCAATTGTCATATTTATCTCTTCATGATCCCATGGACTATTGTCTGTGGGGTTTTCTTGGCAAAGATAACTAAAATGGTTTGCCCATTCCTTCTCCAACGTGTCCTCATTTTACAATTGAGTAACAGACTTGCCCAGGGTCACATAGTAAGTGTGTGAAGCCAGATTTGAACTCAGATCTTCCTCACTCCAAACCCAGAACTCTGTCCATTAAGCCACCTAGTTTCTCCCATCATCTACTGATGCATCAGGTGTATCTGACAATGTCTGCAGCCATGGTCTATCAACTTGTCTCCCAAGAGGAAAGAGGTATGTTTTATCATTATTATGTGCCAGGTCCTAAGCTAAGAATCAGAGATACAGAGTCAAAAATGAAAAAGCCGATGCCTTCAAGAAGTTTACATTCTAATAGGGATAGAAACTAAATATGGATACATACACATGTATGTATATACATGATTGTCATATAGATAATATATTAAAATATATTTATATACAAAATATACAATGTATATAAATATCATCTATGTAATATATAAAATAAAATCACATATAAAATAAATACAAAACAGTTTGGGGAGGAAGTGAATGGGAAGCAGGATACTTTCAAAAAGGTTTCTTGCAGCTTTATGTATACATTTGTATATATTTATACATATATGAAGGTATGTATTGTGGTTATCATATAAACAAAATGAATGAAAGGTGGCTTGGGAAGGGAGTTCACTAAGGTGGAGGAAGATGCTCTCAGAAAAGGTTTCATATGAAAGATAGTGCTTTAAATATTGCCATTGGGTACTATTCTATGGCATCTATGTGCCACAATTTGTTCAGTTTCTCAATCAGTAACTATCTATATTGTTGTCAGGGATCTACAAAAAGTGTTGTTGGTATGAGTATTTGAGTATTTTTGTCATTCATTTGTGTTCAGTCATGTCTGACTCTTAGTAACCCTATTTGGGGTTTTTTGGTTATGATACTGGAGGGACTTGCTGTTTCCTTCTCCAGCCCATTTTATCTATGAATAAAGTTAAGGGTCTGAGGTCAGATTTGAATTGAGGAAGATAAGTGTTCCTGAGTCCATGTCTGGTATTCTACCTACTGTACCAGTTAACTCCTGTCATATTTGGTTCTACATTGGGCTTTTCTTTCTGTCCTTAACCTCCTTGCAAGCCCTTCTCTTAACAGATAAAAAACTAATAAGTCCAAACAGGTGAGATGGCTCCCAAAGGCACACAATTAGTGATGTGGCCATAGCTAGAATTAACAGCACAGGAAGCCAGTGGGAAGAAGGAAGGGCTAATGGTCAGTTGCCCAGGGTTCCAATCTGGAACATGGCTGTTCTCTGGCCAAATAGCCTCTTGTACATTTGTACACATGAGCTTCCATTGTTCTGCTTCTGAAGCTATGCCTGTGGAACTCAGGTGGTACAAGGAGAAAGTCAATGCTGAGCAGTGGAAAGGCGGCTGAATTTGGAGCCAAAAGACCTGGGCTTACTACTTATGTGATGTTGGGTAAACTCTTTGGACCTCAGTTCTCTTGTCTATAAACAAAAAAGGTAAGGATTAGATTAGGTGATTCCAGCTGGGCCAACTCAGGGACACAATGGATAAAGTACTGGACCTGGAGTCAGGAAGACTCTTCCTTAGTTCAAATCTGACTTCAGAAAATTGCTAGCTGTGTGACTCTGGGCAAATCATTTAATCCTGTTTACCTCAGTTTCTTTCTCTGTAAAATGAGTTAGAGAAGGAAATGATAAACCATTTTGGTATTTTTGTTAAGAAAACCCCAAATAGGGTTATGACAAATCAAACATGACTGAAATATGACTAAATAACAAAAGATTTCCAGCTTAATCTATTTAATTGAGAGTGTATTCTACTGTGACTTAGGAGGAAACCTAGTAGAATAAGGAGTTCCTTTGATAGTTGGGATCTATCCTATCTGCTTCATAGGATTTGTAATTAGTTTGGAGAGACTTTAGAACTTTAAAGCATTGTTGTTCTGCCTCTAACTCATTGAACTCAATGCCCAATCTACCTCAGATGCCTCATCTCTACCCTGCGGCCAATAATGCCCCTGCATGTCTGTTTCCAGACATGTGAGGATAATAAAATAATAATAGGTTTCTAAATGCCTTGAAATTGTCAGAATCAAAGTACCATATTAAGCCAAAATTTTGGTGACATGATTATTAATCACTTACTAGGAAAGTAGTACAACCCAGCAGAAAGACTGGTAGCCAGGAGAACTGGATTCTACGGTGTATCTGTTAAGCATCTATTATATGCCAGGCATTGTGCTAATACAGTGGTTACCAAAGTATGGTCTAGACAATCCTGGGGATCTCTGAAACCTTTTTAGAGGGTCTACAAATTCAAAAATAGTTTTTATTTCCAATATGATAAATGTCTATAAATATAATCCAGATAAACAAAAACTCTTTGGAGAATCCTCAATAATTTTTAATAGGATAAAGATACTGAAAACACAAGTTTGAGAACCACTTGCTAAGCATTTAACAAATATTAGCTCAGTTGACCCTCACTATAACCCTGTGAGTGGGTACTAACTACCCTGATTTTATGGCTATATTTGAACTCAGACCTGCCTAACTTCAGGCCAAGCGCTCTATCCACTGAACCACTCAGTTGCCCTGTAAAGTTGTATGTCCTGCCATTTCCCCTCTCTGGGTTAATTTCTTTAATGGAAAAACAGGGGATCAGATTAGAGGATATACCCTTGTATCAGAGATTTCACTATCATGTTTCAAAAAGGTACCTTTGACTCTGCTTAATGATTTTCTTTGGTGAAGTTTTGTGTTTTATTTGCCATTATTCTATATGATGCCCATGGTCCAAACACTTCCAATCCAAATCATTTGAATACTTCCTCATCTCAAAAGATGCACTTTGGTGTTTTCTGCTTGTCTGAAAAAACTTGTTCTTTCTTCCCATAATGGAAGAGATTTAAGGGAGTAACTAAAGAATGGTATCAGGAGAAAATCTGGACTTTTGAATCATAGACAACTTAGAGTTGGAAAGGAACCAATGGCCAAATAATTTGAATGCTGTTGTTGTTATTCTGGCTTGTCCAGCTCCTTATGCTAATGCTGTCCATGGTGTTTTCTTGACAAAGATACTGGAGTGCTTTGCCATTTCCTTCTCCACGTGTCACCTGTTAAAGTGGGAATTCCTTCCAGGTTTAAATTGGACTTAATGATGACTGAGGTCCCTTTCATCTCTGAGATTCTGTGCTTTGGCTCTAGGTCTAGCTTTCCATCCATTGCCCAGTACACACTTAGGTATAGAATGAAAGGAATGAATCTTCTGAATCACCCTTATCTTTTCTGCCTCCCCGCTTTTAATAAATATTTGGCTAGGGTTATACTGAGATCTGGGGAAAAGTTGACTTCATATGGGTAAACTAGTGACTTATCTCTCTGAGATAAGCTATTATATTTGTCCTCTCTCTCTGTTCACATTACAAATGTAGGTGGGGTATTATCCTTTTCTTAGCCTCTAAAACAAGCTTTGGGTCTTAGCAGTTCACACTGAATTGAGACTACCACACATTAGGAGGCTACTGTGATAGTTCAGAAAAGAAATGAATGAATTAGGATACTGAATATGTATGGACCATTTTTAAATAGTCTCCAACCAAATGGAACTATTTTTTCTAACAGAGGAGATCTCGCATGTGTGTGTGTGTGTGTGTGTGTGTGTGTGTGTGTGTGTTTATCATATATACAAAATGAACATAAGATACTTTGGGGATAGAATACTAGCAAATAGGAGGATCGGGAAAGACTTCATATAGAAGAGAGCACTTCAGTTGAATCTTAATCATGTTATTCAGATGCCAAACATATATTTGCCAAAAAGATTATTTTATGGAGAACTCATATAGGGCAAGTACTCACAGGGATGTCAGAAGAAATAATCAAGGATACTTTCAAAGTTTCTCTGAAGAACCTCTGAATCACTTGTGAGACACTGTATCAATGAAGGTGGTATGTTCTATAAGCAAAGAAGAATTGCAATAGGTCAAAAGAAACACGAAATGTACAAATTGAGGGACCTCTCTCCTCCAAATGTTCATGTAGACTATTTGTGCCCTACCTGTGGTAGCATCTTCTGAGCTTGTTTTGGTCTGATCAGCCACAGTCAGACACATTGTACCTTGATCCTAACATAGTAATGTGATTTTGGTTCTCCTCAAACATAAAGACCAACAACAAACCAATGGAAATCAGAGATTCCAAGAGAGATGAGGAGAGAGAACATTCCAAGTATGGGGGATGACCAGCAAAAAGGACCAGAAACTAGAGCTAGGGGGCTGTATGTACAGAATCATGAGTAGACAGGGAAGAAAGGAAATGAGACTGATAACTTAACAAAGGGATAGATCGTGAAAACATTGATTCTGGAGGCAACAGGGAAACACTGGTGACATGATCAGATCTAGACTTTAGAAAAATCATTTTGAAGAATGGATTGGATTGTGGAGATACTTGAAGTGGGAAGACCAAGCAAAAAGCTATGGCAATAATCTAGACAAGTGGATGAAGATCTAATCTAAGTGGCTGGATGAGTAAAGAGCAAGGGGCATGAGGTGGTAGAGGTAGAAACAAAGTTGGATATATGGGATGAGTAAGAAATTGAAGATGGTGCTGAGTGACAAACAAGGATACCTGATAGGATGTTGGTGACCTCACCAGTAATAGGAAAGTTCAGAAGAGGAATAGGTTTGTGAGGAAAATTAATGAGCAAAGTACATGATCTTCTTGAGTTTCTCCTTATCTATAAAATGTGGAGATTGGACTAGATAACCTCTAAGTCAAAAATCTATGATTCTATGGATCAGGGAACACTTCAACAAACAATATCTTTGCTAACTAAGTCTTGAAGGAAGAGAAGAATTTTTTTTTCCTGAGGTAATTGGGGTTTCTCCTAGTGATTTGCCCAGGGTCACACAGCTAAAAAGTGTTAAGTATCTGAGGCCGGACATGAAGTCAAGTCCTCCTGACTTCAGGGCTGGTGGAAGAGAAGAATTTTGAAAGGGAAGGAGAGCAGGAGTGCATTTCATGTCTAGATATTGGCATGTCTGAATGAACGTGTCATGCATTTAGAAACAGCTCATAGCCCAATTTGGGACAAAAAGTATATGAAACAGTATGTGAAATAAGGTTGGAAAGGTAGATAAAAGGCAAAATAGGGAGGGCCTTAAATACCAGGCTAAAGAATTTACAATTTGATTTTTCTTGTGCAGCATGATAAATGTGGAAATATGTTTAGAAGAATTGCACATGTTTAATTTATACTGCATTACTTATTGTCTAAGGGAAGAAAGAGTTGGGGAGAAAGGGAGAAAAATTTGTAACACAAGGTTTTAAAAGGGTGACTGTTGAAAACTATCTTTGCATGTATTTTGAAAAATAAAAAGCTGCTATTAGAAATAAAATAAAATGAAAAACAATTTAAAGAGTTTACAGTTTATGCTATAAACAATAATGAGCCACAAAAAAGTTTTGAGCAGAGGAGTAATATGTTCAAATATGGGCATTAAGATTATTTGAGAAACTTTGTAGAGAACAGATTAGAAATGGGAAAGGCTTAAAGCAGGAAGACAGATTAACTTATTTTAATAGTTTAGGCGAAGGATGATGAGATCTTGAGCTAGGGCAGTCACTATTATTATCTCACTTGAAATTCATAATAACTCTGAATTAGATGCTAGAGTTATTCTTATACCCATTTTACAGATGAGGAAGTTGAGGTTCAGAGGTATTAAAAGTTATTCCCCCATAGCCAGTCTGTCAGAGGGAAATTTGAACCTAGTTCTTCTTGAATACAAATCCAGCACTCTCTCATTCTACCACATTGCCTTCATGATCATATTTGATCCTCATGACAACTCAATAAAATGCAGAGGATAGGGAAGTAAGGAAATAAGTAAAGAAACTGAGTTTAAAGTTGAGTCATGTAATTTTTCCTTGTTTTATTAACTTTGGGTAGCAGCAGACCTGAGTTTTGAACTGGGTCTTCTGACTCCAAATCAAATGCTCCTTCTGCAAATCTTTTTTTTTTTCTTCCTCTAATTTCTCAATAGTGTTGACTGGAAGAATGGTTTTGTTTTAATAACTGCTTAAGCTAGTATCATAAATATCTCCAGAAAGGAAGAAAAATTTGTATTCTTTGGATGCAAAAGAAGGAGAGATGAGAAGGAGTAAACATTTAAATGCCTACTATATATTCAGGCACTGTGTTACTTTTAAAAATATTATTTTATTCAATACAACAACTCTAGGAGGTACTACTATTATCCCCATTTTATAATTGAGAAAACTGAGGCAAACAGGGTTAAGTGATTTACCCAGGGTCACAGAGCTAATATGTATTTGGATTTAAACTCAGGTCTGACTTTAAGCCTAACACTGAATCCACTCAGCCATCCAGATGCCTTCTAAAAAGAATCAATAGAACAGTGGGAATGAACATTGGATCTGCAGTCCAGATACTTAGGTTTGAGGATACCTGAGCTCAGAAACTTACTAGCTATGTCACTATAGATAATTAAACTAACCTATCTGAGCCTTTGTGTTCTCATCTGCAAATTGGAGATAACTGTACTTTCTATGCCTTGCACGTGGGGCAGTTGTGAGGAAGTGTTTGATAAACTTTAAAGCACTTTAGAAATGTAAATTATTATTGTAGTTCATTTTCTTCTCCAACTCAATGATTCTTGTAATAACTTTAAGCCTGCTTCGTTCCAGTTCAGATATTTGGACCTCATTATTCTTCAGTAATAAGTGTGGGATTTACAAGAAATCGCTCATTCCCAGTTCTACAATTGTTGGTTGGGAAAGTGAAAATAGAGAAGAAGCATTTGCCAATTATCCAACAGAATCTAGGTTACTTGATCAATTGATAAACATTTATTAAGTGTCTAATTATGTGCCAGGCACTATACCAGGATAGTTAAAAGACAGTCTGTAATCTCAAGTATGTACAAACAGGTTATATACAGGATAAATTGTTTTAAAATTGCATAACGTATTTGTACATATTTATATGCCTGTTGATTGCATGTAAATGTACATTTGCATGTAGATAGTGAATTTGAGATTAGACTGCCTCTTAACTATCCTTAACAATTGGTACAGTGTCTGGCACATAGTAGACACTTAACAAAAAGAGAAGACATTAGAATTAAAAATTATTGAGAAAGACTTACTATAGAAAGTGGAATTTTAGCTGGGATTTGAAAGAAGCCAGGAAAGTCAGGAGACAGAGACAAGGAGGGAGAGAATTCCAGACATAGAAAATACCATTAAAAATCCCCAGAACCAAGAAACACACAATATGTTGTTCTAGGAAAGGCTAGGATACATTCAGCAGATAGTTAAAGGCTTGCTGAGTGACTTATAGATGAGACTCTTTGAACATCCTATAGACATCCTACTTTTCAAGGTAGTCATGCTCATATTAAGAGGCAGCAGCTGTCACTGGCACAGGCCTGAGATAGAAGGCTATTGATATATAAGGAATTTTTACACGATTATATGATTAGCTTTGGAAATGGAATTGTAAATGGAAGTATAATTTGTGAATCTTCTAATTCTTCCTCTCTGCTATATGCATTAGCTATGAAACATCTATATTTTGGCAGAAATATCATACATCATCTTTCCAGTAGAAAGCTGTTTTGCAAAGATCAGAAGTGAGGGGAAATGGTTTTCTTATTTGTGAATCGATCTGACACAAATAAATATATTTAAAATTCACATAAATAGATTTAAGGGAGCTCACCAATTCCCTCTATTTGTAGTTCTGTTATGGAGGGTAGTCATTAATTAGCTCATAATAAAACTTTATGCCTTGATCTATAATTGTCCAATATAGGGAAAAATAATAAATTACTCCATCTCTGCTAGGAAAAATCAGACTAAAATTTACCTATACTTTTGATGCATTTTAAATGCATTTTCTAAACTCTTATGAATTAAGTGGATGCTAATTCAAACAACAAATAACTGCATAAATATATGTACACACTTCAAAACACATATATTGAGAATTTTGTTCCTAGTTTCTTCCTCCTAAGGGAACACCACTCATCTGAACACACACACATACACACACACACACACACACACACACACACACACACGATCAGTGTTGAAAAATTACCCATGCATATGTTTTGTAAATAAAAAGCTTTAATTAGAGAGAGAGAGAGACAGACTCTTTTAATGTCTACTCTCAGGGGGAAGTTGGCCAAAAACTGGAGACAGGCAACTGAATTCTAATTCCTTTGCTAGCATAGGCTTGCTAGCAAACACCCCATTGCATATTCTTAATATCAATCCTGAATTTTTGTATCAAAGTACTTTCACATTCAAATGTGATGGTGTGTATGAAAGCATTCCGATAAATTGCAAAGAAATCTGAAAGCACGAAGGTCATTTTTGTCATTTTTTGTTGTGTTTAATTTTGCTTCCAACTAGGGGACCCACAAGGGGACTACATCCAAGTTATACAGCATTAACTTTATGGCTGTACTTTAATGAACCCGTGATCTATGTATCCAAGAAATCTTCTCTCCTTTCCCTTCTTTATGCTGTCTTAGTGATCTCATCAGTTCTAGGTGTTTGTCCTTCTAGACATCTGCAACACTTAATACTTTCACCTCAATGTGACATTGTTCTCTTGTGGCTTCTAGTGTCTCTTTCAGATCTAATTCTATGATCATCCTTCCTGTCTTATTGAAAAACCTTTCTCCTTTGATGAATCATCAGTGGAATCAGTTCTCGGTCATGTAAGCTCTCTTGACTTTCCACTATATACTCTATGCTTTCTCTTATTGTTCTTATCAGTCCCCATGGATTAGACTGATATTTCTATGTAGATAATTCCAAAATCTGAATTTGTAGCCCTCTCTCCCCTCCCTTCCTTGCCTTCTCCCTTTTCCTTTCCCTCTCCCTCTTCCTTTCGTTCTCCCTCTCTCTATCCTTTCTCTCTCTCTGCCTCTCTCTCTCTTTCCTTTTCCCTTTCCTTCCCTGCTTCTCTCTGTCTCTCTCTCCCTCTGTCTTTCCCCCTTCCCCTCCTTCCTTCTGTGAGCAAGTCTCTTCATCTGTACATATAACATCTCCATTTGGATATTCCATAAACAAATTCAACATGTTCAGAACAGAACACATTCTCTTTACTCTTAAACTCACCATTCCTTTCATTTCCTTGTTTCTATCAAAGACACTAACACTCATCCAGTTACCACAATTTTGCACATTTCTAATATTCCTCCCTCTTACCACTGCCTCCTGGAAATGCTGGCTTCCTTCAAGGTTTAGCTTAAATGCCACTTCCTTCAAGAAACCTTTCCCAATTTGCCAAGTAAGTGTGCCCTATTAATGTATCTAGTTTCTATGGGTCTTATATTTACCTATCTATGAACATGTTTTATCCCATAGTAGAGTGTAAATTCCTTGATATTAGGGATTGCCTCATTTATGTCTTTCTGTTGTTAGTCGACCATTTTTCAGTCATGTCTGATTCTTTATCATCACACTTGGGGTTTTCTTGGCAAACATATTGGTTTGCCATTTCCTTCTCCAGCTCATTTTACAGATGAAGGAGATAAGGCAAGTAGGTGTAAGTGACTTGCCCGAGATCACACAGTTAGGAAGTGCCTGAGGTCACATTTGAACTCAGGAATATCAATCTCCCTGACTCCGAGCTAGGTGTTCTATATATTGGGCCATCTAGCTGTCCTTTGGTTCCTGGTAAGAGCTTAGTAAATGTTTGGTTGATCTTTTTGATGTAGGTACTCTCTCCAATAATGTAGATTATAGCCCATCTCTACCTGCTCATTCAGTGAGTCTCTTGTGGAGAAATCCTCCACTCAGAGGTCATTCCCCATACTTAGGGGCCTTCCTCTAGAACCTTTAACATTACACGAGTATCTTGCTCTCTTATGTGCTGAGTACTTGGTCATTGTGGTATATGTCTTAGACCTGTGGTGTCATTGATACGAGAATTCTCCTTTAAGGAACCTTCCTTTACAAGACACTTTTTCTGTTATTTATTATATTTTTTCCTCAAAAATATTTTATTTTCCCAACTATACATATAGTTTTCAACATTTATTTTTGTAAGATTTTGTATTCTAAAATTTACTTCCTCCCTCTCTTACCAACCCCATTCCCAAGACAGCAAGCAATCTAAGATAGGTTAAATATATACAATCCTTTTAAACATATTTCCATATTTATTATGTTGTGTAAGAAAAAAACACCAAAAAGAAAAAAATAAACATGAAAAAGAAAAAGCAAACAAAGGTGAAAAATACTGTGTTTCGATCCACATTCCATCTCCATTATTCTTTCTCTGGATGTGAATGGCATTTTCATCCCAAGTATATTGTTAATTGTCTCAAATCACTGCATTGCTGAGAAGAGTCAAGTCCAACACAATTGATCATCACATAATCTTACTGTTACTGTGTACAGTGTTCTCTTAGTTATACTTACTTCATTCATTATCAGTTCATATAAGTCTTTCCAGGCTATTCTGAAATCAGCCTTCTCATCATTTCTTATAATATCCCATTACATTTATATACCTAATTTATTCAGCCTTTCTCCATCTAATGAGCATCCACTCAATTCTAATTCCTAATCACTACAAAAAGGAATGCTACAAATATTTTTGCATACGAGGGTCCTCTTCCCTCTTTTATGATCTCTTTGGGATTCAGACCCAATAGAGACACCGCTGGATCAAAGAGTCAGCATTTTTATGGAATTGTTCTCCAAATGGTGGAATCATTTCACAACTCCACCAACAATTCTACTGTTTATTCTTAACATTTGACTAAGGCAGGAGTCCTCAAACTTTTTAAATAGGGGGCCATTCACTGTCCCTCAGACTGTTGGAGGGCCGGACTATAGTAAAAACAAAAACTTTGTTTTGTGGGCCTTTAAATAAACTTCATAGCCCTGGGTGAGGGGGATAATCGTCCTCAGCTGCTGCATCTGGCCCACGGGTCATAGTTTGAGGACCCCTGAAGTATTGAAGTGTTAAATAATTTGATGAGGATCAAAATCAGAACTTAAATCCAGGACTACTTGTCTCCTATGCCAGTTCTCTATTCATTATGCCATGCAGTCTTTCTTCACAACTTTTCACTGAACATGTGCTACTATTACTCCCCCCTATTCTTTATCTCCTCATTCACTCTGGGGTAACCTACAACTTTAATTCTTCAGAAAAGAATTAGTCAATGAGTTGTGGTCATAAAATATCACTAGAAGAATATTTTTTATCGTATATTAAACGTAAACATTTCTGTATAATCCTAACAAAGAGGGAATATCCCAATGACCAGTTCTAAGCAGGAGAAGATATTAAAACTGGTTTATTCAAATAATCCATTTTTTCCTCAAATAGCAATCAATGTAATTTCAAAGAGTTCAAGTTTCTTAATCCATTAATGGATGAATGAATAAAGTACTTATTCAGTACTTACTAAGTGCAAAGCATCATACCAAATGACTAAAAACCCATGGAAGTAGTAAGAACAGGAGGTTTACAAAATTAATGAAATTAGAATCAGAGTCAAGTTCATGGATGATGTCTCACTTTTCATGGGTTACACAGTATATGAACATAAAAGAACAATTTGAAAGAATTTGAAACCACATAGCAAATCCAAAAAGGATCAAAAGGCAACACAATAAATGCAGTCACACAAAGATCAGTAGAATGAGGAGTAGGTCATGTCAAGTGGTTCAAGGTTTATGATATATTTTCTTTATCCTCAGCAAAGTGCATGGCCCAGAGTTGTCATTTTAGGTATGTCCAACTCTTTGTGATCCCATTTGAAGTTCTCCTGGTAAAGACACTGGAGTGGTTTGCCATTTCCTCCTCCAGCTCATTTTACAGTTGAGGAAACTGAGGCAAACAGGATTGTTACTTGCCCAGGGCACACAGTTAATGAGGTTGCATTTGAAGGCACAAATATGAAACTTCCTGATTCTAAGCCTCATTTACCCATTGCAGATGCTTAATAAGTGATTTGATTTCACTTTACTTTAGCATGATGTAAAGGAAAGAACCTTGGATTTGGCATCAGGGGATCTAAGTTTCGGTCCTGGCTCAATCACTTTCTAGGTGTGGGACTTTGAGAAAGTCCCTCACTTTGCTGACCTCAGTTTTCCTGCCTGTGAAATTATGTTTTTGTGGTCTATGATGCCCAACATCCTTTTCAGCTTCAAATTCTATGAACCTATAATTCTATCCCTAAATCACCACACCTAAATGAACCATAAGATGCACAAAGCTGGGTGGGAACCTAATCCTTAAAGAATGCCTTATTCATTAAGTAAAGTTCTAATGGTTACACCCAAGGGAGTTCAACTGGTCTTTGTGTGGACTATTAGAATCATGCTCTCTTGGGTCTTTTCTCATAATATTGTTTTAAGTGATGTTTGCTTTAGAAAGGGACCTATTTGTAAGCAAGGATGCAATTGCTACTTTGTCACATCAGCTGTGGTGAATTGAGTTAGAAATGATTGGGCTATTCTTTCCCCAGGCAAGTGGGGTTAAGTGACTTGTCCAGGGTCACACAGCCAGGAAATGTTAAGTATCTGTGGTCAAATTTGAACTCAGGTCCTCCTGACTTCAGGACTGGTGCTTTATCTACTGCTCCACCTAGCTGTCCCCTGATTGGGCTATTCTTAAAGACAGAATGGAACAATCTCATCAGCAGTGCTAGTTAGAACACTTTAAAAATCTAGTGCCTTACTTAATGAGAAGCAAGTTAGCATAGCAACCCTGTGAGTCTAGAAGATCCAAATTCAAGTTCCATCTCTTGATACATATTGCTGCATAATTCTGGGCAAATTATTTAAACTCTCAATGTTCCCAACTTTAAAACTACAAATGGCAAAAAGAAAAATTTCTTATACCAGTACAGTCTCAGGTTGAATTTTTTTTAAAGTACGTATATTTTTTAACCAGGTATATATTCAATCTAACTAATATCTCTTCCTTTTTTATGCCTGCTGGTCTAAATGGATCTTTAGAGTTTCTCTCTAGTCCACAAAGAATTTTCCATAGCATGCCAAAATAGATGGAATTACTCTTTTTTTCTGTACTTCTCATAATTTATTCAATTCAACAACTATCTATTAAGTGTCTACTGTGGGGAAAACACAACTTTGTGTGGAAAAGTACTAAAATGTTTTTGGTTGGCGGACTTTGTCATACCAAATTTCTTATTCTTGGCCACTGGCTCTTTTTTTTTTTTATTCCATTTATGTACTCTCAAATAAGTAACTTCCACTTACCTCACAGACTTAGAAAATAATAGGTGAATTCAAAATTGGTTCAATGATCAGATCCCAAAAGTAGTGATTTATAATGGATCAATGATAGAAAAGCTCTCTAGAAAACAGTTCCAGGGGATCTGTCCTTGGTCCTGTGCTCGACTTGAATGAAGCAATTAGTCTATAAGTATTTATGTCTACTATGAGTTGTACAAAAGTATTTTGCCATAAAGGACAAAGAGCTGGCCTCAAAGCCAGGAATCCTAGGTTCAAAAAATCTCACTTCTGACAAATAAAGATTTTGTAATTCTGGCAAGTCATTTAACCTCTCAATGCTCTTGATACCTCTCAGCAACAACTGAGTTGGTAAAGGGAGTTTCTTCACCTGAGGAAGATGCTACTGAAATCACAATTCTAATCTCTATTCCTATCCTATGTGCTGGGCACTGTATTAGGTATTGAGGGTACAAGGATGAAAGTAAAACTGGTTGTTGGCCCTCATTTTTGAAGAGAACCAAAATGGAATACTATATTGCAGTCAAAATACAGTGTGTCCCATTATGATTGGTAAGGTCAATATGAGCTACAAAAACTACAAGTCAGGCATAAACATCTGGAATAGAAATATTTCCAAATTTGCACATCATATATTTCTTTTGAGCTACTGCAATTCTGCTTTGCTCATAGAGTACAGAACCTTCTTTGCTGTGGGCACCCCATGCTGGTCCTGTCTCTGGGTCTCCCATGTCATGCTATCAATTCCAAAGAAAAACTATCCTTGCCCTCAAGGAGCTTATATTCTATCAAGAGAGACAAAGGGAAAAAGAGAGTGAATGCTTTCTCAATTCATTCACAGAGAACTGGAAGTGATAGCTAATAGATGACTGTCATACAGAAAGAAGTACAAAGTGTTATGCTTACTTCTAGCTGGGCAATGAGAATAGAGCAGGGAGATATCATTTGAATTAAGCCTTGGGAGATAGATAAGAATTATATAGGCAGAATCAGAAAGAAAGGGTTTTCTAGCAAGCTCCTTGACAGCAGAAATTTTAAAAATTTAACTTGCAGAGTAGGTGCTGATCTGCTTTGCTAGAAAGATTTTCCTCACAGGAATTCTCTATCCCATTGAAATCTCAGGATTGACTTCTGGGCAAGAAGGGATAGAGGAACCCAAATAGGCAGATAACATCAGAGAATTAGGAAAACAAAGATAAAACTAATAATTTATGTTATGAAAGATAAAGGGATAAATCATTTTAAGTAAGAATTTCCATCTTTTCTTCACCACCCTTCAAACCCACGGGATCCAAATTTCATTCATTCCTACTAATTCTGAGTTCATAGATCCTTCAAATGCCTCTACCCAATTCACAGCCTACTTTATGAATCTTTCTCCTTTCCGGTTTTCTTTGCAGATATTTGGAGGCTTGGTCTGGATTCTGGTGGCCTCTTCTAGAGTACCATTCCCAATGGTTCAGGGCTGGGTCATGTTTGTGTCAGTGTTCTGCTTCGTGGCCACAACCATCTTGCTCTTCCTCTACTTTGTCGGTGCTCATGGTGGAGATGCTTCCTGGATACCCTTGGTGAGTCAAACTCCTTTTCTACTTGCACATATGTTCATATTGCTATTGGGAGAAGACTGTCAGCCTTCTTTAGGCTAAGACCTCTATCTTTAGGGAAGCTTGCCTTCCTAGGAAACTTGGTTCACTGACTATATTATGTCTTACATTCCTCAAATATCTATGGTTTTATTGGGTTGGGTGCTTCCAGTGCTAAAGCATAGAAGGGACCTTGGAGATAGTATGATCTAGGTATTCTTAATCTGAGCTAATGAACTTGTTTTTGTAAATATTTTGATAATTGTATTTCAATATAATGGGTTTCCTTTTATAATACTCTGCATTTTATTTTATACATTTAAAAAATATGATCATGAGAAGTGATCCATAGGTCTCACCAGATGGCCAAAGGAACTGTGACACCAAAAATGTTAAAAGTCCCAGATCCTAGAATCACACTCCTCTCCCCCCACCCCAAGTTTTTTTTTCTTTTAACAGTCCAGAGAAATGAAATGACTTCATCGTGGTTATGTAGAATGTTAATAGTGTAGCCAGTGCTCAAAGCCAAGTCATCTGAACCTAAGTTCTGTGTTCTTCCCTACTTATGTGTGCTTCCTGTGTACTTCCTTACCCTATACTATTAATCAATCAAAAAGTATTTATTAAATGTCTCCTGGGCATCCAGAACCAAAGATTAAACAGTTCCTACCCTCAAGGTGCTTATATTCTTATAAGAGATAATCTTCTGAAGCTTCATAAATTGTCTTTGAGAGATGACTGTGACTGAAAATTTTCTCCAAATTTAGCTTAATATATGTCAGTCATGACATGATAGGTCAATATATGAAGAGTCAATAAATGATTGGTGCTCAAAATACTTCCAGTTGAGTGGGAATAAATCAGAGCTTGTGTACTACTGATCCAGCCCCCTAAAAGCCCAGCTAAAAACTAGGGTGAAACATTACAATGGAACCATAATGGCAAAACATTACATATAGTTCTTCTGAATAATTAGTCTGTAGAGATTCTATGTGACCTTGCTAATATTTACCTCTTTAAACCTCCTACTAATTCACTTTACCTCTTTTTGCTTCTACCACAAATAACTAGAATAAAATAATACTTTTAAAACACTTTGCTAAATATACAAATTATGACCAATTTAAAGTGAAATAAGAATATTGCCCCTCAGTCTCAGTTTTCTCATTTTTTAAAAATGGGGACAGTATTATCTTCCCTAGCCCTCATTGGGTGATCATGAGTCTCAAAAAAGAGGGGAAAAAATCTGCTATTATAAAGCAACCAGCGTACAATAATATTGCTTTCATTGTGTTTAATCCTGCTGTCTTGATCCCTTAGCACTGAGCCAGTGCTTGTCTTAGAAGATTCTCTGGGCTACAAATGGAAACTTCTACCCTATGCCCTGGCAAGCACACTCAAAAGTGGAAGTGCTCCAGGGTTAAGTAAATATGATGTAGCATAAAGAATGTTGGATTTTGAGTCATAGAGCCTGAGTTTTAATCTTGTCTCTGCCACTTACGTACCTGGGTGAGTTTGGGCAAATGGCTCAACCACTCTGGGACTCTTTCTTTAAAATAAGGGAGATGATCTCACACTCAACCAGTCTTCAAAAATGTCCAAAAATAAGAATAGTTCATATTAGAAAAGTTGTCTAGAGACAGGCTTGCTGATACATTGTTGGTGGAACTGTAAGTTGGTAGTCATTCTGCCAAGCAATTTGGAATTATGAAAAGGAAGTGACTAGAGAGGAGAGACTAGAGATGATCAGAAATTCTACTGCTAGACATAGACCCCAAGGTCTTTGACCAAAAACAAAAAAAAAGTGAATCCCTATCAATGGGAAATGGCTAAATAAATTGGGATATGTGAACAAAACCGAATATTACTGTGCTATAAGAAACAATGAACGTAAGTTTAGATACACTTAGAAAGATTTACATATAACTGATGCAAAGAACAAATAATCAATTACGGAAATGGAAAGACCAAAACCAGTCACCAAATCACCAAATCACCAAAATTCACCAATCACCATACCCACCAAATCACCAAATCACCAAAAATCACCTGAAGATGAATATTGCAAAATTGAAAAGGCCAACTTTGGTTCCTTTGCAGAAGTGGAGGTCAAGAAGGCATGGAACTTTGCTTAGAATGTCAGATTTTTCTTTTTTCTTTTTTCTTTTTTTTTTGGATGTGTTGATTATTTTGCTGCAACTTTTTCCTATTCCCTTCAAAAAATTAATTTTTTTAATCCATAATTTTCTTTCTTTTTTAATTAAAGCTTTTTATTTACAAAACATATGCATGGATAATTTTTCAACATTGATCCTTGCAAAGCCTTTTGTTCCAAATTATTCTTTCCTTCCCCTGACACCCTCCCCTAGATGGCAGGTAGTCCAATACAAGTTAAATGTTAAAATATATGTTAAATCCAATATATGTGTACATATTTATACAATTATCTTGCTACACAAGAAAAATTGGATCAAGAAGGAAAAAAAATTGAGAAAACAAAACAAAATACAAGCAAACAACAACAGAAAGATTGAGAATGCTATGTTGTGGTCCACACAGTAAAAAAATTTATTTGTTAAAAGACATAGCTCTCAAGGAGAGAGGAAAGGATATGTAATAAATAAATATAGGCATATATAAGTAAAAATGATTAATAAAAGATCCACTTTTAAAATAAGTAAGTTAGACTCAGTGGCCTCTGAGGTCCCTTCCAAATAGAAATGGCGACATTAATAAAATGTCACATCACTACATACACCATTAAAATTATCTCTGCCTCCAAGAATTTGAAGTAGTTGGAAATGATTCCTGAGGGGAGGCAATGAAGTTTCCAGGGACAGCTCTCTGAGTTGCCTATTGCTAGCTTGTGATAAAGGGGAAAGGGAGATATCCAGTGACATTTGGTTTGATTTTCTTTCTTCCTAGCAATAGGGAAAGCCACGTTTAACTAACTGCCTTTCAAACTGAGACCAAGTTCTTGACCAGGACACAATTTCTTCTTAACCTTTCTGGTGCTGTGCCCACCCTCTGGAAGTCTGGTGATGCCTATAGATCCAAGATTATGAAAGAAGTAAATTATATAGAAATGCAGTTATTAAAATTACCTCCCAAGGGGGTAACCTACCAATGAAGTCACAGGTCCTTGAAGGTTTGAAGGAAGAAATTCCTTCTTATGAATAGCTTGGCTATTACTTCCTTTATCACGTCTTTTGTGTTTTGCATATTCCCTCTCATGGGGTCTTTTGCTTCTCTCCACTGACTGGTTCCTTTCTGTGACATTCCAGGACGTGTCCTATCATTTGATTGCAGCTCTTTTTTACCTGAGTGCTTCAGTCCTAGAAGCTTATGCTACAATTGCTTTAAAGAAACATTCTGGATTGGCTGGATTTAATGAAACCTTTAAACATTACCAAGAAAACATCTCTGCAGTGGTAAGTTCATTCATTTAACAAGCATTTCTTTAACATCTACTATGTTTAAGATAGTAGGCTCTGGAAAGATAAAGACACCCCCCCCCCAAAAAAAAAAAACTCTATTCTCAAAGAATTTACATTCTATTAAGGGTAATAAGAACATAGAAAGTAAATACAAAGTAATATAATATGATGGTGGTAGAGAGCACCGGCAATCAGGAGATTAAGAAAAACCCAACCGATGTGATATCTGAACTAAGTCTTGGAGGAAGCTAGAGAGTCTACAATGTGGTAGTGATGGGGGAATGCAGTCTACAAAGAGAGAGCAGCTTAAATAAAAACAGAAGATTAAAGATAGAAAGAACTAAATACTAAAGATATGAAGGAACAGTCAGTCCTAATTGACTGAGAACTTAAAATACAGAAAGGAGATTAGGTATATAACAATACCACAAAGATAGAAAATGAGAGGGGACAATGTTGCATGAAAAGAGAATACAGGATGTGAAGTCCTGGAGGCCTCTGACATGTTAGGGATATGATCTATAACCACTGACTCTAAATTCACTGATCTTTCCACTGCACTAACAAAACTTGGGAGTAAGAAACAGAGTATTAAATGACTCCAGAGCCTTGGTCTATGCTGCCCACCTTCCCTCCATCACCATAACAACTGGAGGAAAAGAATAAGTGTCAAAGTCAGGGATTGAAGTGTCAGGAATTTGACTTCTCTGGGTTCCAAGTCTTTTAACAAGACTGAGAAAATCTGTGGTCTCCTCTTGACAATAGGTTATTGAGCTCTTATTGTGTTGGTATAAAGCATGGTATAGCAATGTTATAATGATGTGATAAGTTGGATTGGAGGCAGAATCACGTAGGTTCAAGTTTCATCTCTGATGTAAACTTTCCTAACACAAATTATGACCAAAATAAAAAAGAAAAAGAAAAATGTCTCTCAGTCTCAGTTTTCTCATCTGTTAAATAATATCTTCCCAACCCTCCCCTTCCTTTTGTGTTTATGGGTCTTAAAAAAAAAGAAAAGAAAACAATGCTTTGTTACTGTAAAGAAATCTATGAGCATGAAATATTGTTGTTATTATAATGCAATTATTTTAATCTCTTATGCATTCAGGGAGCCAGTCAACTCAATAAAACTATAAATTGCAGAAACATCAATCTGCATTGGTTAAAAAAAAAAAAACCTACTTACTAGGAAGTCTATGTAAATAGTACTTGACACATAGTAAAACAATTAGTGACTTTTCATATATCAATAAAATCACAAGTAATGCAACCTTACCCTGCTCCCTACATCACCATATGCAAGTATATAAGGCAAATAGAGGATCTATAGTCCTAGGGTCTTAGGGTCAGAATGTCCACGGTTCAAATATATCCCCTGATGTTTAGTGGGATAGCCCTGTGTCTCAGTGGCTCAGAGGATTAAGTCTGGAGTCAGAAAGACTGGTCTTCCTGAGTTCAAATCAGGTCTTAGACACTTATTAACTATGTGATCCTGGGAAAATCACTTAACTCTATTTACCTCAATTTCCTCATCTGAGGATACCAAGGCAAAAATCTCAATTAGTCCCTGTCCTGTAAGAGCTTGTGGGTTTGTGGGGATGAGTCCTACTCACATAAGTCAACACAAGATAATTGGAGGAGCCAGAAACCAAACACTAACTGAGGGAATGAGGAGAGGCTTCCTGAAGGGAGTAACTTCATACTTGATCCTTGAAGGAAGGGTAGGAATGCGAATTGTTTAGGCATTTTTCAGTCATGTGCAACTCTTCATGAACCCATTTGGAGTTTTCTTGGCAAAGATAATGCAGTGTTTTGCCATTTCCTTTTCTAGCTCATTTTACAGATGAGGGAACTGAGGCAAACAGTATTAAATGACTTGCCCAGTATCACACAGGTTAATAAATGACGAAGTCTGGATTTGAATTCAGGTCTTCTTGACTCCAGGCCCAGCATTCTATCCACCACACCTAACTGTCCTTGGAATTTGAAGATACTCCATAATCGTTACACAAGACTCCAGATCCATCAAGCTGAGCTTAGGATATCTGTTTTCAGAAAAAGTTTCCATGCATTATATATAGATAGACCTGTGTGTATTACTAACCCTGGGAGATGGATTGTTTGCAAAATCCTTTAGTTTCATAGATTTTAGAACTGAAATAATAATAATTACTCAAATGTATATAATAGCACTTTATAATTTTGAATGGTTTTTTTTGTTGGGTTTTTTTATGCCAGTCATTTCTTGATAAATAATCCCCTTGTTATTGAACCTTATCTTATAGCAAAGAAAAACCAGTTAAGCAAAACCCAACCCACTGCTAGCAATGTTGCAACATTCAGTCCCCCAATGTCTAATATCTCTAATTAGAAAAGAGAGATAGCATCTTATTATTCAGAAATCACTTTCTTCATGACAACACTGTATGATAAAAATACCAAGTGAAAAAATGATAGTTCCAAGAGTTATGAATCAGTGTGAGTAAGCATCAGAAGCAGTATAAAAACCCAAGTCCTCTACCACAACACATCTAAATCCAAATCCAGCCTCAGTTACTTACTAGCCTGTGTAAGCCTGGACAGTCATTTAAGCCTATTTGCCTCAGTTTCCTTCTCTGTCAAATGATCTGGAGAAGGAAATGGCAAATCATTCCAATATCTTTGCTAATTATAATAATCAGCAGAGTCAAATAGCAGAGCCAAAATTCGAACTTAGTTTCTCTTACTCAAAACCCAATGATTTTTCCATTAGGACATTTCTTCCCCCTTTTCTTTTGGCTGAGAAATCTGAGTTCCATGTGACTTGGCCTAATCTAAGAAATAACTTGGCACCAGAATCCCCAAACTCCTGACTTTTACCCCGGGCCAAATTCATGAGACAAGGATAGATTACAAAAATGTGGGCTCATGGTACCATTTTTACCTGGAATCGGAATCCTTTGACCTTGGACAGTCTTAATCTTTTTTTGTGTCATGGACCCCTTTAGCAGATTAAAGTCTATGGACTCCTTCTCATAATCATATTTTTAAATGCACAAAATACATAGTGGTACAAAGAAAACCAAAGGTTAGTGAAAACAAAGATGTAGTTGTTTTTCTGTCCAAAATTCTCAGGCCCTTCAGGTTAAAAACCTCTGGATCAAGTAATGAAAGGAACTCATTGCCTCCCAAGACAGCCCATTTTACATTCTGATAACTCATTATTAGAAAGTTTTTCCTGATAGCAAGCAACCTTGCTCATCTTATAATTTCCACCTGTTGAAATAATCAATAACTCCTAATCTGAAAATAATCAAAACATATTTAATACCCCTTCCATACAACAGATTTCAAATATTTATTCACAGGTCTTTTCTTCTCCAGGATAATCATTCCCAATTTCTTTAGCCTATCTTTGTCTGAGATGGACTTAATACCCTTCATCATCCCAAGTTCTCTTCCACTTATCGATGTACTTGCTAAAATACAACATTCAAAACTAAAAACAATATTTCAGAGGGAGTCTGACCAGGGCAAAGCATACAATAGGCCTCTCATTTTCATAGCCATGAATGCTCTGCTCTTAAGTCAGGGTAAAATCCTCTGGTTTTGCAGCTGCCATATTACTCTATTGATTTCTGTTGAATTTGATAAACATCAATCAGTCATTCAAATTAACACTCACATTTTTTAGATGAAGAAACTGAAATGTTTGTAAGAAAATGACTTGTTTAAGGTCAGCCAGATAAACTAAGGATTCAGATCTAGATTTCCTGATGATCTAGAAGTAACAGGGAATCTTTAGCCCACATGGGCAACATTCACAGGACCCATTTCTCATCCTTCTCCATATGACTCCACCCCTCACTTAGTAAGTTAACGAATGTATTTTGATAGAGTAGTTCTCTACAGCCTCATTTAGTTTCCCTCCAGCATAGTGGTTTCATAGAGAATACTTAAAGGTTCCTGGATGACTTATTTTAAATTACTATTATTAGCTAACTTGGGTTACTTATTGTTTTCTTCCAATGAAAACCAGAATACTTTTACAGCCATGATTCCATCCCTGGAGAGGGGAGGGCAGAGACAGGGCCCAGATTATGGTTTGTAGGCATGTCTAAGTCAGTGAAGGACAAAGGGAATAAAATAACTTGCCTGGACTAGAATATTCTGACCTTATGTCCTTAAGTCATTAAACCAGTTTTTGAAATTCACTTTAGAAAGGCAGTAGATAAGCTTTCAAAGTCTCACCTGCCAAACCAGTACCTGAAAATAAAGCTGCTCAGGGCAAACAGAAGGCGTAGAATGATGAGAGATAGTGGACCCTGAGTTACACTGGGAACTGGGCAGAGTTTGCCTTTATCTTATTCTTTCCTGTTCCCTCCCTTGGACATGACAAGTGGCCAGGAACTATTCCATACTCTAGATTTTTTATTTCTTTTATTTTACCCAGCAAAATTTGCTTGTGTTTTTTTCCTCCCATAAAATTTTCTATTTGATAATAATGGGCTAAATCTGATAGAAAGAAGGGAGTAAAGGGAAAAGAAGCATGTATTAAGAATGTACTATGGGTCAAGCATCATACTAAATGCTTTATAGATATTATCCCATTTAATCTCATAACTACTTATCTGGGAGGTAGATGTTATTTTTTATACCCCACTTTATAGTTGAGAAAATTGAGGAAATCAGAGACTACTATATGATCTGCCTTAAACCAGACAGCTTTGAGTAGCTTGAAGTCAGACTTTAAACTCAAGAATTTCTGTATCACCTCACTAGTATTCATGGACATGTATCCTTAAAAATGGATATCTCTGTGTTCCTTAGAAATTTCTAAAAATAAAAAAAGATTCATATAATTGTAAAAAGAAATGGAATAGACCTGCAATATCCTCTGACCAAACAGTTCATTATAAAACTGAGATTCAGACAAGTCAAGCTCATGATCACACAGCTCATTCATGGCAGAACTGAGACTAGAAGCTGGAAGTTCATGATAATGTGCTATCATTAATAGGGCAATCTCTTCAGGTAGCATCATGTTTTGATCTTCAAAAATGCACGCTATTTCCAGGATACACCTTAGCAGACTAGTATGTTGGAGTGAATGTGTGGCTGGGGTGGAGGAGGGGAAAGCTTTGGAGTTCCAGGTAAGTAGGTTTTCAGCTGCCCTTCAAATTATAGTCTGGAGGCAATTTCCTAGAGTAATCCTAAAGGAAGAAGTGACCAGAGGGAAGGGATCATGTCCTCTCCTCTCCCTGAGAACAGCAGTAGCTACTGAAAATAGAAAATGTATCCATGTCCTGGAAAAAGTAAATAGTTTTTCAAGCAGCATGGACCTTTGGACCTTTGGACCTTTGGAGCAGAATATAAGAAAAAAATCCTTAGAAAAGAAGCTAGAAAGATTAGAGATTAGCTCCTTTGTCTTCTGTTAGCTCGCAAGCATTTGTTAAGTGATTACTATATACCAGGTTATTGCACTAAGCCCTAGAGATACTAAGAAAGGCAAAAACATTCCCTGCCCTCAAAGATCCTTTGTGTGTTTTTTTCCCTTTTCACTTAATAGTATTATATTTTTTCCAACTACATGTAAAAATAAATTTTCAACATTCATTTTTGTAAGATTTTGAATTCCAAATTTCCCACCACCACCACCCCAGCCAAGACAGCCAGCAATCTGATATAGGTTATACATGTACAATCATTTTAAACATATTTCCCATACTAGTTCTGTTGGGAAAGGTCTCCGTATGTGAATAGCATTTTCCACCCCAAGTCTACTGGAATTGTTTTGGATCATTATATTGTTGAAAAGAGTTGTCTATCATAGTTGATCATCATGCAATGTTGCTGTTACTGTGGATAGTATTCTCCTGGTTCTGAAGGAGCCCATATTCTAATTGGGGAGAAAACAGACAAACAATGTATAATCAAAAGGGTTTGAAAATTTTAAAGTACTTTATATATGTAATTTTGCAAAAAAAAAAGCATGCAAATAAAATATTAGTGATAATGCTAGTCATTATGTACATGGTAAGCTTATAGAAGAGCAATGAAAAGCAATTTCAGTGGAAAGGCACTGAGCAGGGAGATATGGGAAGGCTTCCTATAGAAGGTGACCCAACACCTACAATGTCACAAGTGACCAAATGAGTATATAACTGTCATTTGTTTTCCGGCAGGCTATGCTGGTCATTCCAAAGAGATAGGGAGAGATCCTTCTCAAAAGCAAGCTCTTCAGATAGAAACTTTTGATATACGCTCAGCCCAGACCTAAACAAGACTCAAAGGAATTCTTTCTCATCCCTTGCCTTGATGAGAAACTTAAAGATAACTTACAAATTATCAAGAGAAGATAAAGGGAAGAGACAAAATGCAAATAAAGTTAAACAGAAATAACAACATAACCCATGTGTATATTAATTACAATTACTGAAGGAAAAAACCCAACAACAGCATCAAAACTTGACAAGTACCCAGACAAATTCAGAAGGGGACAAGGAGCCAGTAAAATTAAATTAAAAGTTAAAAATGCAATTAAAATAGAATGAAATAAAATATATAATTTCATAGATGTCGTTGAATTTTCAAGTTTTAATTATTTATTCCATATTTCTCAGTTACTTTTCAATCATATTTGACTCTTTGTGACCCCATTTGGAGTCTGCTTGCCAAAGATACTAAGTGGTTTCCATTTCCTTCTCTAAATTATTATCCCCTCTGGGGATGGGGAAACTGAGACAAATAGATTTAAATGACTTGCCCAGGGTCACACACGTAGTGTCTGAGGCAGATTTGAATTCAACAAGATGAGTCTTTTTGACTTCAGACCTGGCACTTTATCGTACCACTCTATCTACTCCACAATTAGATTATATTTATTGAGAGATATTGAATTTATAATAATGCTAACACTTTGAAATAAATCCATATGTATAATGGTCTAGACAAGGGAGCCAAAAGATCTGAGTTCTAATCCCTGCTCTATCATTTAGTGACTGTGACCTCAGGCTTGTCCTTTCTTCTGTAAAGTGAGGAGATCGGACTAAATAATCTCTGAGATCTCTTCCAACTCAAATTCTAGAACCATATAACTTTTATCTTTATATATACCAGGTATACACACACACACACACACACACACACACACACACACCATGGTGGCTGAAGTCAGTGACAATGGGGCACTTGCCTTTATGGGGGAAGAGGCTTATAATGGGGTTCTTTGACTCTATCATTAGGGGCAGTGAAAGTCACCTGTGCTTGTACCTCTATCTGGTTTGGTCTGTGTTCTATAATGTTAGCTGTTAGTAAGCTTGAGCATAATGAAACACAGAGTAAAACAAAGAATGACTCTTAATCTGTATCTTTTCATTTAATCCTATGCACTGATTCTTGCCCCTTTATTTGGTTACAGGTATTTGCATATGCTGCCACTCTGACATATGTGGTCCATGCAGTATTTTCTTTAATCAGATGGAAGTCATCATAAAGTCCTGTGGAAGTTTACCCAAAAATCCAGAAGGTGTTAACTGATTGGCCATCCTTCCAGGGTAGCTTTTTAAAAGTTGGGGATGCTTAAATGGATCTCTGTTCTCTTGTATAAAATGGGGGGGGGGGGGTGGGGGTGGAAACCTATCTGTTTTTTGTTGGTGTTTATCTTTACTGTCTCACATAACTAACTATATAGAGAGAGTCAGGGGCTTGCTGTGTTTATTCCCAAATATTGACTTCTTTTTCTCTTCATTATTTCCTGTTTATGAGGTGCTAGGGAGAAGGTAGATGGCAAAATGAGATTCCTCAGACCCCTTTGCTGAGTCCCAAGAACCATAGATGATATCTTCCCATGGCCACTTTTGATCTCACTCACTATCCCATGCATGGTTTTAGATCCTTAGGGGATCTTGTCTGTGCTAGGGTCCCAACAGATTCTTTCTGCAACCAACAGCAGATGATGTATCAGCCATGGAAGGGGAGATGAGCTATGAAACAATATAGATATTGGGTGGGTACATAAGACATACCAAGGATACAGCCTCTACATCCTTTAGTTTCTTTTCTTTATGAAATATTTTCATACCAGTTTTCTTATAAAAATCTCCAGCCTCAACCAAGACTTCCAGCCAGGGTTTACATGAAATCCCTTGGTTATAATTGAATGGTGCCTCCCTGACCCAGTAAAGCTCAGATAGCAACTGTGTATTGACATTATCCTATGCCTCTCAGAGAAGTAGGATTCTGTGGAATTTTTTTATGGTATCCCAGCTGAGCATCTCCATGGAATGGTGTTAGTCCTTGATAACCCCTTTTCAAGTTTTAAATGTTTGTATTTGCCAATATCACTTCTCTACTTCATCTGTGACTTTCAAAATGCCACCATTATCTATCAGTCAACCAACAAATATTTGTGGAGTGGCCATTGCAGGCCCACCTCTGTTGACAGTCGTCTTTACAACACCTCCTTTACTACAAGGCAAAATGAATTTTGCTGTCCTACCAAAATATCCTTTGAATCTGGAAAAAATTATCCCAAATGGGTTATTTTGATTGTATTAAAAAAAAAATCTACTCAGAAACTCTCTTTAGAGAGTGGGGCAAGTATTTTGTTCAATAGATTTTCAAATATCAGTGACAACAATAAACTCTATTTTCAACAACTTGCTTGGGTCATTCAGAGAATAAAAGGATTCACACTTCAAGGTTCTGCTTATCAGGTGACAGATATTCCTTTCATGTTGCTATAAGTTGTTTTATGATAAAAAGAAAAGAGATTATTTAGAAATCCATAAGCATATAAGGAGCCTGCCACATAGAGTTGACCTAGAGCAATGGTTCTCAAAGTATGGTCTAGAGAATGCTGGGGGGTCTCTGAAACCCTTTTAGAGGGTCTACAAATTCAAAAATATTTTTATTTCCGATATGGTAAATGTCTATAAATATAATTCAGATAAACAAAAACGCTTTGGAGAGATCCTCAATCATTTTTAATAGGATAAAGATACTGAAAATAAAAGTTTGAGAACCACTGACCTAGAGGCTTCTGGGATCCAATATACATATGCTCCCAAATATCATATTCTCTTCTTATGATCTTACATCTCTTCACAGTTCCCAAAGCACTTTCACCCACATCTCTATGAATCCTTTTAACAATCCTAGTAGAGATTACTATACTCATTCAATACATGAGAAAACAATAGAGAGATGAAAGGATTTGTCCCATGGGAATCAAGATCAGAAGATGATATATCCAGCCATGAAACATCATAGATGTTGGGTGGCTACATAAGATTGGATTGGTCCCATGGTCCCTTGGTCCCATGACTAATGAAGGGAAAAGTCAATACTGGAGCCCAGGGTTCTCAACATGTAGGCTAGTTGCTTTGCCTCCTATCCTGCTAGTGATATATCTGATAGTAACCAATATTTATATAATACTTTAAAATTATATGCTGCTTTATATATATCTCACTGGAACCTCATTACTGCTTTGCGAGGTAGGTATGCTAGATGTTACTATTCCCACATTACAGCTGTGATGTACTGTGATAGCTGAACTTCTCTCTTAATTTGTTTTTGTTAGAGCTTCAGTTATCAGGGATCTCATGGAAGTGGAGATACTCTCACCATTTCTCTTTAGAAGCCCTAATTTTCAAAAGAATTGATCTTCATTATAGTCATTCATCCACACAATGAAAGGAGAAACTGTTCTTTTTTATTTTCTTCTCTCTTGTTCACCCCTCTGCCAAGCCTCCAGAAATATTTTTAACAGCAAGAGTGACAAATAAATAAAAATCAGTATAGTGGGAAAAAATTATCTCTCCATGGATGTCACAAACACTCATGCTATATCCTAAGTAATTGCACGCCTTTTTCTCCACTTCCCATGCTGGTTGTTGCCCTATACATAAGGAGATTAGAAACAATTCTTAGTGTGACTTGAGGTTCTGGAAATTTTCAGTGGCCAAAAATATACAACACATGAAAACTATCTTTACATGTAACTGGAAAAAATATTCTTAAGTGAAAAATATATGTGTGCATGTATGTGACACACACACACAAAATACATTCTCAGCCACAGAGTCCAAACTTCTCAAACGAAGTTATTCCTTTAAGTTAATATTTTAAGAGTTGTTTGTCCTTTGTTCTTAAAGAGGACCAAGACATAAGGGAGGTGATGCTATGACATGCCAGTGAATTGGATTTCAGTGAGGGAGAGCTGTGCAAGGTTATCTGTCTCACTTTCCCCTCCAGAGCCATCTGGATCCAAAAATAGGTCAAGAAAAGAGGAGATAGCATCTTAGCATTATAGATTTAGAGCTGGAGAGGTTCTCATAGAACATCTAGATCAAATCTTATTTTACAAATTAAGAAACTGAGATGAAGTGATTTGTTTAAAATCAGACAGGCAAGTTTCAGAAGCAAGATTTGAACACAGGCCCTCAGATTCTAAATATAGTCTTCCATCCAATACACGATGCTATGTAAACTGGTAGCTTCTATTAGGCTCTTAGTTACCCAGCAGTAGATCTGAATGAATGGGAGACAGCTGGGAAAGCAAAGGGCTAAAAACACATGGGAGTTGCCTAGCAGGGCTTTCCCACAGAAGAATAAGAACACAGGATATCCAGTTTCACCTGCTCTCTGCTCTTGCCGACAGCTGTCCTTGAGAGTCTGTCATGGGACACAGGGAGAGAGCTTGTACTCCCAAATGAAGCTTGGGACAAAGCCTTGGTTGCTCAGGAGTCCACTTGGGATGCTACAATGGTCCTAACATCCTGCCTTTGTGGAGATTTCCAATGTTAGAACTTGAAGAAACCTTAGAGATCTTCAAGTCCACCTCCCACCTACCTCTTACAGAGGTAGAAGCTGAGGACAAGTCCGAGAAGACAAATGATATGTCCTGATATGTTCCTGGTCACACAGCTATTAAATGGCAGAAGCTATACTCACACAGATCTTTTGAAGCCAAATTTCTACTTTGTCATTCTTCCTCATGAATTTTCTTCTGAATAAAAATAATGTGGGGCAGAGATATTCTCCAGGGAAAAGATCAGGTCCTCATATATGCTACATTACTATCAGTCAAGTTATATTTTCAGCACTGATGAGACCTAACATCCCTTATAGTAGCCGTCTTCAGGATTTTTCCTAATGGATCCGGATCTAGGTTCCAGATTGCCCCACTAATAGTGGGGCAATAGTCTGTAACTATTTCTGAGTCTTCTTGGCTTCTTAATAATTCCTTTATCCATTTCAGGAATGGTATAGTGGGCAGAGTGTTGGGCCTGGAGCCAGGAATACATCTCCCTGAGATGTATTCTTTATCTGGCCTTAGGTACTAGCTATGTGACTGTGGGCTAATCATTTAACTATTTTCTTCCTCATCTATAAAATGAGCTGGAAAAGGAAATGGCAAACCCACTCCAGTGTCTCTGCCAAAAAAACAAACCCCCCCAAAAAACACCAAATGGGGTCACAAGAGTCAGATGTTGTATTATTAAACAGTAAAGGAGAATTTTTGTCCCTAGATCTATGATTTGAGAAACCCCTTCAATAACATTTGTATGTATTCAGTGCTTAGTACAGTATCTGGTACAGAGTAGGTACTTAATAAATGCTTATTAACTAAGTGCCTAATCTATGAAATGCACCTGTAAATTCAAAGATAATTTGAGGCTCCAGCCCACAAATGCTTCCAGTTTGATAGGTTCAATCAGACATATATGTAGATAAGCAACATAAATAATAAGTGGTTAAGATCACCTACCTGGGGATTGCACTTTAGTCTACTTTCCTACTTCTTACATGGCTCATTACTTCACTGGACTTTTCCCAAGGGAATGAGTAGGCTTGCAGAACCTTGTCACAATTTTACAAGACCAAAACATTTTGAGAGTACATTAAAAGTATATTAAAATAAACCCCACCAAGAAGACAAGGGTAAATTGCCTTACAAGTATTCCTCAACAGGTCCCTTTTAGGGATAAAAATCACATGCACAGTTACGCCTTGCCAAAGAGCAATCAGAGTTGGGTAGCATACCTCACTGAACAGAAAATTCTTGCCAAGGTGATGGGGAGATCAATCATTTCTACTTCCAAAGTCTACACCACAGTGAAAAATGCTATGCTCCTTTCAGAATGGAAATAAAGCAGCATACACATGCTTGCATGTCCATTATTCACTGTAGGACACAAGGATCTATGTCACATGGGTAGTTGATCCTTAATTAAGGGAAGCAATGACTGGCTCTGACCAGCTCTCCTCTTTACCCTCAACAATAGATATCTGATGTTAAGTATCTTTAATTTGTGTGAGCTAAAACACATCAAATAAAAGCCTTTTGCTTTGAACATAATTGGCCTATTTGCTGCTTTTTTGGAAATCTCTACATACTAAAAATGACTACCAAAAACAAAAAGAATAGCCATGGTAGAGTCTTTGAGCATGGAAACTGTTACAAAGCGCAAGAAGAAAGGCTGGTCCAGATATTTTTGCAAACATTATACCCTGGGAACCTTTGCTTGGGCATTCTTGCAGATGGCCAGTTATCTTATACATACATACATAACTCCACAGGCTTCTCATAAAATTCAGGAACACAAGAGGTAAGCAAAAATGTTCACTTATGCATGTGTTATTTAAAGGTTTAAGAGCCTAACAAAAGCATCAAAAAGTATATCAGTTTTGTGTGTAATTTGGATTAGTCCTATGATTTTATTGGCATGGGGACCCCCAGTGAAGAAATTCCCTCTACCAATGCAGATTGGCACCTGCTCTGCCACCAAGAGTGATAACCTATGTAAAAGATTACATTTGAAAGAAAACTTTCTACTGCTATGAGTTAACCTTTAAATGCCATAAATGCAGTATAGGAGAAGAATTCATATTCTGGTATAGTGCCTGTATAAAAAAAAGGAGAATGGGTTCTGAGTACTCTAAACCAGGTATGACAACAAGAGAAGCAGAGATAGGAGATTCATGAGGCAGTTAGAAATACAATGCAAGTACTTCAGTGATTCTTCAGCACAACCCTTGTGACATGATTAAGATCAGCCTCATACATAGCATGTAAAAAAAATCAATTTAATTTGCTAACCTCAGACTCACCACAAAAGTGGAATCAGAATAACCAACATCCAATCCACATTTTCCTGACCAGTGCCTATCATTCAATTCTTTCTTAATGTTAAAATTCAAAACTTTTTTGGAGAGGTCATCTATTAATCCTTACCAGTCCCTTATACCTTAGTATGAATGTGCAAGTTTCTAGACCCTAGAGGCTCTCCCTTAGCCTTGACTTCAATCTCAGCTGCCCCTGACCTTCTGGCCCAGTCCCATTCAATCCCTATGAATGAGTTTACCAGTTCTATTCCTGAGAGCAGAATTTGATAGGAAAGTGGGAGATTTACCAACTTTATGATTATAAAAGGTATCCGACCCTGGATAGGGAGATGAATGAACAACATCAAGAGTTACATCAATCAATCAAATAAACATTACCTAAATGCACCTCAAATTCAACTTGTCCAAATCAAAGCTTTTCCCACAAACCTGCTCTTCTTACTAATTTCATTTTTTCCTATTAGTGGCACCATGAGTTTCCCAGTCTCCCCTATCATAGACCTCAGTTTCCTCAAGTATAAAATGAGAATATAATAGAACCTAATTTCATAGGGTTATGAGGATCAACAAATAAAATTTGTAACACACTTAGCACAGTGCCTGGCACAGAATAGGAATTTAATAGTCCTTGTTTCCTTCTTTCTTTCCTTCTTCCTGGACTTTAATATTTTTTTCAGTGATCAAATGCCATCCAGTTTAATTCTGTAATATGACTCATTTATTCCTCTGTCTCCCAGCATTAGCATCCTAATACAAGCCCTCATCCCTATCCACTTATATATCTGCAATTGCTTCCGACAAATATTATAAAATCACAGACCTTCAAACTTGGAAGGACCCCCAGAGGCCATCTAATCTCACCTATACCTGAAAAAAAACATTCCTTCAAATAATATCACCTGCATAAGCGTCCCATTTAGTCCCTGCTTAGAACCTTTCAATGAGGGAATTCATTTTATCCAAAGGGCAGATGAGAGGCACAGTACTTTGAGTGCCTGGAGTCAGGAAAAGCTTTAGGGGTCCCACTTTTCTCCTCTCTAAAGTGAATTAGTTGACCCAAATTATTTCTATGATCTCTTCTAACCCTAACTTTATATGATTATATAATGATCCTCTTAAAAGTTCTCAAGGAACACAGACACTCATTTATAAGAGGTGCCAATTTTTTTATGGCAGCTAAGTTGTAGAGTACATAAGAGTCCTGTAGCAAGAGTCAGGACGACCTTAGTTCAAATTTAGATCAGATACTTATGAAATGTGTAACCCTGGGCAAGCCATTTCACCTTAGTTTGCCTCATCTATAAAATGGAATAATAATAGTACCTACCTCTTCGGGCTGGGTTTATTATCAAATAAGATAATATTTGTAAACTGTTAAGTAAAATTCAAGGCATATAGTAGGTACTAGTAACTGCTTTTCTCTTTATCCCCTAATCTTTCCCCAATGTAATTACTTCCATTTTGGAGCAGCTCTAATTATTATGAATATTTTCCAGACATAGAGCTAAAATTCACCTCTGCAATTTTCACCCATAGGTCTCAGTTCTGCACTCTGGAATCAAGCAGAATTAGTAATAATATTAGTATCTATGTAGAGCTTTAAGATTTACTACATATTTTATCAATATCTCATTTGATCCTCACAATTCTATGAAGTAGACACTATTATTATCATATCATTTTTACTATTGAGGAAACTGAGGCACAGTGACTTGTCTAGAGTCACAATTGTTAGTAAGAATATCAGGTTAGATTTGAACTTAAATATTCCTGACTCCATGTCTAACAATCTGCTCTATTCATTGCACCAGCTAGCTGCCTATATTTTTGACTTGTGTAGAATGTATAGATGTGGTATGAAATAATAGGAAAAACAGAACACCTAGATTCTACTCAGCTGGATTCTATACCATTTATGGGCTATAGGACTTATATTGACCTTCTCTAGGCCTCTGCTGCCTCATTTGTAAAATTGGGATATTACTTTTACCTGACAGCCTCTTCAATAATTATAGACATTTATCATGTACTTATTAGATTCTCTCTTCTCCAGTCTAATGATTTCCAACTGATTCAACTAATCCTTGTACAACCCAGCCACCATTTCTTTTATCTTCCTGGTTACCCTCTTCTGAATTCTCTCTAAGTTTTTTATCTCCTAAAAACGTGGTGATCAGAATTGAACACAATGCTCAAGATATGGTCTGACCCAGGCACTAAACAAAGTAACTGTCCCTTCCTTTAATCTGAACAATTTGTTTCTCAATGCAACCTAGAATAGCATCTCCCTTTTGCCTGCCATGTTGAACTGATGTCAAGTTTGTAGTCCATAAAGACCCCAGATATCTTTATTGAAATTGTTATCTTGAAGTATCTCTCCCATCCTCAACTTATAAAGCTGATTTTTTTAAACCTACAGTCCTCTTAAGCATTACCTTATTAGTTTCACTTCCACCATTTTAGTTTGTCAGATTCTTTTTCGTTTCTGACTCTGTCAACCAACATGTTGTCCTTCTCTGCTTCATATCACCTGGAAATTTTACAAGCATGCCTTCTATGCTTTCATCCAAGTCATTGACAAAAATGTTTAACTACATAGGACCAAGGACAGCTCCTGGGGCATTCCATTAGAGAACTATTGACCCATTGGATATGGTCATTGAGTATGGTCATTCATCCAGTTCCTACTCCAACTGAGTATTAGCATTAGCCCACAGTAAGAACACAAGAGACTTTGTCAATGGTTTTAATGAAAAACAAGTATGCTGTATCTATGGCATTCCTGATCGTCCTACCTCTGTTTTCTTGTTTATCCATCCTTCATAAAGTCATCATACTGAGCTTTATTCCTAGTCTGGGTGCGCTACTTTTCTGCTTGATACCTTTCAATGACTTCCCAATTGTCTGCCAACTAAGGTATCATCTCATTTGTCAAATACTTGATAAGATCAAATTTGTCAAATCTCATTTGATCTTATTTCATACTGCTTCTACTCTGAATTGCCCACTTTGATCAAATTGAGCTTTTTGTCCTTTTTCATGGATGTTTTGTACTTTCCTGCTGCTGTCTTTGTTATTGTAGTTCTTGAAGCCTATAATGCTCTTATAGTCTCTCCATCCTCTACTCCCAGGTACTATAAGAACATTTCACTGGAAGCACTTCTAACCATGGTCTGACAACCATGGTCTACCAAAATAATCTTCCCAAGGCATCAGGTTGATCATGGCACTTCCCTGCTCAAAAATTCTCAGTAGCTCCCATTACTTCTAGAATACATCATAAATTACTTAGTCTAGTATTCAAAACCTACCCTGCAGCCTGATTTCTCAGTCCCCTTCACTCATTCTATCTTCCTAATAAATTGTGCCCCTTACCTGGAATATACTCCCCCTTTCTTCTCCCTGTCTCATAGTCTTTATCTTCCCCCAAGACTCAGCTCAAGTACACCTTCTTCCATGATCCCACCAGTGGCTAGAGACTTCTTTCCTAAAATTATCTTGTATTCTTTATTTGTTTATACATAATATTCCGCTAGTGAACTTCTAGTGAAGGAGCTGATTGTTTACTTTGTTTTTCAAAACAAGCACTTAGTAGGCACTTAATAGTTTTGTTGAATTAAGTTAAAGTGAATTCAGACATTGTCCTTATATGGCTATGAAATTTGCCTCCTCTATACCTTTACTCATTGCTCCTAATTCTGTTCTCTGGAACCAAGCAGAACAAGTCCAATCCCATTTTCACATGACAAGTTTTCAGATACTTGGAGACAACTGTCATATCTCTCTTCCATACCCCAACCCCTCACTTCCCGAGTCTTCTCTTTTTTGCTATGCTAATCATCTCCAGTTCCATCCAAGGATCCTCACATGGAATGGTAGTCTTTCACCATCCTGTGGTGAATCTCTTATTTGTCAATGTCCATCCAAAATATGGTGTCTACATCTGAGTACAATAATCAAAATATGATTTGATCGAGGGGAAAAGAGCAAGATGATTATCATCCTTACTAGGGAATATGATTTCATTAATCTTTTCTATAGTATGACACTATTGAATCATATTGAACCTGCAGGCTACTATAAACTACAGATCTTTCTTGCATGAATTGTTGCCTAGTCACATTGCTATCATCTTGTACAGCCTTTTTTTCTTAACCCAAGTATAAGATGTTACATTTATATATAATACATTTCATCTTATTAAGTTCAGTCCATTATTCTAGCAGGTCAGGATACCTTAGAATCCTGTCTATCATTGACTAGCCATTATTATTCATGGGCTTGTGTCATCTACCAATTTGCCAAGTCATGCCAATGATTAAAAAAACAAACAGACAAGAATAGCATATAGCCAAGCATACCACCATTAGTAATTCACTGGAGATCTATGGGTTGATATCAATCAAAAAATGACTATTCTTTGGGTCTGATTAATGTTTGCTATTAGCTTTAGATATAAGTACTATTTATCATTTTTTAAAAGCTCTTATTTTTTGTGCTTCCTTTTTCCATTGTTTTCCTGTTCTACATTTCTTGTTTGGATTTGGATTTTTTTTTTCGCTCTTTTAAAAATATTTTTCTTTAGTGCTTTTAGGAATTCTTTTTGAGCTTGTTTTCGATCTACATCTTTCTTTGAGTCTTTGTTTGTGGAGATTTTAAAATCATTGTCTTCTCTTTTTGTCTTGAACTTCCCTATCATTATAGGAATGTTTTATAATCAATTTCTTTTCTTCTTTGCTCATTCTTGTAGACTGTTTCTTGACTTTGGACTTTACATTAGTCTTGGGCTCTATTCACATCTAGAGGTAAATGTCTGCCCTGAATTTCTTCTTTTTTATGTACTGACAGTTCAGGCAAAGAGCCTGGTACTCCCAAAGTAGTATGATCCAAGGAGAGGTCTGTTCACTATCTTTCTGGTTAAAACTATGACCTAAATCTGTGTGGTTCTGTGCTCCTATCATTATAGTATGATTCCCTGTGACCTGAAGGTCAGCTCAAACAAACAGAACTTCATGTGTACCCTTTGGGGAAGCCAAAACCAAACAAGAACATGGTTGAGTGACACTTGGCATGGCTTTGTAGGCAGCTCAGTTTTTCAGACTGTAATGCTTACATGCCAGAGAATCAGTCATTAAAACTGGCAATTGTTGTCTGGGGCTATTCCATGGCTTTTCTTTGAACAGGTGAGGGATTGGGAAATCCAGATGTTCCACAGTTTCTGTTTATTCAATAAAGAGAGCCTTCTTTCTTTACCATGGGTAATAAGCATCCATCAATTCATCCCAATATGCAATGTTTCTTACATTTTAAAACATAACATTTTTTAAAATGTTATGGAAAGGCAAAAAGTTATTTGCATTTCAGATTTTTTTTGCTTAAATGTTATTAAAAAATAATGTTTTTCATTACTACAAGGAAGTGATCAATTTTTTAGAGAAGAACAGAATATCTGGAAGCGACTGTGTTGTGAAAACAAAAGACACCAATGAAATTTGTTTTTGTTTTTGTTTTAATTCTGTGGAAAATGTAAAAAGTAGACTATGACCCATATCTACTAATGCATATTTCTGTTACAAATGTTGATATTAACAACTCACACTTATATAATGATTAAGGTTTACGAAAATCTTTGCTCTACAATAACCCTTAAGTATTTAAGGATAAATGTTGTCATCTCCATTTCATATCCTTTTGCTTTAAGATAAGAAAATGGACTTGGAGAACTAGAGTGACTTAACTAAACTCACATTATAAGTATATCATATGAGACCACTGATTCAAAGTTGGAAGGGACCTTAGAAGTTACCTAGACTAACACATTTTGTAGACAAGGAAAATGAGGCACATTTAGGTTAAGTAAGTTGTTAGGGAATGGGGAGAGAAGAGAACAAGCATTTATTAAGCATCTACTCTGTACCAAGTATTCTGTTAAGCACATATTATCTCATGTGATTCTCACAATCACCTTTGGAGGTAGGACTATCGTTGTTCCTATTTTTTAGTTGAGAAAACTGAGGCAGACAGAGATTAAGTAGCTTGCCCAGGATTATCAATTATTGTGATGTGTTTGAGGCCAGCTTTGAACTCCAGTCTTTTTTATTTCAGACCCAGAACTCTTATCTATTTCACCACCTAGCTGCCCCAAGGTCTCATGAGTAGTATCTTAGGGCCAGAACTTGAACCTGGTTCCTCTGACCCCATATCCAGCGTTCTTTTTTTCACCACACCAGAATGCTTCTAGCCTAGTTCCCCTTGTTCCCAAAGTTAGCTTCCTTGGGCTCCACATCATCTTTTATGTTCTATAGTCTTAACTCACTTCTATTCTCATTATGATTATTTTGTCTCTATTTGATCCTATCTTAGAATCACAAAATTTTAAAAATAGAAGTGAGTTCTAAACAGATACTCTTTTTGAGTCAATCAACATTTATTTTAAATGGAATAACTAGATGTGGTCACAGATAATCTATTGCTGTATTCTATTGTTAAGTAGTTAAAAGGAGATAGAGCATGGATTAATGGATAAAGAATCAGAATGGAAATAAGGAAGATGTGAGATCACATTCTACCTCTAACATTGACTTACTATGTCACTCTGAACAGGTCATTTACCTTGTCAACATTCCCTCCCACCCTCACTCCCATCCTGAAAATGTCTACAGCTATAAATTGCAGAACAATATCAGATCTGTATTAGTGGAGGAAATTTTCTCACTAATAGCTCCCTCTATCAATGAAACCACAGTTCTGGAAACCTCTTTTCTCCAACCCCCCCGCCCCAAAAATATCAAGTAAAGGAATGATTTCTTCCAGTCGAGGGCACTGAAGAGTGGCATTTACACTGGGTCTTGAAAAATAAATCACACAGTGACAGATGGAAATGGGGAGGGGAGGATGGAGGTATCCAGGCACATGAGATAATGTGAACAAAGGTGGGGAGTAAAGAAACAAGAAGGACATGTCCATGGGATAGCAAGTATTCCAACTTGGCTGGAACATCAGTTGTATTTGGGTAAGTATTGTGAAATGGCTCAAAAAGTGGAAAACATCCCAATGTTGGAAAGCATTTGAATGTTGTTTAATAGGTAATGAGGAATCATGAAAACGTTTTAATCAGTGGAATGGTATCAGAAAAGTTAATCTGGGAACAACTAGATGACACAGTGGATAGAGCACCAGCCCTGGAATCAGGAGGATCTGAGTTCAAATCTGACCTCAGATGCTTAATACTTCCTAGCTGTCTGACTCAGGGCAAGTCACTTAACTTCAATTGCCTTTCCAGAGAGAGAGAGAGAGAGAGATGGAAGTGGTATGTACAATGGATTGAAGAGACAGAAATAGAGATGAAAAGATTATGGTCCAAACTCCCCATTTTAGATGAAGAAACTAAGACCCAAAGAAATTCAGTGATTTGTCCAAAGTTCTATTACTAAAAAGTGTTGAAGTCCAACCAGACCCAGAATTATTTGATGTCACAGGCAGGGCAATTTTGTAACACCAGAGTGTTACTATTAATACTTTCTATTTATCCTTTTAGATACTTTGCTAATTTAGACACACTGTATTTGCTTTTATGTCATCTCTCCCATTAGATTGTAAGCACTTTGAGGGCAAGGACTATCTCCTGCCTCTTTTTACTCAGCTTAGCATAGTACCTGTCACATAGTCGGTGCTTAATGTTTCTTGAATTGAAAAACCATGGCCAGTCACCTGGAACCGTACCCTATCAGTGCTCCCAAGAATCTTCCATCTTCAATCATTGATTCTCCAACAAAAAGAAATCAATTCCCCATGTTTTGATTTCAGATGTGACTTCTTTTCTCCAGCAATGAAAACCACACCCTCTTCAGGCAGCAGAAAGAAAGATATGACTCTTGAATTTCCAGCTCTCTTGATTCTGTGACAGTTTTTGTTGTAGTTCAGTCATTCAGTCATGTCTGATCCTTTGTAACTCCATTTGGGGTTTTCTTGGCAGTAAGGGATTGCGTGACTTGCTCAGTCACACAACTATATTTGAGACTGGATTTGAACTCAGATCTTCTTGATTCCAGACCCTGTGTTCTATTCACTTGTGGTAGAAAGGTGAAGGGACTGACCTAAATTTACATTTAGCGTATGTCAGAACCACAGCTAGAATCCCAGACTTCTGACTTCCAAATCTAACGCCTTTTTCTCCCTACTCTCTCATGAACTATATACACACAGAATCTTAAGAGTTGGAAGAGACAGATGTCTCAGTCCAGCCCAAACCTGAACTATAATCCCTTCAGCAACATATTTGATTAAAGCAGGGAGGAACCCCCTCTCAAAATAATCCATTCTGCTTTGAGAAAGTTCTAATTGTTAGGAAACTTTACTATTTGTAAATCTTTCCAGGGATAGCTATGTGGCTCACTAATTAGAGTTCAGGGACGCTTATGCAAACTGTATAACCCTTAGCAAATCACTTAATCCTGTTTGCCTCAGTTTTCTTATCTATAAAATGAGCTGGAGAGAGAAATAGCAAACCATCTTTTGCCATGAAAACCCCAAATGAGGTCAATAAAGACTCATTCATGACTGAAAAATAACAAAAGCTCCCCTGCCCCACATCTAGCCCTTAACTCAATCCTAAAGCTGTAGCTTTGTCACTTCAGTTGATTGTTCCTAATTCTGTTTTCTGGGACTAAAATCTAATTACTCTTTCATGTAACAGATCTTCATATTTTTAAAGATATCACATCTTTCCCCCCAACACCCAATCCCTCTCCTCCAAATTTAACTTTGCCTATGCCTTTAACCAATCTTCATATATCACAAGCATATGTGCATTGAATACATTACCTGACACAAAGTAGGCACTTAATAGATGTTAATTAACTATTATTTGTTGATGGTTTAGATTCTCTTCACTTTTATGCTTTTATATATAACCACAAACAACTTTGTACAAGTCCAGAACCCAACTTTTAAAAATACATTTTGTCATTCAGTTTTTCAGTCATGTCTAACTTTCTGTAATCTCCTTTGGGGTTTTCTTGTCAAAGATATCAGAATCTATATTATTAACATTTTCTTTGTCACTTTCTTAAGACTAGTGAGTCAACAAAACAATGAATCAAGTCCTAATTTGTATCTTTTGACAATTTTCAAGGTTAAAACTAAAAATTTAATATTGATTCTCATCTTAAAATTTAAAAAGATATCTCATTTGGGATATCTCATTACTAGCAAGACAAACCCATTTATGTATTTTTTTTCATTCTCAAACTCAGATTCATAAATGACTAGCTCTAAGTTTCTCTGCTCCTTACTTAAATTATCGAACTGTGGTTCATGAATAAAATGGAATGTTACCATCAGTGGAAATGATGAAGAAAACATGGAGAATTTCATATGAATTAGTACAGAGTGAAATAAGCAGAACCAAGACAGGCACAAGAATTATGTAAATATCCTTTGTATAAAGTGGGAAGTTTTTGGTCTAAATCTAATTCCTTCCATATGGTTGTGCATTCTTCACAGAAATAAAAATAGACTTAAATAATTGAAAAAAAAATTCATTGCTCATAGGTAGAATGAGTCAATGAAATAAAAATGACTCCTATATAAATTGTTTATTCAGTGTCATATCAATCAAACCACCAAAATATTACTTTACAGAAGTAGGAGAAAAGCAGTCAAAATTCAATAGCAGAAAAGATCAAGAATTTCATGGGAAATAATGAAAAGAAGTGAATATGAAAGGGATCTATCAGTGCCACATCTCAAATGATACAACGGAAAAAAGCAGTGACGATAGAGACAGAGACAGAGATCAAGGAGTAGAACAGATTAGGTAAACAGCCTTCAGGCACAAATGTATCTAGAGTCCTAGGATTCAACAAACACAAACCCCGCTAGTTACTGAGATAAGGATAAAGATCACCATGTGATAAAAATGGCTGAGGAAATTGGACAGCTATATGGAAAAAAATTTAGATCAAAATCTCCCAACTTATACAAAGATAAGCTCCAAATGAATATGTGACCTAAATACAAAAGGTTGCATCACAATTAAACAAAAATAGGAAAAAATTGCCTATCAGATGTATAGTTTAAAATTTTATTACCACATAAGGAATAGAGAGAATAAGAAAAGATAAAGAGTATAATTTTCATTACATTAAATGAAAAATATTTTGCACAACCAAATCCAAAAAAGCAAAGATTAAAAGAGAAATAATTAACTAGGAGGGAAAATCTTTGGCAGTACATTTCTCTGATAGAGTATCATTTCTAAGATATAAAAAGTACTGATTCAAATTTATAAGGATAAGAACTATTCCCTAGTTGACAATGATATAAGAATATGAACAAGCAGTTCTCAAGAAGTCTAATCTATAGTCATATGAAAAAATGCTCCAAATGACTACTAGAGAAATGCAAATAAAAGCAAGATTAATAAAAAAGACAAAAAAAGAACATGAATTTTGGAAGTGCTATTATGGGCAAACAAATTGCTGGTAGACCTGTGAATGGATACAATTTAGAATTATATACTAAAGGTTACTAAATGATTTGATCCAGCTATATCACCCTTAATCCTATGCAAAAAGAGATCAAAGTGATAGGAAGGGTCCTATTTGTACAAAAATAAGCAACTCTTTAAAAAAAAAAAAGATGACCTAAAACTAGAACTAAAGAGATGCCCATTAATTGGGGAATGGATGAATAAGCTATGGTATATGAATGTGTTGGAAAACTATTATGCTATAAGAAACAAAGAAATAGATGATTTCAAAGATACATGGAAAAACATAAATTGATGCAGAATAAAGTGAATAAAATCTGAAGAATAATTGTATATGTAATTTATATTACAGCTGTAAAAAAATGTAATTTTGAAGATTTTTACAAAATGAACAGAACTAGAGAATAATTATACTATAATAATAATTACATAAACATATACAACTATGAATGTTATAAGAACTATGATCAATGAAATGACTATATATCTTCCAGAAGATTAATGATGTTCCCCATCTTTTGATAGAGGAGATAGATTTAGGATATAAAATGAAATTGAACATTATGTTACCTGCTTTCTATTTTTGTCTTCTTCCTTCTGCCTGTCTTTTTAAACTATTGCATACTTCCCATTGAGAGAGAACAATAGGAGAGTAGGAGGGAGAAAAGAAGGATAGATCAAAAGCCCATTTTTTTAACCTAAATGAATTTATTTATTCAATGATATACTAATCAAATTACCAAAATATTAATTTATGGAACTAGAAGAGTGGATATAAAAGGAGAGGATATAAAAGGGACCTAGCAGTATCAGATCTCAAATGATACTACACAGAGCAGTCATTTTATATGTATATAGCAGTAAAATTATAGTATGCAAAGAAGCCCCATTTTTCAGATATATTTTTAAATAAATCTAAATATATAGATAGTTCAAACTCTTCATTGTGCAGACAAGAAAAATGAGATCTAAGGAAACTGAGTCTTGCCTAGTGTCACTGAATGAGTCAGTAACAAAGTTTGAAATGACTTAGGTCTCCCAACTCCAAGTGTCTAGCTTTTTCCATTATTCCATTTATTTATGAGATAGATAAATTGAGGAGAGTGAATTAAGGAGAGTCTTCACTATTTAGAGTTTTCTAAAGTCAAGTATTTCCTGGATTAGGAATCAGCAGGCCTACTCTAGGCTATGATGTTGGTTTGATTTCTACCCAAGTTGATACTTCAACAAGTATTTATTAAGCACTTATTAAATGTCAAGACTACAAATACAAGCATTTATTAAGCACTTACTAGATGTCAGTACTACAAATATAAGCAAAAAGACAGCTTCTGCCCTTGAGGAGCTTACATTCTAATGGTGCAAAATACCTAAAGTTAAGGAGCTAAAAGGGGGGGGACAAGGTCAAGAAGTAGTTTGAAGAATCTCCAGCTGAACCAGGTTTAGAGTGAACATTGCTGTCATGAGCACTAGTTCAAATTAGAGGTTCGGGGAGGAAGTCACTAACTGGAAGAAGGAGCCAGAAAAATAGAGGGATATTTCAGCATGAAAATGTTTCTGCACATGGTGAAAAGTCTGGAGAGTTGGAAATGGAGCTTGGAGAGGAGTGAAGGAGGGAGCCTGATTGGTGTGAGTACTTCCTCAGAATAGAGTAGAATCTAGGAGGAATTCATCAATCAAAGTGGAAGGATCTACTAGGGAGAAAAGGCTATAGTGAGAAAACATCTTCCAGTGAGAGAAGGTTATTCTTTGGGAGATATGGGATACAAAAAGGGGTGCCTTTAAAAAAAAAAAAGAATGAGATTAGAGATTAAAGCTAATATCATGAGAAGTTGCAGGTAGACAAAAGAGAGATGAGCTCTGAAGGGTCCAATCTACCCTGATATGTATAAGAGTACTTGTCCAGAAATCAGAAGACTGAATTCATAGATCTTAGAACTGGAAGGGAAACTGGAGGTAAACTAATCCATCTCCTTCATTTAGAGATGAAGAAACTAAGTCCCAGAGAAGTCAAATGACTTTGCCCAAAAATCATACTGGTAGTAAGGGACAGAATAAGATGATCTCTGGATCCTGGATTCTAGCCAAATTCAGGATTCATCCCACTACTCCATGCATCTTAGTCTTTCCTGGACCATTGACTGTTAGATCTTGGGCAAGAGTTGCTCTACCTTTTAGGACCTTATTTTTCCCAATTGTGAAATGAACGTGGCCTAGCCAATGCCCAAGTCCTCCCTGCCCCCAAATACTGTGTTCTATCAGTAAGATTTTGAGTTACAAACACATTTAAAAAGAGAAAAGGGATTATTGAAGGAGTCAGATTGCTCTCTGATTTAGGGCATCTCTTGCTCTTGGTTAATCATTATTCTCCTAAAATTGCTTGCAGTCTGTGTAAATCACTGTGAAACCAGGAAGGACAAGAAGACACAGGTGACCAAACTGCTCATTTCCAAGTGGAACCTCACCACGCCAATGACAAACACTGACAAATATGCAGTTGTGTTATTTGCCTGCCAAAGACTGCCCTTGTTTGGCTGATGTCCTGATAGCAACTCAACTCAATGGCCCGCTGTTCTTTCCACTGTTTCAAGAGTTTGCTGCCAGAGCCCAGTGGTTAACCAAGGAGCCTGTTCCCATCCTGCTGGGTGGCTTGATGACTCACAGGTACCTCAATAATGTGTAAAAGGTGACTTTTGGGAGATTATCGCTCTCAAAAAACTAATCTGTGCAGTCAAGTCCTGTTAAAGTGGGCTAAAGGTTTTCCCAAATGATTGAAGGCAGAACTAGAAGGAACTTCAGAAATCATCTGGTCCAGGGATCGCTAACTTGACTGTGAACTTGGTTGCTTTAAAGAAAAAATCTTGATAAATATATTGCAATTTAATTGGTTTCCTTTGCAATTCTATGTATTTTGTTTCAGATATTTAAAAACATGATCCTTCTAAGGGGTCTAAAGGCTTCATCAGACTACTAAAAGAGTCTAAAACACAAAAATTGTTAAAATACTAATCTAATCCAATCCCCTTATTTTATACATATTTACAACAATAACTCACGTATATATAGTGCTCTAAGATTTACAAGGCACTTTTCCCTGCAAGAATTCTGTAAGGGGGGGAGGAGTATGCAAGGATAATTATCTTCACTTTATTGATAGACAAGAGGGGAAAGGGAGAGAAGAAACAAGCATTTATTTAACTCCTACTAGATACTCAATACAAATATCATTTCACGTGATCTTCACCACAAACCTAAGACATAGGCACTAATACGATCCTCATTTTACATCTGGGGAAATTGAGACAGACAGAAGTAAAATGACTTACCCAGGGTCACATAGCTAATAAGTGTCTGAGGTTGGATTTAAATTCTGTTCTTCATAATTCCAGGTCCACTAGAGGGATCTATTCACTTACATCAACCCAAGAGGTAAAAAATGACTTGCTTATAATTACATACCCAGCTAGGATGTATATAAAGGAACAAGGGACATTATTGGTCTTCTGGACCAATCAGGCAACAAAAGGGGTAAACTTAATTTGGTTTCTTCCTGAGAAGTGTTACTTAAGGAAGATGCAATGTAGTATCATTTAAAAAAAAAATACCAATGAATTTAGAATTGGGGAGACCGGATTTCATATATCCTGATGGCACTGGGCAAATAACTTAAGCCTCAGTTTCCTTCTCTGAAAAATTAGGGTAATATTAGTTATCTCATGGGGCTGTTGTGAAGATCACAAGACATAATGTATTAAAAATGCTTTTTGAAATCTTTAAATGCTATCTATACAAAAACTTGCCATTAAGTGATGATGATTATTGTTAACTGAGACGCAAAGACTATTTGCTCCTGACTCTTTTTCCTATGGGTTTTTACTCTCTTTTCATTATCATAATTCCTTTTCAACTGTTAAATAAAGTTAAGGTATCATTTCTCATAAAGAGACTTAAAAACTTTTTTTATGCTTTTTTAGACGTAAAGAGTGGAATTTCAGGCAGTACAGCAGCTGGCAAAGGAGGTAGATATTGGGGGGATGGAGAATCAGAAAGGGAGCAGAGGGAAGAGCTCATGTTTGGCATGTAGTGAATGGAGGTTGAACCAGATTTTCTGGTTATCAGTTATTCAGTTACCAAAAAATAAATTTTAGGATGGGAAAAGATTTGAGAGGTCCCCTAATATGATTTCTCATTTTGCAGACAAGGAGATGAAATTAGAAAAGGGAAGTGATTTGCCTAAGGTCACATAATGAGTCAGTGATAGAGTTAAGAGAATATTCCAGATATCTTGACTCCCACTTCAGTGTTCCTCCTGTTCCATGCTGAAATACTTTGTCCAAATGTGGGCAACCTGATTGAAAAGGAATGCTGATGGACCAGGAGATCATTATATACTTCAACAACAATACTATATGATGATCAATTCTGATGGACGTGGCCCTCTTCAACAATGAGATGAACCAAATCAGTTTCAATAGAGCAGTAATGAATTGAACCAGCTACACCCAGCGAAAGAACTCTGGGAGATGACTATGAACCACTACATAGAATTCCCAATCCCTCTATTTTTGTCCGCCTGAATTTTTGATTTCCTTCATAGGCTAATTGTACACTATTTCAAAGTCTGATTCTTTTTGTACAGCAAAATAATGGTTTGGACATATATACATATATTGTATTGAACTTATACTTCAACATATTTAACATGGTCCAGTTCTGATGGACCTGGCCATCTGGGAGATAACTAAAAACCATTACATTGAATTCCCAATCCCTATATTTATGCCCACCTGCATTTTTGATTTCCTTCACAAGCTAATTGTACAATATTTCAGAGTCTGATTCTTTTTATACAGCAAAATAATGTTTTGGTCATGTAAAAAAAAAATAAAAAATAAATGCATCCAAAATTTCAATCCATAAAAAAAAAAAAAAACATATTTAACATGGTCAATCTGCCATCTGGGGGAAGGGGTGGAGGGAAGGAGGGAAAAAGTTGGAACAAAAGGTTTTGCAATTATCGATGCTGAAAAATTACCCATGCATATATTTTGTAAATAAAAAGCTATTAAAAATAAAATAAAATAAAATTCCACATCATTACACATAAAAAAAAAAAAGAAAAGAAAAGGAATGCTGATGAGATTAATGAGTGAGGAAAGCTTCAGAAGAGGAGACAATTCTTAAGAGAAGCTTTGAAGAATGAGTAAACTGTAACATACCAAGATATGGGGGAATATCTCAAGAGTAAGAAATAGCATAAACAAAGCAAGAAAGTATATAATTCACAGGACCTACTAAAAGACATGTGGAATTACAGAAACTATGCCTCAAAATAATAGAATAGAATCTATATTCACAAGGGATGGGAAAACAGTACTTTCCTGGCATTCTGAAAATTTAATCAAAAGAGCTTTAAATTGAAAAAGAAGGAAGGGGTATGTGGATGTGTGTGTGTGTATGAGCGTGCATACATGTGCACAGCTATATACATATATATTCATACCTATATACATACATATATATTATATGCTATATATATATGTGGTGTCCATATACTCTAAGATTTTTTTAAAAGGACCTATATGTACAAAAATATTTATAGCAGCTCTTTTTGTGATGGCAAAGAATTGGAAATTGAAGGCATATATATCAGTGGGACATGGTTGAACAAATTATGGTATATAATCGTAATGGAATATTATTGTTGTATAAGAAAAGATGAGCAGGCAGATTCCAGAAAAGCCTGGAAAGACTTACATGAACGGATACTGAGTGAAATAAACAGAACCAGGAGAACATTATACACACTATGATACAATGACCAATTATGAATGTCTTAATTATTCTCTGCAATATGATGAGCCAAGGCAATTCAAAAAGAAAATATGGAAAATACTATTTATCCCCTGAGGGAAAAAACCAATGGAGTATGAATGCAAATCAAATACTATTTTTCACTTTATTTTTTGTGTTTATTTAATAATCTTTGTCTTCTTTCACAACATGTCTAATAAAGAAATGATTTGCATGATGGCATATGTATAATATATGTCAAATTGCTTACTATCTCAGGGAGGGGGAAGGAAAGGAAGAGGGGAGAGAGTTTGGCACTCAACATTTTTTAAAATAAATGTCAAAATGTCAAAAAATTATTTTTACATGCAATTGGGAAAAATAAAATTTTATTTAAAAAACATATATACTCTAAGCTAGATACCATGGAGAATAACTATAATTTAGAAAGAACTAGTAGTAAAAATTCACCAAATTCAAAATCTAGGAAAGAAACCAGCAATAAAACTTATAGCCTAAAGATTGACTATATACAAATTGACAAAGTATAAATAACAAAATGAACTAGAAATGCTAATGTAAAAAGGCAATTTGTCCCTCTTAGGCATCACTGAGATTTAGTAGGATGAGATCTATGACTAGGATATGATTCTATTAAAAAACACAAAATAAATGGCAGGGTATTCTTGCATATTAAGGTATACTCATATAAGGAAATCCAAAAATCAGAGAGAGAAAAGCATGATGAGACCCTTTGTGTAAATGCTCAATAAAGCCAAAATCATTGTTATTGATATGTATTATAAACTTCTTCAATAGAAAGGGACAAGAAATCAAAAATGGGTCAAAACTTGAAATAGAGACATACCATAAAGGTGATGGAAGACTTAAGACATCTGGTCTTAAGAATCCTTTATCAAGGATTCATTCTTGACTTGCCTTAATATTTTCATCCTTCAAAAAAGTGGATTAACAAAAGAGGGTTGTTATTCTGGGCCCAAATCTCATTACTAAAGAGCAATTGGTTGCTGAAGTGGAAATCATGGGAGCTTTGAAAGAAAGTTACGATTTCATCTTTTAATGTATGAGAGAACAACAAGAAAGTTAGGGATAGTTTGATATGCACCCTATGTTTTAGAATAGCATATCTCAAAGGATTAAGAAAAAAAGCCCAGGATCTAAAATTCCATAGGAAAAATCAGCCTGGAAAAGACAGGAAACTCTCAGAGATGATATGCCAAAGACAAAATGAAAAATAATTCTGAAACAGAAAAAAAGGGAGCGTATTTAAAGAGGAAATTCATTCAAGGGAATTAATGAAAAAAAAATCAAATGAAGGTGGCCTCGCTGTACCAAATCTAAAATTATATTATAAAGCAGTGGTTACTAAAAGCCATCTGGTATTGGCTAAGAAATAGACTAGTTGATCAATGGAATAGGTGAGGTTCAAAGGACAAAACAGCCAATAACTTTAATAATCTAGTGTTTGACAAACCCAAAGACCCCAGTTTTGGGGATAAGAACGCATTATTTGACAAAAATTTCAGGGAAAATTGGAAATTAGTATGGCAGAAACTAGGCATTGACCCACACCTAACACCGTACACCAAGATAAGGTCAAAATGGGTTCATGACCTAGGCATAAAGAATGAGATTATAAATAAATTGGAAGAGCATAGGATAGTTTACCTCTCAGACCTGTGGAAGAGGAAGCAATTTATGACCAAAGAAGAACTAGAGATCATTACTGATCACAAAATAGAAAATTTTGATTATATCAAATTGAAAAGTTTTTGAACAAACAAAACTAATGCAGACAAGATTAGAAGGGAAACAATAAACTGGGAAAACATTTTTACAGTCAAAGGTTCTGATAAAGGACTCATTTCCAAAACATATACAGAATTGACTCTAATTTATAAGAAATCAAGCCATTCTCCAATTGATAAATGATCAAAGGATAGGAACAGACAATTCTCAGACAAAGAAATTAAAACTTTCTAACCATATGAAAAGATGCTCCAAGTCATTATTAATCAGAGAAATGCAAATTAAGACAACTCTGAGATACCACTACACACCTGTCAGATTGGCTAGAATGACAGGGAAAGATAATGCAGAATGTTGGAGGGGATGTGGGAAAACTGGGACACTGATACATTGTTGATGGAACTGTGAATACATCCAGCCATTCTGGAGAGCAATTTGGAACTATACTCAAAAAGTTATCAAACTGTGCATACCCTTTGATCCAGCAGTGTTACTACTGGGCTTATATCCCAAAGAGATCTTAAAGGAGGGAAAGGGACCTGTACATGCAAGAATATTTGTGGCAGACCTGTTTGTAGTGGCTAGAAGCTGGAAAATGAATGGATGCCCATCAATTGGAGAATGGTTGGGTAAACTGTGATATATGAATGTTATGGAATATATTTGTTTTGTAAGAAATGACCAACAGGATGAATACAGAGAGGCTTGGAGAGACTTACATGAACTGATGCTGAGTGAAATGAGCAGAACCAGGAGATCATTATATACTTCAACAACTATACTATATGAGGATGTATTCTGATGGAAGTGGACTTCTTCGACAAAGAAATCTAACTCAGTTTCAGTTGATCAAGGATGGACAGAAGCAGCTACACCCAAAGAAAGAACGCTGGGAAATGAATGTAAACTGCTTGCATTTTTGTTCTTCTTCCCGGGTTATTTTTACCTTCTGAATCCAATTCTTCCTGTTCAACAAGAGAACTGTTCGGTTCTGCACACATATATTGTATCTAGGATATACTGTGACATATTTAACTTGTATAGAACTGCTTGCCATCTGGGGGAGGGGGTGGAGGGAGGGAAGGGACAAGTTGGAACAGAAGTGAGTGCAAGGGATAATGTTGTAAAAAAAAAAAATCACCCAGGCATGGGCTCTGTCAATAAAAAGTTATAGTTAAAAAAATAAATAAATAAAGAAGAAATTCATTGATCAATCAATTCATCAATAAAAAGAGGCAATGGGGCAACAAGCTAATGAATGAGTCTATTCTTTCTGAGAATCTCTAGCACCCCTCAGTAAAACAAGCTCCAGGTGGACATGGAACACGCATGGGTACTTTTCCAAGCATGCATAACACATGAACATATGGGATAGAGTGTTCAGAGAGGACTAGTAGCACTGCTCATCCATCTTTGATATCCACCTTGACCCAATTTTCATTGATGGATCCAAGAAATTGTACCATGTGTTGCAGCCACACCCAGATAAAACCATCTAGGGAGGTGAGCTATACCAAGCTGAGGATAACCAACAGGACACAAATCCATCAATGAGTTAGAGGGACATCCACCCTAAGCATGGGAAGACATCCCCTGGTGGAATGGGTGGATAGAGCAATTTGTTCCAATGGCCATGAAAATGGCTGAAGCAGGCCCTGGAGCCTGGTGCAGATGCTGAGGCCATCCAGGCCATCACCAGTTGTCTTAATTTGTGTCCTCCCACTGGACTGCAATGACCCTGGAAGAGAGAAGCTGACCGCTATGCATAGCTCTGGCTCACTTGAATCCTATTCTCATGTGAGTTAAGACCACCCATGATTTCATTGATCCTCTTCAAAAATGAAGACCAACAACAACACACATGAAGAAGATGAGCCTTTAGATTTACCACTGAACTGAAACTGAGAATGGCTAAAAAGGGATGATTCATCCTCTCTTTCCTTCCTGGTTGTGATTGAGGGAAGACATTCTGTAAACCTCTTGATAGGGTAGGGGGATGAGTGGGGGAGACAGACAGAGACACACAGAGAGACAGACAAAGAGACAGACAGAGAGACAGACAGAGGCACACAGAGAGATAGAAAAACAGAAAGAGAGTGGGGGGGAGAGAGAGACAGAGAGACAAAAAGACAGAGAGACAAAAAGACAAAGACAGACACAGACAGACAAAGAGAGATAGAAACAGAGACAGAGAGACAAAGAGACAGAGAGAGAGAGAAAGAGACAGAGAGACACAGCATGAGGAGGAAAAGACACAGACAAAGAGAGAGAGAGATAGAAACAGAAAGACAAAGAAACATAAATAGACAGAGACAGAGAGACAGAGGGAGAAAGATCAAGACAGAAATAGAGACAGAGATAGACAGAGACAGAGTCAGAGAGACACAGAGAGTGAGGAGGGAAAGACAGAGACAGAGAGAGACAGAGACAGAGAGATAGAGACAGAGGGAGGGAGAGAGAAAGATCAAGACATAAATAGAGAGACAGAGACAGACAGAGACAGAGACAGCAATAGGGTCTTAATATCCCCTGGTAAACGTGTAGTCCTGTTCTTTGCCTCTTTGCTTTTGCTATTTCTGGCTTTTAGGGGAAATGTGTCATACAAGGCTTCAACTGGGTGAGCTTCAAAAGATTGGGAGAGAAAGCCACCAGAAGCTCAGTAGCTGGAGTTTTAACTCAAGTCACTGAAGAGCAAAGTCCTGGGTGAACTGCTTGACCCAGCAATGGACTGATAACAGACAAGATGAAATGATAAGGACTCATCCTTGAGCTGTGTTACATTTAGAAGTAAACTGGATAGGGCAACTGCTTTATATAACTTTCTTTAAGTTTAAATCTACTGTCCCCAAGAAGCAAAATTGTAAAGGGGAGAATATGTCCCTATTGTAGGGGGAAATTACACATATACATATATCTTCTTTTCTTAACATGTTTCTTCATCAAATATTACTAATAAAAGCCAATTTCTGTTAATTGGTTAGATGACTCTAGAATTCTAATTACTGGAGGATAATAATGATATAAGGGGGATACAAAGTGTAACTAGTGATTGATATTGAAGAAAAAATGCACCAGAATTGATTCAAAAGCATTGGAAATGGACCTTAAATTCCTTGAGGGTAAACCTATTGCTCAGAGAATGAGCTATAGATAGCTTTTCTTAGTTACTTGACTCAACATTCAAAATGGGAATTGGTATAAGGATCCCTAGTTTATAAAGAGCTACAGAGACAAGTAGAGAAGGTAGAAGTAAGGACAGGTAATAAAGGAATGCCAAAACTCAATGAGCTGAGGCTGATGAGGAAAGAGAAGACAAGAAAGAAAGTTGTCCAGATTATATCAGAGACTACAGAGATATCAAAGAAAGAACGAATGAAATATTAATAATAGACAATGGAGATATTCTTTCTACAAAGAATAATGATATTTAAACTAAAAAAAGAGAAAAAATTAGCTTACAGTTGAAATGCAAGATTAGTAAGAAAATAATGAGTACCTAGCTGCCATGGAGGAGTATAAGGTACCAGATCCAGATAAATTTAATCCTAGGTTATCCAAAGAATCAGTAATTGTGATTGCTGAGTCACTGTCAGTGATGTTTGAAATATTATATAGAATAGAAGAGCTGCCTTGGGGCTGGAAAAGGCAAATATTCTCTGGATATTCAATACAAAGAAGAAAGTGGTCTACAAACTGGACAACTAGAGTTTAACTTTGGTTCCTGATAAATGTTTATATCATTATTAAAGGGATGTTAGTGAACATCTAGAAAGGGCAGCAGTGATCACAAAGAACCACCTTGATTTCATCAAAAACAAGTCTTTTTAAAGGGTAGGTCAGGGGAATGCTGTAGATGCAGTTTATTTGAATTTTAGCAAAGCACGTGAAACATTCTCTCCTGATGTTCTTGTGGACAAGAAAAAAGGATATATGGGCTAGACAAGAGGACAGTTCGTTGGTTTCAGAACTGGCTAACTGGATAAATTAATAGCTTCTTATCACCTTAGAAGGTCTCCAGTGGAATATCCCAGAGAGTTATGTTTTGCCCTGTGCTGTTTAATAGTTTTATCAATGAATAGCATCAATTCATAGAGAGTATATTTATCAAATTTATAAGTGAAAGGAAGTTAAAAGGTATACTTCACATAACTACCAGTCGGGATCCTAAAAGATTGTGACAGGCTAGAATATTGAGCCAAATATAGTAAGATTAAATTTAATAGGGATAAATGTAAAGTCAACTTTTTTTTTTTAAATCAAATAAAGAATATGCAAGTAAAGAAAGCAATACGATACCATGGAATATGTTAGAGAACCCGATTCTACCATTATACCCTAGTGATCTTACAATGATAGAGCAAAAGTCAGAAAACACCTAAGATGTCATCTAGCCCTAAACTTTCATTTTACAGATGGGGAAACCGAGGCCCCTAAGAGGGAAGGTGATTTGCTCAAGATCATACAACTAGTAAGTGGTAGTATGGAGATTTGAACCCAAATTCTTTACTCTAAATTCAGAACTTTCCAAGGTACCATGCTGTATTTGTGAGACTGGACCTCAAGGAAGGGATATGTTACACTAGAAAGAGAACCAAGCTTGTTATTATAGAAACTATGAATCCAAATCTCTGGACCTCAGGTCCCTCTGTGGGCTTTGATGACACCAGTGATGTCATATAACTGGTAGAATTCTTAGAATGCTCTGTCTTGTATTACTTGTCCTTGCTTCTACCTTCTCTACTTGTCTTTGAAGCTCATTATTGATCCCTCTGTTGATTCTGATGACACTAATGGTCCTTCTGACTCTCAATCCCAGTACAAAATGGATAGCAGTAGTTCATCTGAACAAAGATTTTGCATTTTAGGGACCAAAAGCTCAATGAGACAGTATTGTGAAATAGAAGCCAAGGAGATCTTGGGTTTCATTAGTGGAGTAATGATGTTCATGATAAAGAAGGCAATAAGTAGTCCCAATGTGCCCTGGCTTGGTCAAACACATCTGTAGTAATGGATTCAGTTCTGAGAAACACATTTTAGAAAGTATATTAATGAGTTAGATGGTAACCAAATAAAGGAAATAGGTCTCAAAATCATACCAGAAAAAGACTGATGGGACTGGGATTGCTTACCTTGCCACACAACCACGCAATTAAGCACTTAAAGGAGTGCCATGTGCAAGAGGGATTAAACTTATTCCATATGTCTCCAGAGGACAGAACTAGGAATAAGGGTGCAAAGGATAGAGGATTGGACTTGGAGTGAGAAAGATCTGAATTCAAATCCTGCCTCAGCTACTTGCTTGCTCTATAGTCCTAGACAAGTCATTTAACTCATTCTCAGTTTTTTTTTCCATCATATGATATTCCATATAAAACACTTTACTAACTTTAAAGCTTGATATAACTACTAGCCATTATTGTGATGAAAGGTGAAGGGAGAATATTTCTATTTAATGTAAGGAAAAACTTTCTAACAATTAGAGTGATTCTAAAATTTGTTATTCACTCATTTCAGCCATGTATGTTTGACTCTTAAAGACCCCATTTGAGGTTTTCTTGGCAAAGATATGGGAGTGATTTGTTATTTTCCTCTCCAGCTTATTTTACAGATGAGAAACTCTGAGGCAAAAAAGGTTAAGTGACTTACCCAGAGTCACAGAGCTAATAAGTGTATGATACCAGATTTGATTCAGATCTTCTCAACATTTCCAATCAGTGTTCTATCTGTTCTGTTTCTTAACTGCCTAGAACAGGAAAAGCTAGCTAGGCAGCATCAAAATAGGAAGTTAACACCTTTTGTTCTGCTTCAACTGCCCCTTGGTATTTCAGGATTATAGTTTACCCTTTCACTCAAGTAGAGAAGCAATAAAGCTTATTTCTGTTGTTCAGAGGTATATAAAATTGGGGAGCTGAGGAAAAAAGGGTTTGGGAGTGCCTATAACTCTTATATCCTGACCTTTTCTTAGAATATGCTCAGAGGTTCCTGGAATTGAACTCTAAAGCATGAGGATTTTAAATATATGTACCTTTATCACCATTTTAGACTAAGAAAGTATAATTGCAGAGAGCAGTTTGTCAGTAACAGGCAGAGGTGTGCAGGTAAATATTTAACAGCTAATCTCCAAAAAGTATACAAAGGATACCCTTTTAAATTAAACCTACATGATTAATATTTTCTCCATCACTTTGTTAAGTCGACAATCAATAAAACAACAAATCAAGCCCAGATTTGTAGCATTTGAAATACAAAAGGTGTAAATGCTCACCAAAAATTTTAATAAAAGCCAGTAGGAACTGACTCCAGCACACTCCTGACAGACTTATGGATGAATTAGGATGTGCAGATAAACCCAGTGGCATTAGGGAACACAGCCCCGGAAATACAATTCTTTAAATGCTTTATAAGGGTAAAGGAGGAAAAGAGATAACTGGCCATTGACATCAATATTACAGGATTCTGACCTGACTGAATGTCTAGCCATGATCTCGAAGGAGCTCTAAAGGAGGGAGATCACATTGGAGGATGCCCACATATCTTCCCTATCACCTTCTTCTAGTTCTCAGGTGATTTGAAATAGGCTATGAAAATAAATTTCTCTCATCAATTACAAACATCAGTTTGAAGGAACTGGGAAAGTTTAGCCCGGAGAAAAGGGAGGGAAGTGGAACCTGAAAGCTCTCTTTAAGTATTTAAAAGGAGGGAGTAGGCTTCTCCTCAGTTGTAGAATCAAGGCAATGGATAGAAGATTCAGAAAGAGAAATTTAGGCTTTTTATTAAGTGTGAAACTTCCTAACGATGTTAGCCCAAAATGCAATGGGTTGCTTCAGGAGAGTGAGGGTTCCCTCTACTGGAGGTCTTGATGAGGACTTGTTGGGGAAGATGCAGTAGAAATTAGTTACAATTTGACCAGGTCAGCTCAATTGAATGTAGATAAAGAAAACAGAGCTTCTCACTAATGTGCTATTCTGAAAATCACACATGGCATTCGTGGGTCAAATGGGATTTGGCAAATGGTACCTGGCGACAATGACTATATTAACTAATAAAACTCTGTAGACTATAAGATCAAAGAGCTCAGTGGATAGCGTGTCATACCTTGAGTCAGGAAGACTCATCTTTATGAGTTCAAATTCACCTCAAATCCTTACTGTATGACCCTGGGCAAATCATTTAATTCTGCCTCAGAAACTGATAGGAAACTGAGCTAAAGAAAATGGCAAACCACTCCAGTATCTTTGCCAAGAAAACCCCTAATGGGGCCACAAAGAGTTGGACAGGAATGAACAAGACTATAAGCTCCTAGGGGCAGGGACTATTCCATTTTTGTGTATCTTTGTGTTCTCAGTACTTATTACTTGCACATAGTAAGCATTTAATATTTACCAATTGAATTAAACTACAAAAACCCCTGTTTCCAATCCTAATCCCCACGATGCATGAAGTATAATTACATTCCAGAGATAAAGCCTGATGCAATAAAAAGCAAATAATTTCAGATTTAAAAGACCTTGAGACTGATGTCTTAACTCCATTTTCTATCTGTATGACCTTGTGCTCTCGGATGCATTTTTCCTACTCTTTGGGACTGTTTTCCATCTTTGTTTTTAAAAAAATTAAGTAGGGAGTTGATCCACATTAACTTTAAGGTCCCTTCTTGCTCAAAATCTTTTGTGCCCATTCACTTCATCTCAGCTTCACAATGATCACAATAATACTTGGATTACTTCAGGGTTGATCTGAGAAAAGTACTTAGAATGGGATCCTTTCTTGTGTAGCAAATAATCTAGCTTCACTTTCTCAGAGCCAGGCCAGCTACTTGACCCTCTGGGGGTCCTAGGGTAGCCCTGAGAAGTTGAGGGCTTAGGCCCATTTCTGCTTTATTCCCACAGTTAGCCACTATTGACTCTTTCCCCAGCAATTTACAAATAAATATTAACTTTTGCAAAGGAATACTTGCTTTGAAGATGTAATAAAAATAGAACTAGTGTGGTTCACTCTCCCCTATACCACTTGAATCTCTCTGGACAGAGTGGGTTCACACTTAAAGCTTCTATATAGCATTAATTCCCACCAAATCCACATTCAAATACTTATTTTAAAAAATCAAATATCAATACTTAGTTAAGTCCCTGTCTCAGCTATCTAGGAACTATGTCCCAAATGCCATTCTTTATCTCAAGGTTTCAGTGCTGGCCTGGCAACAAAGTCCAGAATGACCCTGCTTCTAGACTTCAGATAGCTTACTTGGCCTCTCAGAATTTACAACCTCCAGTCCCCTTTATCTCAATCAAAAGAACATTTTTTTAAATGCTAAAGCAAAGAATTGAGACTCATGAGCTACATGTTAACTTCAGATGAGATACATGCAAGGTCTTTGTCCTTACAACATTGTCTCTGATCTTTTACTGGAACATGGCTGGGTTAGAATATGGACCACATAGAAATATGAGGTTTTAGTTGACTAGAATCCTCTGAATTCCCCCAGTCTGGGTTCTGCAGCCAAAGAGGTTCTTCTTCACTATGTGATTAAGACAAGAATGAGTTAAGGGATTGTCTACATATGCTCCAAAGTCCAGGTAGGGACTGCATCAACCAAGTATTCTGATAGACTCATAAGGACTAGGTCTATTGGATAGTCCCCCACGATATTTGAAATAAGAATCATTAAGCAAAATAGAGCAACACACTGGACATGCCTCAAAATGTCTCTTTGGATTAAGAGGCAGAAGGTACTCTTCACCATCAGTCTTCATTGAATGAAGTCTGTCTTATTTTTTTTTTTTACATTATTGTGTTCATCATATAAAATGTTTTCCTGGTTGTTATTTGCATCAGTTCATGCAAGTTTTTCCAAGCCTTTCTCAATTCTGCCTGTCACTTCTCAGATACAATAGTATTTATCACATTCACATATCATAATTACTTCAGGTATTTCCCAATCAATGAGCACCCACTTTCTTTCCAGTTCTTTGCTTCAGTAAAATGTGATGCTACAAATATTTTGTACATATGGGTTGTTTCCAAGGGTTTGCTGATAGATGAATGATCATCAGCTCTGACAATGCACAACATACTTTTAAGTTTAATTTGCTCACACTGACTCAAATGGGCTCTTAGAGCCCATTTGAACTGACTCTAGCACATTCCTGTCCTTTTACTCTGGTAAAGGTACATGATTAGTAATAGTGTTTCTATCCTTTAATATAGAAACTGCTAGGTCCTGGGTAATGCAGCTCCTCAATATTTCAATTGTTTCTATTTCTTTTTTCTTTCTTTTTGGCTGAGGCAATTGGAGTTAAGTGACTTGCCTAAGATCACACAGCCAGGCAGTGTTGTGTCTGAGGTCAGATTTGAACTCGGGTTCTCCTGACTTCAGGGCTGGTGCTCTATCCACTGTGCCATCTAGCTGCCTCAACTAGTTTTCAAACTCTCTCCTTCCTATATCAGAACTCTAACCCATTGATCCCATGACTCATAGTCCTCCATTGGTCTATGCAATATAGCATAATCTATACTCTCACCCAGCCCTCTGAGTCACCTGAGGGTGCTATGTTAGGTATTTTTCAGGCTTTCTTTACTTCAATACAAGTCCTCTATTCATTATTTCTCATGATTATGAGTTCCAATATTAAATTAAATATGGGGAAACTGAGTCACAAAACCCATAAAAGAATTTCCCCAATTCCCACTTAGAAACTATTAGATCTTGGATTTGATCCTAAAGTCTCTAAGATATATAGAGAATTGATTTTTCTGTTCGGGAAAAGAAAGGAAAGTCATAGAATGGTTTGACTTTAAAGTGGGAGAAATGAGAGTTGGACCTTCTCTGGACAACACTGCCATTTTATAATTTAAGACATGCTTCCAGTTCTGTACTGATTTCATTTTCTATCCATTTCTTCTCCTTTTTTTAATAAATTTTTATCTTCAAAACATATGCATAATTTTTCAATATTGACCCTCGCAAAACTTGAGTTCCAAATTTTCCCCTCCTTCCCCCACCCTCTCCCCTGTATGGCAAGTAATCTGTTAAACATATTAAAATATATTAAATTCAATATATGTATACATACGTATACAATTGTCTTGCTGCACAAGAAAAATAAAATCAAAAAGGAAAAAAATAAGAAAACAAAAGGCAAGCAAACAACAAAAAGACTGAAAATGCTATATTGTGATCCACCCTCAGTTCCCACAGTCCTCTCACTGGGTGCAGATGGTTCTCTTCACAAGATCATTGGAACTAGTTTGAATCATCTCATTGTTGAAGAGAGCCACATTCATCAGAATTCATCATCGTATAATCTTGTTGCTGTGTATAATCTCTTGGTTCTGCTCATTTCACTCAGCATCAGTTCATGTAAGTCTCTCTAGGCCTCTTTGAAATCATTCTGCTGATTATTTCTTATAGAACAATAATATTCCATAATGTATATGCTGATGGTTCTTAGATCTACTTATCCAGCCTTTTTTCTTCTTCTTATCTCTTGACTTCAGCTAGCTGTTGGACATCTCAAATAGATATTAAAATAACTTCCTTCTTCCTACAAGAGATTATTACAAAGTATAGAATCCTCTTCCCTTCATGGACTTACACTGACTCACTCTTTTCATTTCATGCCTGGATTATTTCAATAGTATTCTGATTGGTCTTCCTGCCTCAAGTCTTTCCCCTCTCCAACCAAGTCATTTGTCAAACTGATCTTCCTGTTTGATGATTAAATCTCTTTCTACCAAGCCAACCAAGATACCAGGGACACTGGTCGCCTTGCTGTTTCTCTCAAAAGACATTCCATCTCTAATTCCATGCATTTTCTTTTGTTTTCTTTTTTTGAAAGATTTATTGATTTTTTTAGCCTTTATTTTATTCTTACAGGTTATTCCCATTTCATGAAGTCTCTTATAACAAAGTGAAACAGTTAAGAAAAATTAATAATACAATAATTTATCTGCAACTGCATGAAACATTTCACATCTGAGCCTCTCATCTTTTTAAAAAAAATTAACAGAAATCTGTTCTCTCCCTCCTAACTCCATTCCATTACAAAGAGAAAGAAATTCATTGTACCAAATATGCAATCAAGAAAAATTCTTATTGTGACTGTACAGTACATATAAACAATACACACATATATACGTACAAATATACATATATACATAGACCAATTCAATAGTTTATACCAATTCAAACCAATTTAGACTGGTTCAAACCAATTCAGACCACTTTAAAACTAGTGTTTTGCCTAAATATTTAATTACCTAATTGCTATCTGGATAGCTGGTGCCTAATTATGAACATCTAAATATCTAATGTGTGATTGTCCAACTGCCAAAAGCCCAATTGCTTAAGTTCCTATTTATCTAAATTGTCATCCAGTCCTTTTTCAATCCCGTTGGGACTTTTTGTGACCTATTTGGGGTTTTCTTGGTAAACATGCAGGAGGGGTTTGCCATTTCTTCTCTGACTCACTTTACGGATAAGAAAACTGAAGCAAACAGGATTAAGTAACTTACTCAGGGTCACACAGTTAGTATCTGAAGTCAGATTTAGACTTAGGAAGATGAGTCTTTCTAACTCCAGGTCCAGCACTCTATCCACTGCATCATCTAGCTGCCTATAATGAATATAAGTGTGTATGTATGTATTATGTATGTGCATATAGATTTCTGTATGTACACACACACACACACACATGCAATTACCATGTAATTCTTATTAAACGAGGCCTTCTTTTCCTGAATTAGGATGCTTGAATATCAGGATGTTCTTCCAAGAGAAATTGAGTTAGCACTCATTTGTTGAAACTTAATGGAAAAGCTATTAACACCTCTATCCAATAGATTTTGATTTCTCATCTGAGGAAAGGTGAAGGTCATTCTCCTTTCAGTAATCTCCTTAATTAGCCAAAAAAACCTCCTGGGAATACTAAAGCAAAATTTGACTGTATTTATTACCAATTATTTGGGAGGAAGGGAAGGGAAAGAAGGAATGATTCAAAAAAATGACTGAAATGAAAAAAAAAATGAAACATTTTAAAAGCACAGAAGCACTTAAAAGGGGGAAAAAAAAAACTTTCAAAAAACAAATAGTGCAATTTTGTTACTACCACTACTATTAGCGCAAAATTGTTACTACAATTTTGTTAAATGTAATATACTTAAAAAAACCAAACTGTACATAACAAAGTTCACAGTTTCCTATATATAACCCTTTTTTTTGTTTTTTTATAATGAAATATCCGTATTTGTTAAGTTTAGGACAAAAAAGAATTAAAATGAAAACAAACAAAAGAAAACCAAAGTCCCAGACTCATTAAACCCCTGCTCTCATTCTAATAGGGAAAACAATACATAGGAAATTTCAGTGGGATGTTAGATGGTAAAGTCATAAGGAGAAAACTAGCTTCCTACTCTCTGATACTAGCAGGTCAGAGAGAACAGGGGAAAAGATTCAGGAGGTATGATTAAGAGATGTCATGGTGTGATGCACCTTGTCATACAATGGTCACCAAAATGTTCTTAAAGCCTCAGACCTCACATGGTTCATTATCTAGCCCAGAGCACAGAAGACTTCTTTAGGGACACACCCAATTCAAGAAAACCCAAACATACTGGAAAAGATACTTGGCAATATCAGCCCTCTGGAACCTATCATGATTCTCTACTCTGAAGAGGCTGACTCACCTAGCTCTTGTTCTCTCCTTTAAATACAATTAATCTATGCCCAGAAAGTTGCCAAATAAAGCATATCTTCTAACCCAGCTATAAATCCAATTTTTAGTCCAAAATTGGAAACTAAAGAGACTTCAGTCTTCCTATTGGGGAATGGATAAATTGTGCTACATGAAATCACAGACTATTGTGCCATAAATAATGAAATAAACAATTTCAAGGGAAGCTGGGAGAGCCTTTACGAATAGACACAGAGCAGAGTGAGCAGAATGAAGAACAATTTATACAATGATAACATCACATAGAAAAACAAATGTGAAAGGCTTTAGAACGCTGTTCAATGCAATGATAAACCACAAGTCTAATGAAATATGATATTCACCTCCTGACAGAGGTGATAATCAAAAACACTGAAAGGAACCTTTTCTGGCATGGCTAATGTTAGAATCTACTTTCCTGAAGGACTGCTTTTTAAGCTTTTTTTTTTTTTTTTTAATTTGCTCAGTGAGGTTGCGGAGACAGAGACAGAGATTAATTGGTAAAAGTATTCGTTATTTGAAAATTTTTAAATAACAATTAAAAAATGAACACAACTCAAGAAAACAGTAGTATAATTCTATCCTAGAAAACCAGCCCAGAAAACTTGTCAGTTTCTACCTTATTGGGAGGTGAATAGACAGCATTAAAGAGTATGATGCTCTCTTCAGGACCACTGTTCAGATTCTTTCTCCCTGACCCAATAGATTAGCTGTCCTGCCTTGCTTAAGAAATAACCAAGAACTACACAGAAAAGGTGAAGAATCTCACAGGAAAATTCTGTTGACCTTCTCAGGGCAATAAGCTAAGAAAGCCAATCTTGGTTTAATCATACACAAAAGTCAAAAAAACTAGACATGCTTCAATCGGTAGTTCACTCAGTTCATCCATCAGTAATCTACATCTACGAACACCAATTGCTGAATAAATGGACACCTATAGGCAGATAAGCTCAGGAGTTCCAGAAATACCAGCACATCATTCTCCCCCATGCAAGATCACTGGCCCTGCTTCCAATCCAGACCCCCTAACCATCATCCAGCGAAGCCGCCCCTATGGAGAGGAGGTCAGACATCCCCAAATGCTGACCAGCTGTTACCTAGCTGATACATTTTCTCTTCTGAGTAATAAAATAGCAGATTATTCATGTTTTCCTTTTATGCAGCTACTGAAACTATACCTAATTTCCAGGTACCATATTGGCAAAGTAGGCATAGGATTTCTATGATGCTATAGTATGATAAGACAATCATAACTTGGAGAGATAACAAACAGTGGTTAGCCCTCTGCCCAGTCATTTCATTTTCACTCATGGCACTTCCTTCCCCTGTGTTACAGGAACAAGTGTGATCAACTCATCTACCTCCCTTCCTCTGTACCTTAGCAGCACCTTTGGAAGATCTCCTGTGGACCACTCTGAGCTGAAATAGGGCTGAGGCTGTGCTCTACTCAGTCCTGTTGTCTATAACAATAATGATGATGATGATGATGTCAGCATTTATATAGTGCTTTCCAAATTTGCAAAGTGCATTTTACATTACTCATTTGATCCTCACAACAACCCCGTGAAATAGCTGACCCCCATTTTATAAATAAGGAAACAGACTGAGAGATTTAGTGACTTGTTTAGGATTATATAAACTAGTGCTTGAGACAAGATTCCAACACACCTAGCTGCACCTAGCCACCTGGCTAAGTGACTCTGGCAAGGAGCTAAATATTGCAGGCCAAGTGGACTTCCCGATCACACTGACATCCGTGATACACCAGAAAGATCTCTTGCTAGTTTGTTTAGTTTGCGAAACATCTGCCTCTGGATATGTTTAATTTTGCCCCTTCTCCAGAAATGCTTCCCTTCTCCAATCTTTGCATTTCCATTTTTATAGTGCCAGCTTAGTGTCAAAATTAACCATCTTTACTATCTCCCTTATTTATGGTGAAATGACAGAGCTTGAGGGAGTTTTCAACTGAATTTTGTAAAAATCAGAATCAGGTTTATTTGGATAGTTAATTACAGTGTTACACTGAACTCGGAGATCTCACATGCTTTAAAAAGGGGTGCTCCTAATTGCAGCACTTATGAGAATATCCAGAATTTAGAACTCTTTTTTCCAGCAAATTAAAGAATACACTGAGAATTCCATATGAAGTAGTATCAAAGAGTTGCATTCATTCCAATCACAGCTGTGCTATCCCCACCTGAGACAATCACTTTTTCCTTACTGAAAAGTTGAATTTCATGTCACAACTTATTTGAGTCTTTTTGGTTGACCCCTTTTATGCCCCAATTTGGCTATAAGAGGGAGACAAAAGCTCAGGTTGCAGCTCTCTTTAAGTTTGTCCAAACTGATTTTTTCAGTCCTTGACTCTTCCTGACTTCATCCCAGTCTAATTTGGTATCGGGCACGTCATCTTCGGGCTCAGGATCTTTTCTAATTGCTCCTTGAGGAGAGGCGACCACTATAGGCAGAGGACCACATTCCTCCCGGAACTCAACAACATGAAGACTTTTTTTCTCTGCCAACTGCTGATGAGTTTCCTATATAAGACAAGAAAGAGAAAGTAAAAGTTGAGAAAACTGAAATTGTGAAGGACAAAAATATGACAGGTAAATTTTGTTACTAGTGGAGTATTAAATTTCAGATACTTAAAAAAAGACTATAATAAAATTTAAAATTTCATATATGCTCCTCTTTTTTGTTTTTGTGTATTGAAAGACTCATGTCTGTTGATTAACTTCCCAAGAAAAAAGAACATAAATACTCACATGAAGGAAGTTCCCACAAACAAAATGAAGGTCAGCAGTCAAGAATCATTACAATGTTTTAAAGTACCATGTTTTTCACTACAATAAAACCTTCCTGACTTTTGGCATCCTTCTGTCCTAGATGCATGTGAGATGGGCAAAGAGGGAGACAATAAAGACTAGGAAAGGAGTAGGGTAGTGAGTGCTCTGGGTATTGGCATGCATCTGACCACAATCAGACCAAATTCTGCTGGATTTGGTATGTAGACTTCTCCCCCTCCATTACCAAGACAAAGGGGCAGTGAGGTGGCGCAGTGGATTGAGCACCAGCTCTGGGGTCAAGAGGATCTGAGTTCAAATCTGGTCTCAAGACACTCAACACTTCCTAGCTGTGTGACCCCAAAGTCACTTAACCCTAATTGCCTCAGCAAAAAAAATAAATAAAATAAATTAAAAATAAAATAAATAAAATCAAAATTTCAGAGAGCACAGTCATAGTTACTGAAGAGTTAACAACAAAAATAAAACTCTTACCATATAAGTCCTTGTCCCTATCAAATGGTTCATTATCAAAAATGGATGTTTTTGTAAGCTGCATTGTCATCTGCTATGCCAATTAAAAAAAAAAAAAAAAAAAACCATGGAGACCTTTGTAATTGCAGCAGAAATCTCCATATGTTGTCTCTCCCATTAGAATGTGAGCTCGTCAAGAGCGAGGATCAGTATGCTCTTCTGTTTGTAACTAGAGCATTTAGCAAAGGATTTTGAACCTTGCTTTCTCCTTCATTCATTCTTAGCAAGAGCTCAATAAATATTTACAGAACAGAATTAAATCAACTGTCATCATGGGGTTTTCCATTCAACAGATACAAACAGTGCAACTACTATCATGGGAAAGCTAAGACAGGTTTTATTGTTAATAATACTAGCTAACATTTGTGTGATTCCTTAAGTTTGCAAAGCCCTTTACAAACATTTTTTACCTCATTTAATTCTCACAAACCCATGTACATAGGTGCTATTTTATTCCCATTTACAGATGAGAAATCAAGCTAAGAGTTAATGTTAAGCAACTTACTTAGCTACTAAATATCTGAAACAGGATTCATATTTTCCTGACTGGCAACATACTGTAGTAGATAGAAAGTTCTCTGGGTGTTAAGGCAGAAGTCTTAGATTTGAAATCCAATTCTGCTACCTGTTAGCTGCATTTCCAAAAGTAATTTCCTTATCTGAAAAATGGGAACAATAATTGCACTTTCCACCTCACCATATCTTTGTGAAGATCAAATCGCATGGGGGTGCTCTATAAATCTGAAATCACTCTATATAGACATGTTGGATGTAGAGAGAGGAAAATGTGGAATCAAATCCTAGCTAAGAAAATAAGAATAGTATGTGATTCTGAGTCCCAAGTCTCAGTTTCTTAATCTGTAAAATGAGGATAATTAAGATTGGGTTCAAATGAGAATGCATGCAAAGGGCTTAAAAACATTAAAGTGTTTGAGTCAGCTATTGCTATTAAATGTTTAATGGAAATTTGGCTTCTTCAAAAGATACAGATAACTGCATTCTAGAAATCAAAGAAAAAATAGAGCAGCACTAATACTTATGGTTTATATGCGAAGCTACCAAAAGTGGCAAGTCCTTGGCTGAGTCTCTCACAGTTGGAGTTCAAGCAGCATTTTAAAAAATTACACAGTGAAAGGTCAATCTGGTGATGTCACCACTACTGGGAAGGCGGTGTTGTTTATATTTGTTGATAATTTGTTAAAATTTATAACAACAAAAAAGAAAATTTTAATTATATTCTCTGTGTGTATGTCTATATCTCTCAGAAGATAATGAATTTTTAAATAGCTTTTTATTTTCAAAATACATGCAAAGATAGTTTTCAACACTCATCCTTGCAAAACTTTTGCGTTCCAAATTTTCCTTCCTCCCTGCCCCTCATCCCCTAGACAGCAAGTAATTCAATACATTAAAAATGTACAATTTTTCTAAACATATTTCCATATTTAAGATAATGATTTTTTTAAGAGCAGAGATTCTTTTTACAAGGTTTGCTGCAGACATCCAAAGACTTCACTTACACCTGCTAAGAATCAATCGAACAGGGCTCCCCAAAAAACTGTAAAAATATAAGCTAACAAATAGATAACAGGACCAGTTTTATTATTTAAAATAAAGCTAGCTTCCTTTTCTTGCATTTGCAAATTATACTAAAATAAGAGGCATAGAAAGCTTGGATAAAAGGATCTGAAAAGGATACGATTTTTCCTAGGGGAACAAATAACCGTAGCTTACCCCAAAAGAAAAGAAACTTCCCACAAAGGGCAGACTGACTACAGAAAAGTATTCTGCAATTATTCCATGGAATATCTATTTGGGCCTATCTGAATGCATGTGAATAACTATTTGATACCCAGGTATATAGATTTAGGGTGAAAACACAAGATTATTTTAAAATAACTAAACATACAAGAATGTTTTTTATTTTGGTTCAGCCATGGTAGAGGGACTTCCCAAAGAGGAAACTCTCTTTTTCCCCTATGTACAATTGTCCTTGCAGAACAGAACAAAGCTGGGGACGGGGGAGGAGAGGAGGGAAAGGAAAGTTACTAAGTAACTGGGCCAGGGCTACATTGTATGTATCAGAAAATGGGACTTGAAGGCAAGTCTTCCTAACTTCAAAGTCAGCCTTCCATCCATGAGACCAAGCTGAGCCTTGTAATCAAAATTAGAAATACCTTCTTAAAAAGTAGCACTTTGTCCTGGAAGGGATCCCTAAAAAAAAAATTTACCTAATCCAACCCCCTCACTTTACAGATGATGAAACAAAGTCCTTAGAACTTAAGTGATTTGTTCCAAAGCTGAATCACAGTCAACCTTCACTGCGTTTATAAACAATCTGCTGGCCAGGACTACACAGAGTAACATATACAGCTTTGAGCTACGTGCAAAAAAAACTGTCATTTTAGTGTCAAAATAAATATGTATTGTTAGGTTTTGTTTTTACATCACCTAGAACTGCCCCTCTACCTACCAAAAAGTCATCTCTCATAACAGAAGAATTGACTACCATCTTATTTAAAATCTTTGGCCAACTTAGACAAGTGAACAAGAGAAACAACTACTGAAGTATAACATGTGAATTAGTATTAACTTCATGAATGCCAATGACAGCTGAACATTATGATCTCACTGAATTATAATGAAAACAATGAATACAATCCAAAATTTTCAGATGATCTTAATATCATATGTACCTACCTGTCTTGATAATGCATGAAAGACCCCTCTGGTTATATTAATTAAATTGACAGATCCAGTAACTTTTGCATACAAATCTTTAATTCCAATTAGTCTACAAATTGTAATAATGGCTCGATGACAATGAAGACCATAACCTGGAAAACAAGAAATAAGAAAATGATATGTCTCTACATAAAATCACAAAGTTTTTACAAAAGTAATGAAGTTAGAATTAGAAAGGAAAAAACCTTTGCAGCAAATTTCTCTAATAAAAGTTTGATAGTCACAATATATAAGGAATTAAATCAAGTATCCAAGAACAAGAGCCATGGTTTAGTAAGGTCAAAGGCTATAAACAGGCAATTATCAAAGGAAGAAAATTAAGCCACCCACAAGCATATGAAAAAATATACAAATCGCAAATAATGAGAGAAATGCAAATAAACTCTGAGCTTTTATAGGACAAAAAGGGGAAATGACAATAATAAAGTGACTGTGAAAAAAACATATCACTTCATATAAAATATTATTCTTCTATTATATCATGTATGTGCAGATACTCATTTTGTTTAAAATTTGTTCAAATTCAGAACTGTGTATATAAATGGAACTTTCTTCACTCCCTCTCAGGCATAAATATGAACTTGCCCCTTAAAATGTGTTTTACATAATAATTATTAAAAAAAAAAATAGTGTATGTATGGAATTATAAAGTAAAGGAAACCAACCTTTCTTACTTCTTCTCAGCATAAATATGAACTTGCCCCTTAGAATGTGACTACTTTACAAAGCAGTTCTTTAAAAATTTTTTTTACATATATACATTTGTGTGTATACATATGCATAGACACACACATATAAATATACATATATACATACATGCATACAAACATAACATTTTTTTTTCAATTCCTAAAAATGGCTTTGGGAAAAGGCATCAAAACAGAGTCAAAGGCAATGGATTTAGAGCAAAGAGGACTAGGTTCAAATCCTGATTCTATTTACTCCCTGTGTGCTCTGAGGCTGAAAATCACTTAATTCCTCTGAGCCTCAGTGTCCTCATCTGTCCTCTAAGGTATGTACTTTGAAACTCCAGATTTATGATTAAAATAGAAAAGACAGTAAAGTTTCAAAAATGGAATATTTTAGGCTACAAATGAAACTCTAACATTCAAATATATAAAGGACTAAATCTTGAAGTCCAGATATAAAAATAGTTTTTAAAATGACAAAAATAATAGTTTTTGTTAGATATGTTTGTTTTTTTAATTGGAATTTTAAAATGTAATTAAGGCAATAAACCATGTTATACTTTAATTATTTTCCATTTCTTTAATAAAACACTTCCAAGTTATATAATTCATAAAATACCATTTTATTAATGCTCACCAAAAAAGCCCTCAAGATTTACATATTACAATGAAAAAATTTTTTCTTTTCCAGATACCAGTCATACCTCTTTGAAAAGTGCTATACAAAACATGAACCATTCTGTGACTAATATGGCAATGATCTTTAGTTTTTATATGACAGATCCAGAGTCTGTCACTTGTAGCCTCTGAAGCAATGGCCTCCACTCTCACAGTCTTTGAGAACTTGGGGTCATTCTAAGTCACAATATAATCACTCTATGAAAAGCAGTGAGGTTGAGGATAGAACTCTTACATCTTAGGAGCAGCTAGGTGGCCCAGTGGATAAAGCACTAGCCCTGAAGTCAGGAGGACCTGAGTTCAAATATGATCTCAGAGACTTAATACTTCCTGGCTGTGTGACCCTGGGCAAGTCACTTAACCCCAACTGCCTCAGGGGGAAAAAAAAACCTCTTACATCTTACTCTTCCAAGCCCATCTATCCATTTAACTCTTGTCTCTACTTCTGTAACACATATTCTCAGAAGTAAACTTAGAATTACATCTTTAATATTTTCTCAATTGATGATTGATGATAATGGCTCTACACACAAGTCCACAGCTTGAAATTATCCTTCTTATTTTTAATTTAAAATGTGCTGTTGAGTTTTTTGTTGTTGTTTTTGGGGGGCATGAGTCGAGAGGAGTGTGAATTAAAAAAAAAAAAAAATGAAATTTGGGTTCTATCAAAATATATTCCAAATTGGCCACAAGCATCATTGTATAACTCAGGCTAGTTACTTCATTTCCATGAATCTCTAATTTTACTTTCTGAAGTCATTCATTTCTTAAATACCTCTGGGCTGCTTCTTCATCTTCAGATGTGTTTTCTTAAATGTTAAAGAAATATCATGGTAAACTAGAATAAAAAAAGAATGAGGAATTAGATACAGGTCTACAGCATCTATAACAAAGACAAAAATTAAATGATTATTATAACAGCCTTATAAATATTGACTTACACATTTACAAAATGAATAAATATTTATGAGGCAACTATTCAATGTTAATTAGAGAAGAAGTTAGAAGAGAAATACTAGAGGTGTAAGGGTGGGTCTGTTTAAGAAATTGCTCACAGATACAGAAGCCGTATTTGCTTATAGTTGAGAACAATGTAAAGGAGAGGCATAGGATTAAAGGGCATCCAGGAGAAAGAATAAGATGTGTCCTTTCCATCTAGTCATGCTGGGGCCAATGGCCAACAAGGAACCCAAAGCACAAAGTTTCTCATGTTTCCTCCAAGAGCTGCTATAACTGGGAAACAGTGATCCATTAGGAAGAGGACTGAATTTGGAGCCAAAGAACCCGAGTTTGAATCCTGGCTCTTAGTGAATGAGAGTTATCATATATAGGATCTGATAGCCTCTATGGTGCCTTCAGCTCTCAAATTTGTGACTTTTCTGGCCTTCTGTGGCTACTCACACACAGAAAACCACTGTGGGAATAAAGGGAGAAGCAGAAGTGCAAAATCTACCAGTTTACCTAATTCTTTTCTGTATTAATTGATTTTTTTCCTTTAAAAAAAAAAATCAACATTCAGTGTTGATATACAGTCAGAGTAGGAACAGGAGAATGAGAATGGATTTTTATAGTGATGTAATGGCTCAGAAAGTAACTCATAACTCTGAAAACTCCAAAGTTTCCACAAAACAATCTGTGAAAGTTCACAAATTTAACTCCAATTGGTAACAGCTACCCACAGGATATGTTTTTTTACCCAAAACAAAATTGAATATTTACAAATTCAAGAACCTTACTAAAAGATTTCCAAAAACATTACCCTTTCAGATAATCCCAAAAAGTTGACTTTTCTTTGTGTTCTTTAGTTGCTTCAGTAATTTCTGACTCATTGTGACTTCATTTGGGATTTTCTTGGCAAAGATACTACAATGCATTGTTTGCCATTTCCTTCTCCAACTCATTTTACAGATGAAAAAATTGAGGCAAAGAGGATTAAGTGACTTGTGTCACACAGTATCTGAGGCCTGGACTCAGGAAAATGAGTTGTGTGACCCTGGGCAAGTCCCTTAACTCTGTTTGCATCAGTTTTCTTATTTGTGAAATGAGCCAGAGAGGAAAATGACAAACTACACCAATATCTGCCTAGAACACCCTAAATGAGTTCACAAAAAGTTGGACAAAAGGATAGCACCCTCATAATAGATTGATGATGTATGAATCAATCAACCAACAAGTATTTTTTAAATCCTTAGTATGTTAAACAATGTTCCTAAGTGCCAGGTACTGTGCTATACACAGCAAATACAAAGACAAAAACCCCCTAAAAAAACAATAGAGTCCCTGACCTGAAGCAAATTACATTCTATCAGGGAAAACAGGCACATATCTAAGCACAAAATCCAAAAATAATCACTACAAATACAAGGTATCTTTGAAGGAAAGAGTAGAGGGGAAAATGAGGAATGAGAAGGCACTAAGCAGCTGGAAGGATCCGAAAAGGCCTGCTGCAAAAGGTAGCACTTGAACTAAGCCTTAAAATTAACTGGGAGTTCTAGAGGGAAAGGATTAGGAAGGAGACCAAGCAGTTATCAAGCATCCACTATGTGCCAGTGCTAAGCATTTTACAAATATTAATGTAGGGAACATGCTGGCCCCTAACCCTGAGTCCTAGGTTACTTTATGGAAATTATTAACATAAGCATTTTTTTCTAACTAACATAACTGTGTTTACATTTGCTAAGCCCACAGAAGGAACACTTGCCCAGTAAACTGTTCCTTGAACCCAGGTAACCCAAATAATCAAGTTCCTGTTTTGACTAACTGCCTTTAACAGACCCTGTGGCTGAGCTACTGTCTGAAAAAGATTCTGCTTTTAGCAGCCTTAGTAATCCTAATATGGCTTAGAGCCAAAATTATGGTATACAAGCTTTCTTCTCCTTGATCCCAACTGCCAATGAGTTACCTATGCTATTTGGCCTGCCCATTTTGATGAAATAAAGCTTTGACTTAAAAAGAATCCTGTACAAGTGGTTCTCACTATTTGACTCTGAACCAAATACTCTCCCAAAGCTTAAGAGGCTGAAGTATGGAGGAAGCATTCGAGGAATAAAAAGCAATCACCACAAAGACATGGAGGTGGGAGACAGAACACTGTCTATGAATAGCAGCAAGAAAATCAGATTGGTTCAACTCCAGAAAACATGAAGGGAAGTTATATATAATGATGCTGAAAAGATAGGTGGGAGCCAGAAGGATTTTGCATACTGTTAAGAGGGAGTCACAGAAGCTTTCTGAATATGAATAATGTAACCAAATGGGTTTTTAGAACTTCCCTATGTGGAGGATGCAGTATAGAGAGAAGACATAAGGTAGGGGTGATGCGTAGGAGGCTCCTGCAACACTGTAGACAAGAAGTGTTGTCTACACTTCTGCGTATTGCCTGGAATAGAGGATGGGAATGTAAGTGGAGGAATCGATTTGGCAAGGGACTAAGCTAACAGAGTCAGGAGTGTATAAAACAGATTAAGAGATCACTAATAGTGTTAAAGCAGGGCTGCTTAAACTTTTCCCCCTCATGACTACTTTTCATCCCAGGAAATTTTTAAGTGACCCCCAGCTAAGTAGGCATATAAAATAAGTATACAAATCAATCATTTACTGATAATCATAATTTTGTAACCCTTATATTCAATTATGAGACCCCATATGGGATCAGGAACCATGGATTAAGAAACTAGGCTTTAGAGAATCGTTTCAATTGAGTGATGAGGCTGGAAACTATATTGCAAAGGATTAAGAAATGAGTAGGAAGAGAGGAAATAGGAGCAACTAAAGTATACAGCTTTTTCTGGGAGTTTGACAATGAAAAGGATATATAGATGATGAAAAATCAGTCAATCAACAAGCATTTATTAGGCATGTACTATGTGCCAGGCACTGGTACTAAGGATATAAGTCCTTGCCTTCAAAGAGCCCAAATTCTAACTTCTCATTCAACAATCATGAGCAGCTGGCCAAGATATAGTAAATACTAACTAAGTACATGGAAGGCATTCAATAAATATATAATACTAATCATTCCAATTATATTAACTAAGAGTGGATTCTACCTCAACAGTAATATTAAACAAGAAATCTTATCTAATAATTGCATATAATCCTGCATAATCTTTAGAATAAAAATTATAATGCCTAGGTACCAAGGGTTAGCAGTACATACTTGTATGGTCTTCATATCTTTCTATGTAATGCAAATAATGAATTGCTTTATTCTTTGCCTAAAAAAGAACAAGAAAAAAAATTAAATTTTGTTACAATTTATATTTACTCAAAGTCATTTTTATAAAAGTGATTTCATCTCTTTAAATGTGCTTATCATAAAATTTTGAAAACAGCTATTTATGTGATAAACATAATGACCTTTCTATTAAGTCCACCAGATACATCTTGCATAAAATTTTATGGTCATTAGAATGTCTAATGTGACTCTAATTCCTTAAGTATTCAAAAAAAGGAGAAATCTACATACTTTTCTAAAAGCATTGACCCGATCAGGGGCTTTTCCCACAGCAAAACCTGTACAATAGAAAAAGCAAAAAACATTAATAAAAAGATATTCTCAGCACAAATAAATAGCTTTTACTTCATTCTACCGGTCAAATTATGTCATGATAATGAAACATATTTTAACCCAAATATCTCATTGTTCTACTCCAATGGAACAATATAGAAAATGAGGGATTCCTGGGCCTCTATGGGTGTCAGATTATGCAAATGCTGAATACTTCTTAAATTTCAAAACTAAATTAAAATAGATTACAACAGTGGGGTTGAGGCACAAAATTATTTTCCATTAATCAAAAGATATCCTTAAGCTGAAAGATCAGATGAAAGATCAGATATCTGACATATCCGAAAAAGATCATAAATGTTCAAAAAAGATACATATATTCAAAAAAACCATGATTAGTCAGAATTCCCATATGGAATTCAACCCTAGGTTAACCAGAAAATGAAATGAAATGTCTTTGAGTTAATTTGCATTTTGCTATGGTGTCTGAAAAGCAGTAATATGAGATAAAGATAAATCTTTTTGTTTGTGAAAAATAAGTAATGGAGAGGAGAAAATATGATAAGGAAAATTTTAAAGTCACACATAGAAAAAAGTATTTTAAAATCAATTTTTGATCAACATGTAAATGGAAACCTTTAATTTTTATAAATTTTAAAATAGCATCACTCTATACTACAATTATGTAAAAAGTGAGAATTTTTTTTTTTTTTTTTTTTAGAAAAGAAGAAATACTGATTTCCTTCACAAGCTAATTGTACAATATTTCAGAGTCTGATTCTTTTTGTACAGCAAAATAATGGTTTGGTCATGTATACTTATTTTGTATCTAATTTATATTTTAATATATTTAACACCTACTGGTCATCCTGCCATCTGGGGGAGGGGGTGAGGGGTAAGAGGTGAAAAATTGGAACAAGAGGTTTGGCAATTGTTAATGCTGTAAAGTTACCCATACATATAACCTGTAAATAAAAGGCTATTTAAAAAAATAAATAAAAAATTAAAAAAAAAAAAGAAAAGTAAAGAAGAAATATGTGATGTGGTAAAATAAGTTGCCTTAGTATTTAAAAATACAAAGCATATTTTCAGGACTTTCATTGCTCTTATAAGGGACATAAACAGATAGTGATGAAGGACTGAAACAGTTAAAAACCAACATCATCTGATAAACTACCAGGCCTTCCAGAGTGCTGCTCACAAATGGCCATTTCCCAGCACGTTCTGATATGGCATCATCAGACCATACTCACCTGCAGCTCCTTTTCCATTCCCAACTACAACAAGGGCCCGTACGGACTTCTTCCTTCCTTCTTTTGCTGTCATGTTAAAAACACTTCTTACCTGAAAACAAAAGGCTTCATGAACACTGTGCTTGGGGATATACCATGTTCAGGGCTTGTGCTTTGAGAAGGACAAGAACTGAGCAGGATGAATTAGAGTGGGCAGAGACATGAGGCAGGAAGGGCTCAAGTTTTTAGATACACTATCGTCTCATAATCCCTCCTCTATTTCTCTAATCATCACATAGTTACTATCTCCTATTTCGGTGCTTTTGCAAAAGTCATCCTCCATGTCTAGAATATACTTGCTCCTCATTTCTGATTCACAGAATCTGTCTCTTTAATACCCACTTAAAACATTTTTATACAAAACTTTTTCTGACCCTCCCTATTAGTGCCCTTCCTCCCAAATTGCTCTGTACTATTTGTATTTATGATCTATTTATTGTATGTATGTATTTATATACACACATACACACACTTGTAATAATCTCTCCAATTGAAATTATCTGCCCAATTACAAGGTCCTTGTAAGTGGGCATTATTTCATTCTTTTAAGACATTCTCTCTCTGGATAAGCACTGGGGAATACTAAGGAAACTGCAGGCAATACTGAGCTGAAAGCTAAATACAATAATCTCTCATTTCTTGAGCTCTGTAAGTTCACAATTTTGTGTGGCCTGCAAATTATTTTAGAAATATCCAAATGGCCCTTGCAGGAAAAAAAAAAATAAAATTTCCCCTGCTGTAGACAGACAGATCTATCTATCTGTTTATTAGAGAGAATGAAAATGAATTTTATTGGAACCAGTGTAATGTTCTGGCCTGTCTAGAACCTCTCAAAGCTCTATTTTGGACCCTTTTTCTTTTTCTCTTTAACCCTTAGGACAAGACCATAGATCTAGAAGTTACCTTAGAGACCAATTATCCAAAGCTGTCACTTTATAAAAGATGAACCTGAGACCTAAGAAGGTTGTGTCACTTGCCAGGGCTACGAAGGTATTGAGCACAGAGATGGATGTGCCATCCTTGATCATTTACTGTGGGTTCAATGATCTTTCCCACATATGTGACTTGCCCAGTCTCTCCTGAATTCTAATCAACCACGAACTGTTTACTGGGTATCTCCCCTATCATGTCCCACAGGCATCACAAATGCAATGTGTTTAAAATAGAATTCATTATGCTTCCTTCAAAAGCAATCCTTCTCTTGAATTTCCCTATTTAGGTTGAAGACATCTATCCTTCCTGTTATCCAGATTTACAAGCTCAGTATCATTCTCAACTCTTCACTTTCCCCCCACTCCTTTCCCATCAAATCTAAGTGCCATGTCCTACTGAATTTATTCTCACTGTATCTCCACCATGTGTTCCTTTCCCTCCCCTCACACGGCCACCTCTTGCGTAGAATGTACAAAAGTCACCCAACTAATCCCCTTCCATCCAACCTCTGCCCCCTCCAATCCACCCAGTGCTGGTCCTGGAGTCAGAGTATTGACTGTGCCTATGGCTTCAGGTACTTACTACTATGCACTTCCATTTTTTTAATCGCAAAATTCTGACTATAGCAGCACCAACCTTGCATGGTGGTTGTGAGGATCAAGTGACATGATATCATAAAGATCTGACCAAGGTGCCTGGCACACAGTAGGCAATATGTAAATGCTTATTCTCTTATACTGTCTCTTCCTATCCTCAACAGAGCTGCCACCCAGATGATCCAAGAGCATAGCTGATCAGGTCATACGACCCATTGCTGCTAAGATTAAATTCAAACTCCTCCAGCTTTAAAGACTGTACATAATAACCTCAGCCTACACTAGGCACTTATTACACAGTATATTACTTCATGCATTCGGCAACTCAGGACAACTGGCCTCAAACATCCCATTTTATGTCCCTGCCACCCAGAGCCACCATCCAGCTTGGAAAGCAGCCTCCCTTCACTGCTGCCTCTTAAAATCCTATTTTCTTCAAACCCCATCAGGTCCCAAGTTCCTCCACAAGGTCTTTCCTAATCCTTCTGGAATTAGTGTTCTAGCCCCCAAATAATCTTGTACATATTGTGTATTTACTTATATATGCAAGTATTATTTCCCCCAACTCTTCTTGAAGGTAAAAATTGGGTCACTGCATCCTTGATGCTTATAAGGCCCAGTGCTTGGTACACATTTGGAGCTTTAAAAATACTTGACAAATAAAAACTTACCTCAAGTATTCTAGTATCAAAATCTTCATAAGTTTCTGGTGAGATAAAAGAAGACATTTATATAAATCTGCTTATATAGTTCTCATTCTAAATCATTATTCCTACTAGGAACCAATCCTGAAAAATGTCCATGAAGCAGGAACCAAATTTAGAGATCATCAAGAAGTTCATTTATCTTTACTATTTGCTAATTTCTTTTTCCTTTCAAGGTTAGACCCTTCTCCAAGGGAGACTGTTTAAACTTTTCAAGACAATTCCCCTCTTGAAAGGTCTCATATGTACAGAAATCAAAGATTGGAACAGAAAGAGACCTTAGAGGTCATCCAATCCAACTTCTCTCATTTTACAGATAAACAAACCAAGGACCAAAGTGATTTCCTTGGGATCAGTTTCTAACAGTCTGAGGCATGATTCAAATCCAGTCTGAGTTCAACATTCTATCTGTTACAATCCACTTCTTCTACATAACCATTTAGCCTCATCTGATTGTGCCTTTGAGCAGGCAGCTTGAGGAAGCATGAATTCTCTTTCACAGAATTATATTTTTAAATATATAAGATAAAATACAAAGTGTGGGAAAAGTGAACAAAATTACCTTCCCATATGAATCCCCAAGACCTACTTCAGTGAGTTTCCTAAAGTAAGCAGCTTCCATTCAGTTTCCTCGCCTTCCTTGCCTTAACATCCCTAACCACCCCATTATTGCACCATTACTTTCCTTGCCCTATTTGTGTAACACAGAGATCCTCCCCTCCTTTTTTAAAAACATCCCTGTTTCTTGGCTTGTTGTCTTGCTCAGCTGTTAAATGGCCTTAGTAAGAGCAGCTGCAATAGCCAGGGTCCCTCAGTTTCTGCATACTGAATCTGGTGGGACAGTCTCCTTCCTGTCTGGTCCCACCAAGAGATTTCTTTGATTTAGTTAAAGAAGCTATATTCAGACACTAACTCCCTTATGTATGTCATAATTAATAAAAGACCTTTTTCTCCAACCAGTGAACAACACCTTTTCATGTCAACACTGTGTTTAACCAAGAGCCATCTTTCTTTTCTATATTCATACAATGACATACTGAATAATGTTTAGTTTATGAATGTTGGTCTAACCTCATTTCTCAAACAGAGAAGGGAACTGAGTCAAATTTATAAAAAATAAGAGCCATGTCGCAATTGATAAATGACCAAAAAATATGATCTATACCCAAAGATATGATATGCCCAAACATGCATATCCTTTGACCTTACAACATCACTAATAGGCATGATTCCCAATAAGAAATTTTAAAAAAGGAAAAGGACCCATATGTACAAAAAACATTTATAGCAGCTCTCTTCATAGGGTAAAAATTTGGAAATTGAGGGGATGCCCATCAATTGAGGAATGGCTGAATAAATTGTGGTATGTGATTATGATGGAATAATATTGTTCTATGGGATATGATGAGCATCCATCTCTCTCCCACTTTATTTTTTAGCTCTTCCTCACGTGTGCCTTAGTCTAAACCAGGGGTCCTCAAACTATGGCCCACGGGCCAGATACAGCAGCTGAGGACGATTATCCCCTTCACCCAAGGCTATGAAGTTTCTTTATTTAAAGGCCCACAAAACAAAGTTTTTGTTTTTACTATAGTCCGGCCCTCCAACAGTCTGAGGGACAGTGAACTGGCTCCCTATTTAAAAAGTTTGAGGACCCCTGGTCCAAACAGGTATATTCAGGACAATCTATCAGGATAAAAATTTCAGTGGCTAGTTTTTGTTGTCATTTTAAAGAGACCTGAGTCATCTCCACAAAAGCCTTTCTAAATTTTAAGAGAAAAGTTAAGATTTTATAAGTTATCCTTTTCAGGGACTGGTTAATACTGACCATAAACTAAAATAGCAAAACACATCCATTTTACTGTTCTATTTACTAAATTTATGATCTTGGGCAAATAATCTTACTTCCCTAGGCCTCAGTTTCCTCATCATTAAAATGAGAATGTTAGAACAGACTTTTTTTGAAAAATCTTCCAATCCTAAAATTCTGTGAATACATACACAAAGTGAAGGGAAGAAATCTATTTAATACAAGGTCTATTTTAAAAGGTATTCAAAACTGGCCAAGTATCTTCAAGAATACAAAATACTAGTGTGTAAGGTTCAACAACATAATTATTTTCTTAAAATGAAAAAAACTAATGGATTTTTAAATTTCAAAAGTAAATACAATCCTTGTTTCATAAAGGTAAACATATTCTATGACAAAAACAAAAAGAGATATCATTACCTCCATTAGGACCAGGATCTGGGGGTCCTAAACTGATTCCTCCCCAAGAATTTCCACTCCAACCTCTCCCCCGTTTAAACTTCTTTTTCTTCTTTTTGTCCCACTCATCTCTCTGCTGGATCATTTCAGCATGTATCTTCTCCTGTTCTTCTTTGCTTCTTTGGACAACTCCTTGAATTACCCCTTGTTTTAAAATAGGGGCATTCAAACCAGGCCAAAGAAAACCAGAACGTCCTTAAGATAGAAAAGAAAATTATTTGCATTATAACTAAAAATCAATTCTTTTGAATTGCTATAATAAATCAGTTAATCAATCAATGAAATATTTATTATGCTCCTACTATGTGCCAGACATCATGGAAGGAGTCAAGGACGCAAACAAAAAAATGTAACAATTCATACTCAGAAGGAACTTATGTTTTAATGGAGAAGACAACACATATCTATAAACATAACATAAATAAAAAGGTAATAAATGTGGATAAAATTTTAATATATTTAACATCTACTGGTCATCCTGCCATTTAGGGGAGGGGGTGGGGGGGGGGGTAAGAGGTGAAAAATTGGAACAAGAGGTTTGGCAATTGTTAATGCTGTAAAGTTACCCATGTATATATCCAGTAAATAAAAGGCTATTAAATTAAAAAAAATAAAAATAAAAAAAATAAATGTGGATAAAGACAAGGTAGTTAAATACATGGTAGCTAGGAGGGAAGGCACTGCAGCTGGTGGAATCAGGAAAAGCTTTGTAGAAGATGGTCCTTAAGCTGCATGTTCAAGTAATCATGGAATCCTGTGAGGCAGGAATAGAGAGGCTGTATAGCACAGACAGGTAGGACAGTCAGTGCAAAGACAGAGAAATGAAATAAGAGTGTTTTGTAGAAGAACAGCAAGAAAGCCAATCTGACTGGATCGCAGAGAGCAGAAGGAGAGCAACAGCCAGTGAGACTAGAAAGACAAAGAGAGCTTTAAAAGCTAAACACAAGAACTTATATTTTAACCTAAATGCAATAGGAAGTCACTGGAATTGAGCGGGGAACCAACATGATCATATCTGCACTTAAGAAAAATGATTTTGGCAGCAAGCATGTAGGATGGACTGAAGTGAGGCAGAGAGACTCTGGGGAGAAAGAAGTATGCAAGTATAGAGATTTAGCGTTAGATGTGAGAGTTGGTATGAAAGCAGAAATGGTGAGATTTGACAACTGATTGGCTACATGAAATTAGGGAGGGTAAGGAGTCCAAAATAATATAAAGGTTATGAACCTGGGAGAATAGAATAGAGAAGTTTGGAAGAGGGAACAGTCTAGGGAGAAAGAAAATAAGTTGAGTTTTGATGGTCAAGATTAAAATGTCTCCAGATCATACAGTTCTAACAGACAATTGGTGACGTAGTACTGAAGCTCAAAGAGAAAATGGGACTGGATCTAAGTTACTAAAACATGTAGAAGGAAAAAGGGCCTATGAATGTTTAGGAACAAAAACAAGTCAGCAAAAAAGATGGAAAGTGAGCAATCAGACTGGCAAAAGACAATCCAAAGAGAATAATGTCATGAAAACCCAATAGAGAGAGTATTCAGAAGAGAGGGATCAATGATAGCAGAAAAGAAGAGGTTAAGACTGAGAAAGAGACCATCCAAACAAGCCATCCAGGAATCACTGCTAACTTTAGAAAAAGCTGTTTCAGCTGAGTGATAAAATTAGTAGTCAGACTGCAAATGGCCTAGGGAGACCAGTTAGGAAAGGAAATTGGGGGAATAAAACAGACATCAGATGAAACCCAAAATCAAGGTTCTCTCTCTTTTTGCAACAGCCCCAAGATGCCTGGGCCTGATGAGCAATGTCACTCTCTTTCCTTATGCTTGACAGTGGTTTTTCTATTCCATGTTTCAAGCAACTATACTACATGCCAAATTGGCAAAGAGAGCTCCCATCTTAAACAGCTCACATTATATTACAAAAACAGAGAAACAAGGATAAAAACACCCCACAATCCCATAACAAACTCTGTTCCCAGCCCCATCTTTCTTCAAACAGTTCAGGCAACCCCTTCAAAGAAGTCCAACACTCAAACCCTCTAGCTTTTTCAGAGAACTGAAACGAGGGAAATGACATCTCCCTGAGTGACAGTGGTCCCAATTTGGTTTCTTTAAGATCTAAATGATTAGCCAACAGCAATGAAAAGATAGCTAAATTTCCACCATAAACAAATGTACCTTCACCAATAATCTGGCCCCTGTTTAGATCCTTCTTCCTTTTTCTTTTGCTTCTTTTTCCTCTTCCTTTTCTTGCTCCAGCACCAGACTCAGCTAAGGCACCTTTCCATAGCTCCTCTGCTGTCACTGCAAAAAAACAGGTTTCACAAATTATGGATCACAGTGTAGAAAGCTAAAAGGCTAAAAGGGACCTCCAGGTAATGTGATCAGATAATAAGCATTGATTAAATCTAGCCTACTATAAGCTAGGCACTCTGCTAGATGTTGAAGAAACAAAGATAAAAAGTAAAATAGTTTGGCCTTGCTTTCTATTAGGGAAGATGTGCATCTAAAAGCATAAAAATATATACTTAAAGTATACATAAAATAACTGGTTTTTGTTAAGACAGCAAGAAGGATTAAAATCCAGGATTTTCTGTTGAATTGCAGTTACCCAGAACATTGAGTGCACAACCCCAGCTTTGCCCCTCCCTGGCACAGCTGTCCCAGAACCCATCAAGGATTCCTGAGCAGCTGGAAGAGTTGCCCATCTCAGGGGCTCCCTATCACCTTCTGCCTGCCCCTTTTGTCTGGCTATTTGATTGCTCATAGAGTGTGGACAGCATGGGAATCAACTCCATTTCTTCTAATGAGACCAGGTCTACCATCTGCCCTGCCTCTTATTCCTCCATTAATCTCTAGGCACTGTCACCATAACTATATAACCTAAGTATCTCTGGGCTATGCCATACTATATCATTACCTGGCTCCTTCGATATTCCCTGCTGCAATTACCATAGAAACTATGGAAGAGATAAACTTGAAAAATCTGAGTCACCACAGTGAAGGAAATTAATGGGACATCATAAATTGCTATTCAATTACTCTGTTTTTTAACTTAAAATCAAAAGCCTAAGAAGAGATTTAGTATATTTAACATCTACTGGTCATCCTGCCATTTAGGGGAGGGGGTGGGGGGGGGGGGGGGGGTAAGAGGTGAAAAATTGGAACAAGAGGTTTGGCAATTGTTAATGCTGTAAAGTTACCCATGTATATATCCTGTAAATAAAAGGCTATTAAATAAAAAAAAAATAAAAAAAAAAAAAAAAGAGATTTAGGATGTGTTAGTTCATTACCAGGAAGGAAGGGAACTACAGCAGTGGGCACTAAACTACTGACAAGGAAATCATCAATCTGCTCGTAGTCAGGACTCTGAACCTTGATTAGTGTGTATGGTTCTGCAAGGTTTCTTGTTTTTTCACAGCTTTGGTGGCAGGACTGATCCCAACTTTACTAATGTCCATTTATTATGTTAAAAAAGCAAAGCTGGGGACCTTCATTTACCCAGTGCATCAGGTTTCTACAACTGGAGCTGAATCTTATAACTCCATTCTAACCATTTGCATCCTCCTTGGAGAACTGTGATTGGGCCTTCTTCATGGTACCCAAAGAGGCCACGGATATCTATACTCGAAACCTGGACACTGAATGCCCAATCCAATTAAGCCAAACTGTCTCCTCTATTACTGTCTTTTTCCAATTTGATGAGGTCCTGTTTATTGAGCTGGCAGAATTTCAGACCAACTTGATACCCAAACCCCACATCACTTCCCTCCGTCTATGTGTGCCCCAATGACAGCTGCTGGGAAAGTCTATCTGATTAGCTCAGAGATTACTAAGACTTCCCTTAAGTTGGTCAACAATACGGTGAAGTCTGCCTTTTGACTGTGGTGAACAAGTAGCTGGCTTCTTGTGACACCATGGTGATGTGCTATCAAGACAAAGCGCAAAAGCATCCAACTGACCTCAAGTTTGGCATCAATTATTAATCTCCACTTGTAGTTCTTGACGGTGACTTGACCAAGGTAAACAGTGGGCGATGGGGGAGGGAATGCACATGGACCACTGACCCTTGGATGCTACTGAGGCCTCTTACCTGAACCACATTTGACCCAATGTATGTCAGACATGTTTTTGTTCATTGATATTAGGGATGTAGGAAAGAGTTTTCTGAGGCACATGAAGAAAGGGCTGATGTAGAGGATTATGACAAGATTAGTGCAGCTAGCTGAAGGGGAAGATAAAGGTGAGAAACACATCTTTGTATATTATCTTTTTTATATTAGATCTTTTTGTTTTTGACTAGGCACTGTGGTTACATGACTTGCCCAAGGTCACATAGCTAATAAATGTTAAGTGTCTGAAACAGGATTGGAACTTAGGTCCTCGTGGCTCCAGGGCCAGTAATCTATCCACTGAGCCATCTAGCTGCCCCATCTGTCCTTTTTTGTATCATGCAAATGTCTTCTGTGATCATTAAATGTCCACAAAAAGATAAAAGGAGAGAGGAAGGAAGGGAAGGAGGAAGGGAGGAAGAAAAGAAAGAAGAAAGGAGGGAGGGAAGGAGGAGAGAGGAAGGAAGAAAGAAGAGAGGAAGGAAGGAGAGGAGAGGAGAAAGGAAAGGAAAGAGGGAAGAAAGAAAGAAGGGAAGTAAGGAGAGAAAGGATAAAAAAATGGAGGGAGGGAGGGAGAAAGGGATGGAGGGATGGAGGAAGGAAAGGGAAGGAAAGGAGAGAATGAGGAAGGAAAGGGAACAAGGAAGGAAGAAAGAAGGGAGGAAGGGAAAGAAGGAAAGAAGGAAAGGAAAGAAGGAAAGAAGGAAGGAAGGAAAGGAAAGAAAGGAAGGAAAGGAAGAGGAAGAAAGGAAGAGAGAGAGGCAGAAGGAAGGAAGGAAAAACAATTTGGAAACAAGCAAATAAAGTGACCCTTTGACCCAGAGATTCCATGGCTAGACTTAAATTCTAAAGAGGCCATCAGTAAAAAAAAAAAAAGAAAGTTCCCATATATACCAAAACATTTAAAGCAACACTTTTTGTGGAAGCAAAAAACTGGAAACAAAATTATATGCCCATCAACTAGGGAAGGTCTAAACAAATTATAGTATATACTTTTTTGCTTACCTGGGCTAGAAGACACTTTCTAAGAAGGTTTATTAGATGTCTTACAGAAAGTATCCTATGTCAAAATAAACTATATGATCTTCACCCTTCCCCACCCCAAAAAAACATATAAAGGAGGCACAAGTATTCAATCATTAAAATTACTGCCCTACAAGTTTTTAGTTTTCCTAGCACCCACTATGGCAAGGCATTCTTTGTGCATTATTTTTGAAGTCAAAAAACCAACAGGTCTTTATTTTCCTTAAATTTCCTGCATCAATACAGCCCCAATCCCAATCTCATATAAAAACAAAGAAAGATCTTTCTAGTAATCTGTGATTAATGCTGTCTCTCCCAAGAGATTAACTTGAACACAGAACTTGTGGCACCATAAGAACCAATCTACTTAGTCAAGTTATTTCCTCAGAAAATCGATTAAAAATGAATCCAGAATTCTAATATCAGACAGAAACCATCTGGACAATTCCAGAAAAGCCTGGGCTTATTCTTTGATTAGGAATACCTCTCATTTTTTGTTGCTTCAATTTTATCCTAGCATATTCCTGGTTCTTAATAACCCCTGCAGTTAATGTCATTCAGTTATAGTAATCCTTTTTACGTCATTTTCAAGGTAAGACACTTTGCCAGCAAAAGGTAATAATTTGCTGGAGGTTCAGATAATGGTTAACAATTTTTAGCAACAAATTATTTTTTAGTCTAGGCATGTACATTGTTTTCTTAGACAATACTGCTGCATGCTTAATAGATTACAGTATATTATATAACTTTTATATGTACCGGGAAACCAAAAATTCATGTGATTCTCTTTATTGCAATATTCACTTTATTGGAGTAGTCTGGAACTGAATCTGTATGCCTCCCTGTACTAGACTAAGGTTCATGAGGGCAAAGGCTGCCATTTTTTCCTATGTGAAACAAGGCTGAAGGTACATTAGTTCTAGAATCAGGATTCAAATTACACTTCTGACCCTTACACCCATGTGAATTTAACAAGTCCCTTACCCTCCCAAGGCCTTAGTTTCCTTATCAGTTTAAAAAAAAAAAAAGTGGGGGGCAACTAAGTGGCACAGTGGATAGAGCACCAGCCCTGAAGTTAGGAAGATCTGAGTTCAAATCTGACGTCAGACACTTAACACTTCCTAGCTGTGTAACCCTAGGCAAGTCATTTAACCCTAATTACCTCAAAAAAAAAAAAAAAAAAAAGGAAAAAATGTTACATGGCTCTGAGATCCCTTCCAGCTCTAACTCTGACCTTATGATCCTTAATTAAGTAGTCTTGTATGTGCCTTGCATGCTTTAACTGAAGCTAATTCTGTTGGACAGTGTTAAGACCACTGTCTTTAGAGAGTTTTTTGGTTTGCTCTTTTATTTTCTTGCCTTTAAATACAACTTTAAAACACAAATTTCTATTAAAAAAAAAAAAAAAACTGACCAATTTAGGGTGCAGAAAACGAAATGACATTATCATTGATTACTTTTTGCCCTGCATCTTAACAAACACAAATAACAACTCATATGATAAAGTGGCTGTCTACCATGTAAGAATCCTGGAATGAAGCCATTAAACAATCCAAAATAGACTGGATGAGAAGGCACAGTCTGAAGTCAGTCTATGAGCTGGAGAAGTTGACCAGAGCCTCAGCACACCCCCTTCCCTATTACTAACACAAAACATCAGCCTCTTTCCCAGCTCTTTGTTCTCTTGACCCTATTTTCATTACTCCCAAGTAAATGTGTAATTTTTCATGTCCTCCATTACAGGTAATGGTGCATCTAAGGTAAATGAATTAAGAAAAAGAAACAATTACTTCCTAACAATTACTGCTCATTGCTGTGCCCTAAATAATTCAATAATGCAGAACTCCACCAGAACTATAAGTAAAATCAAATCCATGGTAATGATATTTGTTCCAAAATTTTTTCACCTTTCCCCCTACACACAGAACCCGATTCGTGCAGGGTTAATGATAAGTGAACATTTTTCTTTTTCTTTCCTAACCCAACCCTTCTTGTTTATATTTTCAAGTTAACTATCACATTATCTCCTGGTTTTTACAAAAATTGGAAGCAGAACAAGGATATCCACCCTCCTCTATAGCTCTAACAATGAAAAGGGACATGGTAGATTTTGACTAAAGCCTTGGTGCTCCAAATTTTCCAGCATATCTAAACTCTCTTACCCTTATCTTAGGACCTTGAGACTCTGCCTTTATGTTTCTAGAGAAAATAAGTGATCTGAAGTTGACAATACCAAAGCTGTGCTTAAGGTTTCCCAAGTTCCTTTCACATATTTACCAACAACCTAGCCATGTGAATTTTTATCAATGAAATCTTTCTCATCCAAATGGAACATGAGTATATGTTTAAATAAATAGCCTCAAAGCTAGGCAATTAAAGAAGAATTAGGACCCCCCCCACACACACATCCATATCTTTAATTTTCTTACTCTTATTAAATTCTCAGTTTTGACATATTGTTTACTTACATTTGGTGAAGAAACTGTACTGTCTATGTTGTTGTCCTATCAATCCACTAGGAATAGAAATACAACACTGAGTCTGGAGAGCATGGGCCAAGTTGGTATAATGATGGTAACTCCTGGCTTGTTGCAATGCAAAATTCCCTGCAGAAAGAACAAAACCTTTATCAAGGCATTCCACAATCACTGCCAAAGAAAAATGTAAAATCTGGATGACCTTAAAAAAAAAACCTATTATCTACATAATTCTTTTGTTATAACCACAGTATACACAAATAACGGCTTAAATAATAATTTTCAAGGATGATGGTAATGTAACCAAGTATTTGTGAAAAATGTATGGAGAAGACATGAAAATAAGCACTAGGCTCTCAGTCTGAAGCAAGCCATCATTTTTTAAATCTGTGAGACTCTTCAAACCTCAAGTTATATGAAGGGATTCCCAGTTAAGATCCTGCATGTTGCAAATGCAGTAAATAAACCACAGTAAAGATATAAAAAAAGCACTGGGATGAATATCAATAATTCCAAAGAATAAGCATTTTTCTGTAGTCCACGACTACATAAAAAAAGACAGCTAGAAGACTTCTGACACTGGGAAAGGAATTCTGCCTGAAAATCCACGTCAGAGAAAATAAGCAAGTGAGAAGTCTGCTGGTATTAAGTCCAAGAAACCTCTAAATAATATGAAGCCTGTAACATTTTGTACCTAGGCAAAGAATATCACTCAAAGAACCTGATTCCTCTGATCAAAGGGATAGGAACTGTGACAAAAACCTTAAGACTAGCAAAGCTCAGGGGAATCAAAGTCCACAGCACTCTGACCTGAGTTACTCTAGAAGGTTCTGACCAAAACACTCAGAACTAGTATGACTGAGGAAAGCTGGAAATCTGTCAGCTTTCTGAATACAAACAAACCAACCAAAGTGGAAGCCAATGGCAGTTCTCCAGATAATAAAAATTAAGACCAAATGGGACCTTATCATTTAAGGGAACAGAAGGGGATAAATAATTCCTTGTACAAAGTACCAAATCAAGGACTGAGATTAAAGATATAAAAACTAGGATATATTAAACACATAAAGAAATATTATAGATCTAAAGATGCCCAAGAGTCAACCCCAGATAAGTAGGGAAACTGTAAAACAGCTACAAAACCACAAAGAAAAAAGGGGATTATTTATTCATAAGAGTATCCATAAGAAGCAAGAGACAAAAAAAAAAATTGTAAATGAACTAAGAAATCTGGAGGAAAGAACTAGAAGAATAAATAGCTTAGAACAGAAAGTGAAAGCACTCACACAAGAGACTCCCTGAAAATCAGAATGGATCATACATAAATCAATAACTCCTTAAGACAAAAATATTACAAAAAAATCAAAAATTTGAAAAAATACAACCAATCAATATACATATATTAAGTGTATCTAATATGTGCCAGGTACTTTGTTGAGTGAACATATTAAAAGAGGTAAAAGATAGGTCCTGCCCTCAAGAAGCTTACAATCTAAGGTGAAACAATCTAATGCGACTATGAAAACAAATATTTACAAAGCAAGCTATATACAAGATAAATTAGAAATAATTGACAGAAGGAAGACACTGGAATGCAGATAGGCTCCCAGTAAAAGAGAGGATTTTAATTGGGACTTAAAGGAAGTCAGGGAGGTCAGTAGTCAGAGCAGAAAGGGAAAACATTCCAGGCATGAGGAAAGTCAATGAAAAATATCTGGAGCCAAGAAAGATGGAATGTCTCCTTTATGGAACAGTCAGGAGGCTAGTGTCACTGGATCTAAGAAAACATGTGAGGGAACAAGAAGACTGGAAAGGTAGGAGAGGGGTAAATTATGAAGGACTTTGAATGCCACACAGAGCATTTTGTATTTGTTCCTGGAGGATACAAGAAGCCATTGGGTTATACTGATTGGGAATATGGGGGTGTGGTGGTGACATGATCAAAGCTGCAATTTAGGATGACTTTAGCAGATAAATGGAAGGTGGGACTGCAGTGGGGAGAGACTCGAGGTACACCCACCAGCAGGTTGCTGCAGCAATCCTAAGAGGAGGTTCTAAAGGCCTAAACCAGAGCAGGACCAGTGTTGGCAGAAAAGCTAGAAACCCAGTTGTTCAATAGGGTGATTCAGGCCAATTCCAATAGACTTGGGATAGAGTGAGCCATCTGCATCCAGAGAGAGGACTGTGGGAACTAAAGATAGAGCACAAGATAGTATTCTCACCTTTTTTATTGCTGTTTGCTTGCTTTTTTTTTTTCTCAGATCTGATTTTTCTTGGGCAGTATGATAAATGTGGAAATGTTTAGAAGAATTAAGCATGTTTAACCTATATTGGATTATTTGCTATCTAAAGGAGGAGGTAGGTGGGGAGGAAGGGGAAAAAATTATGGAACACAAGGTTTTGCAAGGATGAATGATGAAAATTATCTTTGCATATATTTTGAAAAATGAAAATCTATTAAAAAGAAAAAAAACAAAAAAACAATGCTTGTTGTCCTTCAAGAATGATTATATTAGAGTCAAATTACAATGTATCTGACTATGGTGGATCAGACATGATCTCAGAATGCTCCACCAGAAGTTAAGCACAAATAGTCCAGGTGAATATTTGGGGGTAGATTCTCTACACTTGTACATCTCATGTTTCTTTTAAACTGCTACAATTCTGCTTTGTTCATAAAGCCACTCTGGGCAGCCTTTTGCCTGCATCTTCTATGACATGCAATCCATTCCAAAGTTCTTCAGAGGTTAGAAACATAAGGGCCAGATGAATAGAGGCAATGCTCCCCTATGCTCTGAACTGGTCAGTCCATATTTAGATTGTTATTTTAGTTCTGTGTATCACATTTCATGAGAGTCACTGACAAACTAAGACTAGAGAGAGCAATTTTGGTGATGAGCACCATATGAACAACTTTTAACACACTAAAGAAATTATAGGAATCTAGGAACTTCAACTATATTAAAGAAAAAGAGATGCTCAAAATCTTTCAAACATCTAAAGGAATATTATGTGAAAAAGGATCAATGGGTAAGAGTTGTAAGGATATTTTGGTTTAATATAGGACTTAAATTGACTTAAGATCCCCTTTAAAGCAAAGAATCTATGATATTAATAGCTAAAACCAAAATAATATATCTGTTCACAAATAGTGATGAATTTCTTCTATTATGAAACACTGTTTCCATTTATTCACAACTTAAATTAAAAAATTAAACAAAAATTCTCAAAGCTCAGAATAAAAATACTGAGCCTCTCACCATGGCAAGGGGGGACCCTTGATGCAAAACTGGAAATTGCAGGTAAAGTAGTTAGGTAAAGCTGTCTTGTCCATAAAGAGCCTGAAAAAGAAATTAAAAAAAAAAATTTTAGTTAAAAATAAAAGTCCTCAACACATTCAACCATTCTGGAGAGCAATTTGGAACTATGTTCAAAAAGTTATTAAACTGTGCATACCCTTTGACCTAGCAGTGTTTCTACTGGGCTTATATCCCAAAGAGATCTTAAAGGAGGGAAAGGAACCCACATGTACAAAAATATTTGTGCCCTCCCTTTTCATAGAGGCAAGAAACTGGAAACTGAGTGGATGCCCATCAACTGGAGAATGGCTAAGATATGGTATATGAATGTTACATGATATCTTTCCCAATAGAAATTAAGTTCCTTGAGAGGATGAAATATCACTTTTATCTTTGTATCTCCTGAGCCTGCCACACAGTAGATATTTAATATTTATTAAATGTCTAACGTGCTCTCATTATATTTCTAATTATCTTGGGAAGTAACTTGGTAACATTTTTCCAGTTTTTCAGTTCAAAGGATTTGGCAAAGAAAAGAGAAATAAATTAAGAATTAATAAATTTTTTTGTCAAAGTCCTCTCTACCTTAAGTGACAGTCCTATCTTCTTTTCCTCAGGATAGTTTGCTTTTTTCAAAGAACTGTCCTGCCATCCTTTGCCTTCTTGGTCAATTTCAGCTCATTAAGAAGTCACACAAGACTGTGCCATGTGCATTTAATCCACCATCCTGTCCTTGTTTCCACAGTTTGTATGTTATCTTTCAGTTAGTCGATGAGAATCTTGTTTATCCACATCAATTTTTCTCTCTAGTCCTAAACTACCTTTTGAAGGAGGAAATAATTACCAATCATTCAAAATGCATGAGTGAAGGTCCTATGTTTCAGACCTTGTGTACTCGATAAAAATACAAACACAAAAATGAAATGGTCCCTGCCCTCAAGAATGATAAACAAGACAAGTACAATACATATGTAAGTATATACAAAACAAATACAAGGCAATATTGGTGATGGAAGGGGGGGTAGAGAGTATTAGGAAGAGCAGAAAGGCTAGCTGTCAAAGATACCACCTAAGCTGAATTCAAAAAAAATTTTAAAGAGGAAGATGAAGTCCTTTCTAGATATGGTGGACAGCTTGTACAAAGATGGGAAATGGAATGTTGTGTGGGAGGAACATTCTTTTAATAAGATTGGACCACAAAGTCCAACTGGAGTCAGGAGTCCTCAATTCAAATCCCCTTTCTACTACTTACCATCCACACAAAACATAACTGATCCATTTACCTCCTCCAGACCTAAGTTAGCTTACATAATCTCTAGGTCCTTCCAACCCTAAATCTACGACCTTAATAAGTATAAACACAAAACTACTTAATTCATAAATTCAAACTTTATCAGGAAAACCAGTAGAACAATATTTTTCCAAATCAACTGTTACAAAAATGAATTTTTGAAAGCAATGAGGGATAAATGGAATTATCTGTTATTCTTCTTCCATCCACATCCACCTGAAAACTGTAGAAACATAACCCTTCTATCAGTTTGACAACCTACAGCAGAACATATATGTTAAATACTTGACAAAAGCAACTCCCTAATGCCGGCTTCTTCCATCTCTCCTTTTAAGACTCTCTTTTTACTCCCTACTTTCCACCCCTCAAGCTGCTTCCATGAAAAACAGAATAAGGGCTAAAACCCTTGAAATCATTTTTCAAAGGGTGTTGATCCCTGTCCTATGTATCAGTAAGCGGACAAATTGGCTAAAAAATACTAAAAATCTCTCTGACATTTTAATTCACAATTTCATTTTTCCTTCCGAGGTGCAGATTCCCTACTTTTGATAAGGACAGCTAACAAGATCATCATTTCAAAGACCGAGTCCTAGTCCAAGAAATTGAAGCAATCAAGAGGAAGTTAGGCTTTAAGATATAAATGGACAAAACAAGACTTTGTTGTTGTGGTCTTTCAAAAAGTGAAAAGGATACTCTGTAATAAGTGCAGCAATAGTCAGTCATGGGCCTAACACTTCCAAACTGTGCAGCTCTGGGCAAATCATTCTGCTTCAATTTCCTCATTTGTAAAATAGGGGTAATAACATCTACCGCCCAGGACTGTTAATGATCAAATGACATAATTATGAGATACCACTTTATATGAAATAACTGAAATGCGCAAAGCGCTTGGCACCGCCGCAGTAACGTTAGTTACAGTGTAACGTGACTTGTGATCATTATTATTACCCAAAATAAAAACAGAGATGACTCATTTCAGAAGCGTGTGCCGGACCGAGGCTCGGGGCTTAGAATAAGTAAGCCTCGCGTTGGAAGGCCACCGAGGACCAGCCGGGAGACGCTGGAGGCCTCGCGTTGGAAGGCCACCGAGGACCAGCCGGGAGACGCTGGAGGGCGCTATCCTTCAGAGTCTGAGCCTGCCTTCTCATCGGCACAAAGGAGCACCCGCCCGCTGGGTCGCAGGGAAAAGCGAACGGGACAGCGTACTAAGCGGTGCGGACACCCGTTTCAATGTCACTGTCATTATCAAGTGATTTTTCGGAGATTAGCAGCAGCAGCGCCTTCTGCCCCCGCCGCCGCGGCCAAGGTCATTCTGGCGGCCCCGGGCAGGGTCCTGCGTCCCTCGGTCCCCGGGCCAGGGCGCCCAGAGAGCGGGCAGAGCGCGGCAGGCTCAGGCCCGCCAGCGTCCGCCGCCCCGGCAGCTCGGGGTCTCTGCGGGTACCAGACCGCGACCTTGTATCCCCAGAAGGCCGCCCCTCATGCCGGGTCTTCCCTTCCTCCACGAGGGAGCCCGTGCACGCGTGGCCCGCCTGCCCCCGCCTTGCCCTCGCCCAGCGCCCAGTTTTTATGAGCCTCACCTGTTCCCGCAGCCCAAGACACGGGAAGCCGACTCCCGGCTCGCACTACCGCGGCCACCGCCATGTCTGCACGGCCGGCCTGGTGTCCATCAGGCCCCGCCCCTAGTAGCCTAGTAAATGCCTGAAAAAATGGGGGCGCGGGGAATGAAGGAAAAGACCTTTGCTCACTCTCTGGGGGCTCTTCGCTCTCGATGACTCCCCTCTCTACCCTCCCGCACGGTAATAAAAGCGCCGGGCTCGCTGGGACAGTCGCTGGGAATGTCTGGCTTATTTTAGGGCAGCTACAAGTATATTGCTCAGGTTAGGACCCCGCGGTGGGAGCCGGGGGAAGGACCGAAGTAATTGACGAGAAAGAGCGAACCGGAAGCGACGCAGGCGGACCTCCTGGCTCGGGCTACCCCGGGGCTTTTGAAAGATAGTCTTGAAGAGGACGGAGAGCCACGTGGATAGGGATACGGACCGTGCTTTCTAGTCAAATCTTATTCAGCCACGTGTGGGCTGCTCCAGTTACTAGCGATCGTGATTATGATAGATGATAATAAATGTCGATGGCGATGACGATTCAAAGCTGGGCACTTGTTGTGTCATGGACCACTGTGATAGTGGCCCCTTCTCAGGATAGTTATTCACAATATAAAAAATAATGGATTAAAAATTAATTAAAATTTTAAAAAATTAAAAATAAATCAAAATTTAAGATGCCAAACAAGCAGAGACTATTGCAAGATTCCAAGAAGGAAGAAGTCAAATACAATGGATGAGGTCCTCGGTCATTAGGCAGGGGTAGGGGAGAAAGCCTGAAGTGCTGATAAGATTAACTTGCTGAGGCAAGCAGGAAAGGGCACTCAGGGGGAACAGCGCAACCTGATAATCCCTCCCCTGTGGAGGTCTTGAGTGACCCCCACCTTACTGTTTTCCAATCAGAAAGTCAAGTTATGTCAAACCCCCAAGGTTAATTTTCCCCTGTAAATCTGTCCGTGGCTTATACCATTTTTGCTGAATCCCTTTTGGGTTAGCCCTCCCGAGGCATTCTGCCTCTGGTATATTTTTCCTCACCCCTCCCCCTGCCTCATGATGTCTTCCCTCTCATCCCTTACCTCATGGTATCTTTCTCCTTGTTATAACTCTTTTAGGGTACTAAATCACTTTTAGGATTTAGCCTGCCTGTCCCTGATGTTCTCCCACCTCATGGAGTATTCCCTTTCTCCTGGTTAATTATGAGTTCCACTGGGAAACTTGTCTTTTTCCATTGTTAATTATTAAAACCACTTTCCTTGCTAACTATATGCTCTCTCAAATCTATTTCATATTTACTAGCCTGATGTCCAATTTACCTCTTCATTTTGTCTGTAACCTCTTATCATACATAAATATACCTTTTGCCCTAGAGGCTATTGTGAGTTCTTCATACGACTCTAACCCTAACATTTGGTACCATTTGCTCTCCTCAGTTTCATTATTTGGTGCTGAACCTCAAACTCATCATCCACAATGACAACATCTCTGGTAAGGCAGATTGCTCAGCTGGAGCTACTGGGCCTGATCTCCACAGCACATCCTCCAACTGTGAAGACTAAATTGTATGGAATATAGAGAGAGATAAGGTGAAGAACTTACAGGAATGTATGAATTCTTTTTCTGTATTTTATTATTTCTGTATTTCCCCTATGACCTGTATAATATGTGCAGGCTCATATCTACTTGAGCCTTGGCCAGCTAAAAACATATTTACCTAACTTGAGCTGATGACATTTATTGTTATTTGACATTTATCGATATTTAGTCTATTAGCTAGACCACTGTCTGCTTGATTAAGCCTGAAGGCCTGACTTTCTGTTTCCTTGAAATCAGGAGATTTCGGGGAAACAGAAACCTTCCATTCCAATCTCCCCAAATAGCAACAACCAATTAGATGCTTCCCCCTCCCCTTCTCAATGCTCTCTTACTTGTGATGTAATTTCTTGTATAAAAGCTATGTATCTTTACTACTTCTTTAGCCCTCCTACCACGAGCTTTCTCTTTCTTATCTCGTGATGGGACGGCTCATCCTCCGGAGGTTTTCAATAAACAACTTTTCTGCCTTCTACTGAGTGATCTCTGAGTAGTCATTTTGGGTAAGGGTCTTCTACATCCCTCAGGTCTTCTACATCCCTCACAAAATGCTTCCTTGAATGAGCATTGGCTCCCTTCTCTACTGTTACAGATATCAGGCTTCTATTTCTTGGAACTACTTCCTGCCTTTCAATTTCTGGATCTAGATGCCACTGAACTCTTTTCTAAATGTATTTTTTTTTTTTCTTTGAGAGGTAATCGGGTGTAAGTGACTTGCCCAGAGGTCAGACATCTAGGGTGAAGTGTCTGACGTGGGATTTTAATTCAAGTCCTCCGCACTCCAGGAGCAATGATCTATCTATTGTGCCACCTACCTACGTAGCTACACTTTAAATGTTATTTCTTTTTTATTATTATTATTATAGTAACTTTTTATTGACAGAATCCATGCCAGGGTAATTTTTTTTACAACATTATCCCTTGCACTCACTTCTGTTCCATTTTTTCCCTCCCACCCTCCACCCCCTCCCCTAGATGGCAAGCAGTCCTATATATGTTGAATATGTCCTAGTATATCCTAGATACAATATATGTGTGCAGATCCAAACAGTTCTCTTGTTGCACAGGGAGAATTGGATTCAGAAGGTAAAAATAACCCGGGAAGAAAAACAAAAATGCAAACAGTTTACATTCATTTCCCAGTGTTTTTTCTTTGGGTGTAGCTGCTTCTGTCCATCATTGATCAATTGAATCTGAATTAGGTCTCTTTGTCAAGAAATCCACTTCCATCAGATTACATCTTCATACAGTATCGTTGTTGCGTATATAATGATCTCTTGGTTCTGCTCATTTCACTTAGCATCAGTTCATTAATTCTCTCCAAAGCCTCTCTGTATTCATCCTGCTGGTCATTTCTTACAGAACAGTAATATTCCATAACATTCATATACCACAATTTACCCAACCATTCTCCAATTGATGGGCATCCACTCAGTTTCCAGCTTCTAGCCACTACAAACAGGGCTGCCACAAACATTTTGGCACATACAGGTCCCTTTCCCTTCTTTAGTATCTCCTTGGGGTATAAGCCCAGTAGAGACACTGCTGGATCAAAGGGTATGCACAGTTTGATAACTTTTTGGGCATAATTCCAGATTGCTCTCCAGAATGGTTGGATTCGTTCACAGCTCCACCAATAAATGTTATTTCTTACTGGGCTGCAAAATCCCAGAGTAAACGGGTGGGGAAGAAGTGAACATTCCCCCTTTCAATTGCCTACTGCAGAGAAATTAGGATTACAAACCATAGAGTTAAGCTCTGACTTGAATGATTTGAATAAACTGACAAGCTTGGCTCTTTTGAAACCATTAGGGGATGGCCAATCTTTTGCTAATAGCCAGCTGTTCTAATTCCATCCAGAATTCTTTAACACTAAGCCGAGTTTTGTGCTTCCTTCTAAAGAACTGATTATAGCATCTGCCCTCCTGAGGGCCTTGTGATGCTCCAGGTGTGTTTACAGGGCTCAGACTTGGCCCACTTGCGCTTGTAGGACTCAGGGGGCAGAAACCCCGGCCATGCCCGCAGCCTTAAGGCTCCCCGGAGTCAGATGCATATCCCACATCTAGGCCCGGAGTAGGAGAGGATGAAGCCCTCCATGTGCTTCAGATGCAGACCACACCCAAAGACAGGCGGGGGCAGCTCCCAGACCTTCTCTTCCTCTCCTCAGAGCCTAATATAGGGACAGAAATCAGCCCGTCTCTGGATCCCCGCTCAGCTACTGCAGCCTTGAAAAAACCTTATCTACTTTCCGGGTCCATAGCCAGATAAAAAAACGGAACCGCACAACTCCTATCCTCAACAGAGAGGAAAGAAGTGACACCGAGAGCTACCAAATTCTTTTTTTCGGAGTTGCGGAGGAGTTCGTTACCATGGCCACCGAGAAGCGCTCCTCCCCTTCCCCCGCCCCCGTCTGAAAATCCGCCCCCTACCACGGAGCAGCTGGAAACTTCGAACTACATTTCCCAGAGGGTACAGAGCCGCGCCGACTCTTGCGCCCAAACTCAACCCCCCAGAATCCTCCTCTCGAGGCTGGTCCAGGCTATCGGGGCTCGAGGGGCTAAACTAGCCGGCAAAGAAAGCTCGGCGTCTTCTTCGGGCCCTACCATCTGTGACTTCGTAACCCAGGATCGGACCCGGGGAATAGCCGTTGGTACGCACCGTCTGGGGTCGGAGGTAAAGGCCGGTCCGGGGGGGTCGGGGACTGCGGGAATCGGGGTCTGCGGCCACTGGGCAGATCCGGGGCTCGAGGAGCCACGTTTGATACATGGGGAAAGCGAGACACGGAGAAGGCGAGCGCTGCCCCGAGTCGCTCAGTCTGTCGCGGGGCCGCGGCGGGAATCGGACCGAGGTCATCGGAGCAGGTCCGCTGCTGCACGGGATACGGTCCCTCCTTGGCTCCTCATCAGAAGCCCAGCCCCGCGTCTTGTGTGCCACTCAAGAAGCTTCGGTGGCTCCCCTTGGAAGAGTTCGGAACCTCCGGGTAGCCCGGGGTGATTCCTGTCCCTCCAGCACTTTCCCCGGTGGCTGCCAGTGCCCCGCGCTGCACAACTCACCGCGATCCGGCCCGAAGGCGTCAGCAGCCCGGCTCTCTGCTAGGGAGAAATCCTCCACCCTCCAGAAGGCAGAGAGGCCGCTTCTTTCAGTCAGTGATTTGTTCCCCCAAACTTTAAAGCCTGGCTTTGCGGATACACTGTGAGCTCCCAAAGAGAAGGATTGATAAATTTCGGTTTATATCATTTTCATTCCTACCTTCCTGATCCAGCAAACCATCCTTGTAAGAAATGCAAAATAAAGTCTAACCAACACCTTAACCTGATGGTGTTCCACACCCGCAGGCCTCTACCTTTGCAGAGAAAGTAGGGAAGGTAATTTTTCATCTTTTTTCCAAGGTCAACTTCTTTCCACTGTCAGTAGGCTTTCAGGGAATTCCAGTATCGAGAAGGAAGGATCCCTTTCAGGAATTTTGCTGAACCCATCCCTGGAGCTCTGTTTCTGGTTGAGGCAGGCTTAAGGTTTTTACAGAAGCAGGACTGTTGTAGCCAATGCAAGATCATTTCTGGAACATTTTACCCAGGAACTTGGGTGGTAGCATATTACGGAGAGAACAATATGTTGTCTCCATATGGTAAAAGATTGACCTCAAATATTGTCAAAATGACCCATCTTCAAACAAACAAAAAATCTGAGTTGGGAAGAACAGATTGGCTGACCGGAGAGAAAAGTTTTCACTGGTTTATTATATAAATAGGATGTAGATAGGTGAATATGCACAACTGTGTGTGTGTAGACTTGTATGGAGAGACTTGTGGCAGGCAGACCAACCGGAAAGCTATTATGATAATTTAAGTGTGAGGAGATAATGAGGGCCTTCACCAGGGTGGTGGCAGTACCTTTTTGGTCTGCAGACCACAAGTTTATTCACATTCTAGTCCAACTTCTATTCAGCCATCAATCCAACCATATCATCTCTCTGCGGATTAAGTTCCAGTGGCTCCCTCTCACCTCCAAGATCAAATATAAAATTCTCTTTTTAACTTCTCAAACCTTTCATAACCCAGCTCCCCCAGCCTTTCTGGTCTTTACAATTTACATCTTACTCATATTTTTCACTTCAATGTCACTGGTCTTACTGTTCCTAAAACAAAACACTCTCTCTACTGACTCAGACATTTTCTTTGGCTGGCTAGATTGCATTCCCTTTTCATCCCTGCCTCCTGGCTTTCCTGAAGACCCAGATAAAATCTCACCTTCTACCAGAAGTCTTTCCTAATTCCAGTACTCTTGATGTATTGATTATTTCCTCTTTATCCTGTATTTATATAGCTTTTTTTTTTTTTGACTAGGTGAAAGAGGAGATTCTTTGCCTCAATTGCTACCTACCCTTGATCACTGAATGTGTGTTCCCTCAGTCAAACTGAGACCTGTTAAAGACCTTTGCTTAAAAAGGCCAAGGTGTCCTACTGCATTCAGGGCCATCTCCAGTAGATCTGATCTACATCTGGCCACTAGACCCAGATGGCTCTGGAGGGAAAAGTGAGACAGGGTACCTTGTACAGCCCTTCCTCACTTAAATCCAATTCACTTACATGTCATGGCATCCCCTCCCTCATGTCATAGTCCTCTTCAAGAATGCAGGACAAACAATAGCAGTCCTGTTTAATTAGCTTATTTGTACACATTTGGTTATCTGTTATCTCTCCTTTTAGACTGTGAGTTCTCAGAATCAGGGAACTGTCATTTGCTTTTCTTTATAGCTCCAGAATTTAGCATAATGCCTGGCAGGTTAATAAATGATTGTTGATTGACTTATTAACATATGACTACAACAAAAATAGAATTCTCTTTAACAGGGAGAGTATATTCTTTAAAAAATAATGAAGCGGATTTGTAGAATTGTTATCATTTTTAGAGTCAAATATTAATATTCCCACTTAAGAATAGTTGGCAGTATCTAAAGTAACAAGTAGTGCCATAGATAGGGTGCTGGATTAGCATGTGGCACAATGGATAGAGTGCTGAGCCCAGACTCAAGAAGAATCAGATATGACTAAAAGAACTGAACAGTATTCTTATGTGTACTTCTCTGCATGTATTTTGTTTCCCTCAGTGAACTATAAGTTCAGTTTGAGGGTTGGCATTGTTTTGTTTTTGATTTCATAGCCCTAAAACTTTAGGACCTGATATGTAGTAAGTACTTAATACATGCTTCTTAATTAACTTTGTTGTTGTATATTTCAGTCACATCCAATTTTTTGTGACTCATTTCGGAGATTTTCTGGAAAAGATTTTTTTTCTCCAGTTCATTTTTCAGATGAGGAAATTTGAAGCAAACAGGGTTAAGTGATTTGCTCAGGGCTACATAGCTAGTAAATATCTTGAGGCTACATTTGAACTCAGGAAGATGAGTCTTCCTGACTGCAGGCCCATAGGCATTGCACTGCAAAGCTGCTAATTAACTTGCCTAGAATCATATAGTAAGCTTTAAATGTGAGGTTTTCCTTACTTCAAGTCCAAACTCTGTCTAATACACCATTTTTGCTTTTTCATTGTATTATTATAGATGAATGATAAAGTGAAGTGCCAAAGGCCATACAAATACTAATCGCAGTTCTCTCTCCATACTGGTTTCCTTATACCAATTTCTTATACCCATTAAACTACTTTAAGGATGTCAGAGTAGTGATTTTTGTTAACTCAATGATTCAGGAAAGAGAATGAGAATATTTTTCCTCATTAAAGGAGCAGGTAAAAAATTCTCATTATGTTTCCTGACAAAAAGAGATCCATCTAGTGATGTTCTATGAGACAGCTATTGTCAGTGTGTCAGGCACTTTGTGAAGGCAATGTATAATGCTCTTCTTTATTCTTAAATTTTTATTTGTTTTTCAATTGATTATTATTATTTTCCTTTTTTCACTTCCTTCCCGTCACATTGAAGAAAACAAAACCCATGTAAGAATTATCCAGTCAAAACAAATTCCAATGATTGAACAAGAAATATATAATTCATTTGGTATCTTGAATCTATCTGTCCAGAGGTGCGTAGCAGTCTTTGTTATCAGTCCTCTGGAATTGTAGTTGGGCACCACATCAGTGTTTGTTTTTACAGTATTTGTTTTGTTACTGGATTATCCTCTAACCACTCTGCTGAATCAGTTCATCTTTCTCTCCCAAAGTTCCTTTACTTTTGGCCCTTTCATCATATCTTATGACACATAACATTTTATTTCCATCATTTGTCCAGCTGTTTCCCAATTGATTGATGACAGTTCCTTGGTTTCCTGTTCTTTACCACTACACAAGAGCTACCCTAAATATTTTTGCACATAGGGGTTCTTTTCTTCTCTCTTTGATCTTGGAAGCAGCAAGACTGCTATACCTGGGCTACCATCGACCTCCTTTGTAGAGTTTCAGGAGGTTGGGAAATCACATACTTCAGTTATTTAGATATTTCTAACCTGGTGAATCTGGGAGCTCCAAGGCATGATCATTGTCCCTTTTCTCTTTCTCCAGGCCTGCATTTTCAAAACTCTGCCTTTTTCTAAGAGAGAGAACTACAAAAGAGGAGCGAATGGCTACTTTGTCCCTGATAACCAAAGCCCAGGTAAGCTGACTTTTTCTTTTTTTCTAAATGAAATTTCAGTTTCCAAAGTGTGGATACTTTTCCCTTCACTATCATGGAACTTCTCTCTGCCCTCCTTGTGGATGAAAGATGGGCTTTGCTTGACTAGTGCCATCCTCATTGGAGTTTAGTAATAATCATATTAACATAGACAAGATACCTGCCTACCTCAGGTCAAATGCTTCAGCTTCTCTTTTACTCAGAGTTGTTAATTATCATCAGAACTACTCTATCCATCCCATCAATCCTTTCAAATACTTTTATTTTCACTCTTCCTCATTAGATAGGAAGAATAAAGAAAAATGTGTTCTTGTTTCAGGAATCAGTGACATTCAAGGATGTGGCTGTAAACTTCACCCAGGAGGAGTGGGGACAATTGAACCCTGCTCAGAGGAACCTGTACAAGGATGTGATGCTGGAGAACTATAGAAACCTCATTTCATTGGGTAAGAAAGTCTCCTCCCTATGATTCAGAATTTATCTTAAATTAAGAAAATTTTCTTCCCTGCTAAATAACGTAGTAGTGAATGCAGAGCTAGGTTTGGAATTATTTATATTTCATTGTAACTGTGTATCTAAAGGATCATCATGTAACAGATATTTGTAGAAACTGCTTTCTGTGGAACTGTGAAGTGATCATGAGGTCCTAATGTTTGCTCTGGGACCAGATGAAGGGAACAAAAGTAATTGAAATAGCAAAGTAATTTCCAAATAGAGCTTAGATCTCAAATAGAATGGACATATACTAATCTAGAAACCAGACTAAGCAGAAAAATAATATGGCCTAAGTGATAATAAGTATGGCAAATAGAGTGAAGAAAGTAAAGACAAGTGGTACCTAAAAAGAAATAAGCCATGTAAGGTACAGGAGAAACTGGGTTGCCTTGGGCCGGCATCAGCAGTATAGTAGTTGTCAGTGTATCAAAGAAAATTGTAAACTGTAAACTTTAAAAAAAAAAAAAAAAAAATGGACTGAATTTTTTACCTGAATTTTGATTCAGGATTTGGATCAGAGATCTCAGATCTTTTTTATCCATGGAAAAAGAATTTCTTCTTCTTAATGGGTGAAAATGATGTATATCTTAAGATGAAGCTAAGAAGCATTGCTATGCTGTACCTGATTCTGTAACTCCCTTGTCCTCTTCTTCTAAAGGTCTTTCACCTAAGCTAAGAGCTAAGCTCACATCTGCTCTCTAGAAAGATAAGCCTGAGTCTTCTTCAGAAGTTACCATAACTTCTGGGCTTTCCTCTCATATCCTTTTTGGATAGGAGGCAGCTTAGTATAGGGGAAAGAGTCAGGAGGCATGAGGTCAAGTGTCATCCTATTAATCATTAACCATGTGACCCTTCTCCTACCTTAAGCTTTCTTTCCAGTGATGAGAGTTGAATTAAATGGTCTCTTAGTTCTCTTCAGCTCTAACATTATTTGATTCACAGAATCTCAGAGTTGGAAGCTACTCAGAAAATTCTTGCCACATTTTGTCATTCATCTTTTGCTTGAAGATCTTCACTGAGGAAGGCTAACCACTTTCCATGGTTTTCCAGTGTGTTTTGGGAGAGCTCTTGTTAGGAAGGTTTTTCTTATCTTGAGCCTAAATTTGCTTTTTTTGCCTCCTTCCATCTGTGCATGCAGCCATGCTCTCTTCCATGGGGAAGCCCATCAAAAACTTGACATCAGCTACCACATCAGTATTCCTTCTCTCCACTCCCTTTCCCCAATGCCCAAATATGTTCTTCTTCAAGCAAAGATCCTTATTTCTTTTAATCAGCCATATGATGTAAATGCAAGGCCTTTTACTATCTTGGTTGTCCTCCTATCCTTCCTGAATTATATCCTTCCAGATGTGGCCTGACTAGGACAAAAAACAGCAAGATTATCTATTATTATTATTATTATCAACTTATTATTATTATTATTAACTTCAGATTATTTTTCATGGTGGCTAGATCGCATTATTGGTTTATCCTGAGTTTTCAGGCTACTAAATCTTTCAGATCTTTTTTTCAGATGAATAGCTCTTTAGCTACTCTTCCACCATCTTGAACTTTGGAAAGTGAATGTTTGAAACCTAAATGTGAGACCAAGATTCTCTTTTTCTCTTCTCTTATAGAACAAAAATACTAGGATTGAAAACTCCAATGTAAGGCACATAAATTGCTCATGGAAGCAATTTTCTATGATTGTAAGTTAATTCTCCAGCCTATAAATTTCCTGAAGTTGGTAACCCAGTGCAGGTATCTTATGGGATATTAAATCCTGGCTTGTAAAGACAATACTTGGAGCAGTTACTTAGTACATATAGAATAAAGGACTTTGGGGTACTAGTCTTGGTTAGTCTCCTAACTTAGTTAGGAGAGAGTAATTCTGTGCTTTGAAGCAAGGTAAGAATTCGGACTTAAGAATGCAAGAAACTCTCACCCTAATTCATTGAAAAGCTTAGGATATAAGTATTTGAGAAACTCTCTTCCCAGCAACAGACAGCAGAGACAGCAATGATTTAGACATTGTTCTGGATTTTGCCATCTCTCTGATTCATGGATGCTAGTCAATAGTCCAGGGCTGCAATGGAAACCCTAATCAGATTTTATATATGAAAGTATTCTGATTTCCTTGTAATCTCCACATAGAAAGGAGAAGGCTGAGGAACAGAAGGTTGGGCAGGACATAACACAAACTGATCTCAAACCCTAGTAGTAAAGTGCTGGTGAGTCTGTGTATATGTGTCCAGGGTGGAATTAGCATTTCCTAGGAAGGCAATTTCCCCTTTTCTGCTCACTTTAGAGTGTTTGGCATAGGCAGATAAAAGATATAATTATATTAACATCAGCTACTTGATGGGGTGGGGAGGAGTGTTTGTTTTGGGTTTTGGGGTAAATGGTGGAGCTGCAGACTTGTCTAAGGGAAACTATTTAAATTAAACTATTTAAATGACTTCCTATGAATATCTCTAGAGGAGCTGGAGCCAACCAAGAGGTTAAAGGATGAAAAATTAAGTCTGGAGCTCTTGAAATGAGGCCCAGCAGGTATAGGTTGGTATTTTAGCAAGAGCATTGTAAGGCATACCAACAAACATCATTATTAAGTAATAGGGTTAAGGTTGTATTTCACAATTATCTTAATTTGCATTTATTTAATTATTTGAGCATTTGAATTTTTTTAATAGAGAAACTTGAGTTACCCAGCCCATCATTGTTGCTGAGGCCATACTCTAGGTAACACATGATATCCTGATGAATAGATGCAAGAGAAGCTACCACTAGCGAGAACAAGGGAGGTCCCCATGATGTGCCTGTGCTAATCTAGACCAGAACCAAGCTTCCAGTGTGAGCATCTACTTGTGGACAGCACTACCTTTACTTTGATAGGAGATTTGGGTAGTACCCTTTTCCCAGACTGAGCTCTTAAAGAGATGGGACTAAATAATGTCCCTACAACAAGAATCTGAATCTACAATTCTTAAAATTTCCAATGCCTGCCCAAAAGCTTTTTAGGACAGAAAAAAATTATATTTCAAGGAAAAGCATTGTTAGATAGAGTCCCTATAAAGATCTGGGTTGAAAGCATGAACTGATGCAAGGTAGGGGGTTGTTGTTTTAAAAGAAAGGTATCTTGGTGAATAGTGGAGTAGTGGAGTAGTGGAGAAGTAGTGGAGAGTAGTGGAGAAGAAGCAAAGAAAAAAGAAAACACAGAGGACTAAGTATTAAAAAAAAAAAAAAAAAAAAAAGAAAAGAAAAAGTCCTGGATGAATAATGATGATGAATAAACAAGAAGAAAATAAAGAATAGGGCAGAGGAGAGAGCAAAAGTAAAGAAGGAAAGTGAGGGAAGAGTTGACAGATGAAATAGGTGTTCTCATGTTAGGTAAAAAGATGGAGATACTGTCTAAATACTAAAAAAAATTAAAAATAAATCACAGGACATGTGTAATGTGTTTTGTTTCCTTTCTGGGACTCAAGAATACAAGGTTCCTTAAACTCTACTCTAGACATTAGCAAAGGGGAGAAAAAAATGCTTGTTTAAGACAGAAAGACAATTGTGCTGTACTACAGTTGTTAACTACTCTGATCTGTAAAAGAGTAGTCAGACTTTTCCCTAACACTGATAAATAGTCCAAGTATCTTGTTAAAAACTAGTTCACTATTTAACATGTATAGGACTGCTTGCCATCTGGGGGAGGGGGTGGAGGGAGGGAAGGGAAAAATCGGAACAGAAGTGAGTGCAAGGGATAATGTTGTAAAAAAATTACCCTGGCATGGGTTCTGTCAATAAAAAGTTATTTAAAAAAGAAAATCTCCATTGAGTAGTCAGAAATATAGCACCTGTACAATATGGGGGAGTTAATGGTCTGGAGAAAAACAGGAAAATATTTCCTGTTACATTTTAAAATGGAACCCTTAAACATGACATCATTACATTTTTATTATTTTTTTCTTGTTAAAAGAAGATGTAAAATACATTGCTTTTTAAAATGAAAAAAAAAAAAAAAAAAAAAAAAAATATTTAAAAGGGAAAAAAAAAAAAAAAAAAAAAAAAACTAGTTCATAGGGCAGCTAGATGGCACAGTAGAGAGAGCACCAGCCCTGAAGTCAGGAGGACCTGACTTCAAATCTGGTCTCAGATACTTAGCACTTCCTAGCTGTGTGACCCAGAGCAAGTCACTTACTTCAATTACTTCAGCCAAAAAAAATACTTAGTTCATGAGGATGTGGTGTTAATATCTGGTATAGTTACTGGACTAGTGGATGAAGAAAATAGAGTTGCAGTGCTAGCACATGCTACCTCATCTCTCCCCCAGGACTGCTTTAGCTTGATTGCCTGACCCATAGGTGGCAGTTGGCCAATAGTTATAGAACCTGTTCTGCCATCCACTGGCAGATCAAGCAAGTTATTTTTTTTCTCCATTTATAAGATAAACAGCAGAACTTGAATGAGAGAATATGGAAAAGTTTAGGAGAGAATCTGTCTAAAGGCCCCAGGTTTACAAAAGTGGCTAGAGAGAATGAGTCTTTGTATGGAAAGAGGAGACATTATGTCTGCATCAGGACTGGACATTTCTGGGGAAGATGAAAGACTTAAGCAAATCAGTATATATATGAAAGTTGTGATTTTATTACCTTGTATTAATTCTCTGTGTCAGAATGAATGTTCATATTGGAGGAGAGGAGGGATAGGCAGGGCAGGGTTGGGCAATGTTTTGGGTCATAATGTACCCTATTTTATTGGTACCAGCTGCGGGGTGGAGGTAGGGGTTGGAATAACTACCTAATTACACCCTCTACAGCTGAATAGCAAAGTTCTGGGCTGGTTTCCATAAGGGGAAAAGTGATCCAGACATGTAATATGAATGAAAAAACTTACAAGTGTATCAAGGGATTTGAACAGTTTTTGGAAGAAATATAGATGAACAACCACCATGTAGAAAACATGCCTCTATTATAAATGAGAATAATACCTCTGAAGTTTCAATTTACAGCCATCAAATTAGTAAAGGAGATTAAAAAAAAAAAAAAAACCAGAAATTGTCGGTGGTACGAGGGTTTGGGAAAATCAGAAACACTGTTTAGTGAGGTTATGAATGGAACCAACAGTACCAAGAAAAGCTGATCTTAGTGACTTTTCCTCCTATAATTCCAAATTGTTTTCAAAAACAGTTTAATTTACATCTCCACCAACTAGTGTCTCTGACTTCCCACAGCCTTTTCAACACTGACTTGGTGATTCCAGGACTGGATATATAATCCCAAAGTAATCAGTGACAGAAAGATGCCATGTAAAAGTATTCCTAACAGGACTTTCTGTAAAAAAACAACCTGAAATAAGGTGGGTGTCCACTGAATGGGGAATGGTTGAACAAAATGTGGTATATGAATGTAATTGAATGTACTCTCTAAGAAATGATATGAGGAATTCATAGAAACTAAAACAGCGTACATGAAATGATAATGAAAAAAATAGAACCTAGAAAATAGTATGCACAAAGAATTCAGTTACATAAATGAAAATTACGTTAAAAGGTCACTGAATTTAAATTAACTACCTAAAACATTCTTATTCTCAAAATACAAAGAAATATATATCCCTCCTCCATAGGGGCTAGATAGGAGACTACAGGTACAGAACGTTGTAGGCATTTTCATGTGGTGGTTTTGTTGATACAAAAAGCATCAATAATTATGTTTACAGAAAGACAAGTAGTGAAGTACTAGTAAGTTAGTGCAAGTGAATTCTGTTGAAGAATCTGGGACAGTTCTTTGTCCCCATAAGAAACAGCTGTGTTATTTTCTTCTTCCCCAAATAGGATTTCCTATATCTAAACCAGATGTGATCTTCAAATTGGAGCAAGGAAAAGAGCCATGGATGTTCACTCTGCAGAAAGCCAAAGAGAGAGAGGTTCTAAAAAATTCTTCTCCAGGTAAGTAAAAACTAGATCTGTAAAACTCAGTGGGAGAAACAGCACAACAGTTTAATGAGAGAAAGCTCTCTTTCAGCTTTGGAGGCAAGGGCTATCCTTCTTTATGTGTATTCTTACCTACCTGCCATTTCTTCTCTTCATGCTTTCTTCTTTCCTTACTTACAAGGTCATTTTCTCTACCTTCTGTTTTTTTACTTTTATTCGTATTTATCGCCATCCCCTGCACTTAAAACAACACTCTAGTGACTCTTGTCACATTCCTATAGGCATTTTATAATTCTCTGTTCATTTTATTTGATGATATAGCCACCCTATCTCTTCTATTTGCTATTCAGCTCCCATTTCTTAACCTTTTGCCAGAGTAGAAAACTTTTTAGAGGTGACAATACTATGAATAACTAGTGGGCATTATTTTCTGTTTCATTGTCTTCTTCCCAATACAGCAATTTTTTTTTTAAATAACACTTTTTTTTTTTTTTCTTGGTTCCAGACTGGGAGAATAGGCCTGAAACCCAACAATCAACTCAAAATGAGAACATTGCTGAAGAAGCAGAATCACCAAGGATATTAGTTCCTCTAGACCCTACATTTGGAGAAATTCTTCTGTCTGAGAGTAGATTGGAGAAGCATCAGGAAAACTCTGACAGGGGAAAATGGGAAAAATCCTTTTCCCATAAGAATACCTTCAAGCAGTTGTCAGTCAGTCTCCCAGAAAGCCCCATTAAAGAAAGAGACCATGAATGTAAAGAATGTGGAAAAAAATTCTTTGACCGCCCATCCCTTACCCGACATCAGAGGATTCATAAGGGAGAGAAGCGCTATAAATGTAATGAATGTGGGAAAGCCTTCTCTAAACATTCATCTCTTACTGAACATGACAGAATTCATACTGGAGAGAAACCCTATGAATGTGATGAATGTGGAAAGGCCTTCAGCTTAAAAAGTAACCTAACTCGACATCAGCTAACACATACTGGAGAGAAACCCTATGAATGTGACGAATGTGGGAAGGCCTTTAGCCGTAGAAGTGGACTTATGAGGCATCACATGACTCATACTGGAGAAAGTCCCTATAAATGTTATGAATGTGGGAAAGCTTTCTTTAACCCTTCATCTCTTACCGAACATGAGAGAATTCATACTGGAGAAAAGCCCTATGAATGTGATGAATGTGGGAAAGCCTTCTCTAACCAGTCATCTCTTACTGTACATGAGAGAATTCATACTGGAGAAAAACCCTATGAATGTGATGAATGTGGGAAAGCCTTCTCTATACATTCATCCCTTACTGTACATCAGAGAATTCATACTGGAGAGAAGCCTTATGAATGTGATGAATGTGGGAAAGCCTTCTTTGACTGTTCATCCCTTACTAGGCATCAAAGAACTCATACTGGAGAGAAACCCTATTTATGTAGTGTGTGTGGGAAAGTTTTCAGTAGCAAGGCATCTGTCATCCAACATCAACGACGTTATGCCAAAGAGTAATGTAGGAATGTAATAATTTAAGGAAAATTTCCATCAGATCTATCATTCTGTTGACTCCCAAAAAGTCCATGTGGGAAAACAGACCCCCACAGACATTTTAAAATGGTCTTAAACAAATGGCTGGAGGAGTAGGAAATAGGCATTTATTAAGGACATACTTCATGTCAGGCACTATGCTAAGCACTTTACAAATTTCTCATTTGATCCTCACAACCTAGTGAGTTGCTGTTATTTCCATTTTACACATGAGAAAACTGAGGCAGACAGAGATTAAGTGACTTCTTGAGGGTCACATAGCTAATAAATGCCTGAGGCTGAATTTGAATTCAAATCTTCCTGACTGGGCCCAGCACTTTACCCACTATGCCAATTACCCAACACAGATCCATATAAATTGCTGTCCCTTTTAGGTTTTTTTTACATATACTTTGTTGTGAATCTGACTCAAGGTATCCCCATAAGATGTAATTCTGCATTTTCTCCCCCAAAGTCTCCTGGCAAAGTCTCCTATAACTCATAACCTATGGTGTGCACAAATACTTGAAAGGAGACCTCTGAGAAAATGGAAGAGTGAGCAGTCAAAAGAGAATATATTTCCTTAGTTTCCCTCTACAAAACATCAATTTACAAAAACTTCCCAAATTATTAGGACTATCAGAAGCCTTGAAAACAATAGTTTTCAGAATAGTATACTGCTTTTGGTTAGCAGTAGCAAAAAGAAGAGTAAATACATATCTCCCATCATATACATTTCCAATAGAAAAATTAATATAGAATGAAGTCCATAAAATAATTAATTGTGGAATATGTGTATATATCACCATTACAGAGATGTGGAAAAATTTTAACCTCAAGTTTTGGGAGACAAAACATAAATTTGATTATAAAAAAAGACATTCTCAACAAAGTGCGATCTAGATTTTAAGAAGACTAGAGAAAAATTTTAAATGTTTCTAATAAAAGTCTGGCATCTGAAATCTGGCAGGATCATAAGCTTTTAAGCAAGAAGTCATCTAGTTAAATCCCCTCTTTTTATAGAATAGAAAACTTATACCCAGAGAAGAGATGACAAGTTTATGTGAATAAAATTTATTAATTGGAGAATATAAATGGTCAATTTGACAGGAAGGGAAAGCGACATAATCAGCCACCTGAAAAATTCATCACAAACTCAACCAGGTAAATAAAAATTAAAATTACTTTGAAATATAACTTTAAAAACATTACATTGTCAATAATAAATTATAATAGTAAAATCCAATGCTTCAGGGACTTGGAAGAAACAGGCGGACCATTACACTGCTGCTGGAGTTGGGAAATGGTGTAACCATTTTTTGAAAGTAGTATAAATGCTGAAGAGCTTCAATATCATGTCACATGAGTTGTTGCAAAAGCTGGGAATGTATAGCATGGAGAAGAAAAGAGAGCAATATATTAGTTAGCTTCAAATATATGAAGGACTGTTATCTAGAAAAGGGTACAGACTTGTTCCATTATCTCCAAAGGACAGAACCAGAAGCAGTAGGGAGAAGCTTCAAAAAGATCAATTTCCACAATACGAAAATGAAACTTATTAATGACAAAAGTTTGATTCAGAGCGGAATAGACTACCTCAAGACTTATTCTCCTTGGATATTTTCAAGCAGAAACTCTGAAAACACTAAAACATACTATATTAAAAAAAAAAAAAGTACTTATGGATTCAAATAGATTACCAATGAGGTGCCTCCCAAATCTGAAATTCCATGATTCTCTGACATACAATTAAAAAAAAAATTATATCCTTTGATCCAGGAATATCATTACAAAGATTGTAAGGATATTGACATAGGAGACTGAGATCTACATTGGTAGTAATAGCATTAGTAGTAATGGGGTAGATCTTTAGACCAATTTAGGCTTGATAGAATTAAAAGTTATTTAAGATCAGAGCTACCCAAAACTGGAAAATTCCCTCAGAATTTAAGAATTGGAAAATTCTCCTATGTTTTTAAGCAAAGGCTGGATGCCCACTTGCCAGAGATACTGAAGAGATTTTTTTGTCAGGTAGGAGATATGGTCTCAGTTTATGAGATTCATTCTAAATCTCAGGTTCAGTGGGGGAAACAAATTAGATTATGGCCAACAACTTGGAAATTATTTTAACAAATTGTGGTTTGTAATTGTAATTGAATATGATTGTGCCATTATAAGTGCTAAATATCTAGACAAATAGGAGAAAATGTGAAGTGATGCAAAGAAAAAAAAACAAAACAATAGGCTGACTATAGCTATGTAAATAATGACACTGGTAACAATTATTAAGTTGATGCTCTACTGGTTCTCAGCTCTTAGTCATCCCTACCATTTATTCTACTAATATTTCCAAGCAGTGGAACACAGCTGGAGGAAATGACAAATCCTATGGAAATTTGTGTTACCTTATTTTTATCAGGTTCTTGTTCAGTTTCAGTCATATCCAGCTCCATGACCCCATTTGGGGTTTTCCTGGCAAAAATACTAGAGTTGTTTGCCATTTCTTTCTCCATCATTTTGTAAATGAGGAAACTGAGGCAAAAAGGGTCATCCAAATAGTAAATGTCTCAGGCCAGATTCAAACTCACGTCTTACTCCAAGTCCAGCAGTTTATCCACCAAGCTGTTCCTTGGGTCCTCATTGCTGCACAGCAAAACTTTTACCTTTCCTTGCCTCTCCTTCCTTAATGGCTGTTCTAAATCTTTTCTAAGGACCCCAACAACTCTTTAAATTGCTCTCTGAGCAAACTTCATCCCCTTCTATTTTAGAAAGGAAATAGAAGCCATCTATCCTAAGCTCCTATTTTTCCCCAACTCTACCTCAAAGAATTTTCATACATCCTCACAAGGAGGAAGAGACCCATTACAAAATCCAGTCTCTCTGTACCCATTGTCCTCTTTCTCTTCTTCAGAATCTTGCCCTGAAATTAATATCCTTTATCATTCTCTTTTACCGACTTCAAAACTAGAAAGTTTATCTATTTTCGCTTTCTCCATCCCTCACCACCCACTTCTTACAGTTAAGATTATAATGTACACTGTAATGTAATATAGACATTAAGGGCCTATGAAATGACAGGCACTGTCATTGGGGAACTATAAAGGCAGGCAAAAAAAATCTATCTACCCTCTAAGAGTTTATAATATAATGGTAGAAGAAAACACATAAAAGGAAGTTGGAAGGGGATAAGGGAAGGAGTGCAGCAGTAGGGGAAACAAAGGGATGGCTGCCTTGGTACATCCTCCTTGGAGGTTGTGAAAGGAGCTCTCCACTGCCTGCCCTTCACTTCCAGTCAGAGGAAGGGTAGGACCCCAGGGGCAAGAGTTACCAAACAGGTTTGAAGGTTTATATAATCAAGCAAAATAACAAGGTCCTGAGAAATATGGTGTAGTTCCATCTTCTAGAGCTCTATTAAATGCTAAGTCTTTGTCATTCTTGAGTTTTTGGCAGCATTAAAACAGTTGCCCCCTCTTTTAGACACAGTTCTCTTACCTCAATTTCTTTTAGTGGATCATCCATTTCCTGATTCTTGGATGGAACTCTGCTCTTGTTCTCCCTAGTCTCTCGGAGAGCAAATCAACTCCTATTGAGTTCAACTCACAGCCTTATACATGAATCTCAGATATTTGAATCTTTAATTTCTAATTGCAACTAATTGCTGGATACCTCCTTTTGTATGACTCATAAGCATCTCAATCTCATCTTTCATCCTTACCAACACCCAAACAATCCTCTAAACTTCATTATTTCTCAGGAAGATACCACTTTCCTTCCAAATAATCCATGCTGATAACCTTGGAATCATACTTGACCTATTAGAATTTCTCTTGAAATACGGAATACCTAACCTCATTTATCTCCCAAATTCTGTTCCATTAGAACAGGACAAAGGTGATGGAAGATGAGGTAATAGTGCGAGTGTGCAGAGGAAAGGACTGATGTTTAAAATGTAATGGAAGTTAAACTGGTAAGACTTGTTAACTGATTGAATATAGAGACTGAGGCAGAGGAAAAGAGTCAGCCAAGCAAGCCTTTAATAAGCACTACTATCAGGCATAGGGGTAAGTGCAAGGGATACAAAACAAAAAGCAAAATAGATCCTCTCTTTCAAGAGAAATTCTGTAGGCTACCAAAATAATCTTTTCTTAGGTCCAATCATGTCACTACTTGGCTCAAAAACTTTCAGTGGCTAACCTGTTGTCTCTAGGATAAAATATTTCTAAACTAAGGACCTCTACAACATGCCCCCTACCTACCCTTTCAGCATCATGTTTGGAATGTACTCCTTGGTCTAGCTTTCAGAATTCTTTTTCTTTAAAAACTCAGCTCAAGTGCCATTTCCTACAGGATGCCTTCCTAGTTGTTAATGTTCTGTCCTGATTTTCTTTTATACATGAATCAGTATTATATAAACACACGCACACACATGCAAAAGAATGTATATTTCTTATAACCAGAAATTACATCAATTGTGTATATTCCTAGCATCTATCACAGTGCTTTGCACATTACAGGTACTTGGTAAACATGTCATTAAATGCAGAAAAGTACACAAAAGAGGAAATAAAGTTCAGAAGGAGAAAGGAAATGATATTTTTTAAATCACCTTCTGAAAATTGGTATACCCTTTTAAAATATATTTAAAATAATAAAGTGTATAGTTTCACATACAATCTCTTTAAAAATTCTTATTTGAATCTATTTTTCATTACAATATTTATAAGTTTTTTAAGCCAGATACTCAAAAGTAACCTCATCAGTCCTTCTAACCATATAAGATATACTTCTATGTGTTTATAAGAATTTCAGTCCTGTACCATATAACAATTTAGTACCATAGATCCATAAAAGAGAAGACATAACCACTCTAAATACCAGAGGCACATTTAGAAATATACATGCATTTAGAAAAACATAGCACTTAGTTATCCTAGCTTAGCCTTTCTATGATCTATGGCAAGAAGAAACACATTTAAGATTTAATACTTCAATCCCAGAACTTGAAATGACATTTTAAAAGCCACAAAATTGGGGTGAGCAGCTGGATCAGACCAGGTACGCAGAGAGGAATTCCACCAAGGCCTCTCCATAATTGTGAACCCCACAATCTTAGAAATCCTCAAGCGAAACAGTGTGACATGGCAGAGAGCTAGATTTGGAGTTGAGAATCTTGGATTCAAATACCACCTTTTACAATTACTATGAAACTATGGACAAATAACTTTACCTGAGATTCATTTTATTTATTTATAAAAAGAGATTATCTCTCATACCTTTCTCATCTGTCATACTTTTCTCATAGGGTTAAGTAAGGCTCAAATGAAATTAGGTTTATAAAGTGCTTCTTTAGACCTTAAAGAGCTATATAAATATCGGTTACTATTATTAGGAATCAATTTCTTGATAGGGAGCAAAAGAGTTGAAAAAAATATATTTTTACCAAAAAAGATAATCAAGAGGACAAGCTGTAACTACCAAACTATATGCCTTTCTCATCTCTATAAAAATGAGATACATATACTGTACACATATACTCTACACAATAAAAGATGTGATGAAATGAGCAAAAATATTGTGAAGCTAAGGAACAATGAACCACTAAGGACCTTCAGGAGAAGGTCCTTCTATACATATATTGATGGTATACCTGATGATAAAATTGAAAAAGAAACAATCTAGCATTTACAATTTTCTACAACTGACCATATCTTAGTGGTTATAATGAAATGTGAAACAGATTATGGTATTTATTGCTTGTTGATTAAAAAAAATGATAAATCAAATGATTTGATAAAACAATATGCAACGTTAAAGTCTTACCTCAAATAAGGCATCTCATACATGTTACAATCATCTAAGAATTACAAGAAGTAATGAAAGTAAATAACTTAATTCAATGATCCTCAGATTATTGTTCAAAAATTAAACAAGTGACGACATATATGGGCTCCAATGTCATAATGGATGTCTTATGTAGAGTTCAAATGAAAAAGCAGCATTACCATGAGTTTATAAATTAATAGCGAAAAGAGACCTTGAAGGTCACCTCATCCAATTGCTTTCTTATGCAGTTGAGGAATCTCAAGTCACAGAGCTCATTCCCCCAAGTTCAATCAATCACCTCCAATTGATAGTGAAGTCCTCAAGATGCTAATGCTTATACATGGAATATACCAAGCCCCAAATATTGAAAGACCTCAAAAAGAACCATAAACTTAAAAGATTGAAATAACAATCCATACAGGAAAAACTAACTGCATGAAAAATGCTGATTGTCCAGGCTATGTCATTCAGTTGAAAAGCCGATCTAGTGGATTAGTATTAATATAAGATTATATATCTGAGATAGGAACTATATCTGAAATAGAAAAGAATGTCCACCAGAGTGGTGGTAATAAATCAACAAAACAGCCCAAGTGTTGCACTGATAGTCATAGAATGTTTTAAAAAAAAAAACCTAGGGGAAAGTTTCTAGCATACTGAGTAGATCCTCTATATAAGAGCTATAAAAAAAAAGACCATAATAGAACAATATGAGAAAGGGTGGATGAATTATGATCTGCAATAATGGAGAGAATAAATACATCAATAAGATTACAGAACCAGTGAAGTGTAACCATTGAAGTAAACATTTTTAAGATGTGAATTCAGTTTCTTTTTTTTTTATCATACTGCTTTGCATTTTCCCTTACAAATGTAATTAGAGGGAAGAGGGAGAAGGAACAAAGACTTATTAAACACTTGTGCCTGGCATTGTGCTAAGTAAGCACTTTACAAATAATATTACTTTTGATCTTCATGACACTCTTGAGAATTTGTTGCTATGATACCCATTTACAACTGAAGAAACTGAGGCAGAGGTTGTGATTTGTCCAGGGTTACATGGGTATTAAGTATATAAGATCATATTTAAACTCCAATCTTCCTGGTTCAGGTCCAGTACTTTATATACTGTGCCACCTAACTGCCATTATTCATTGAATGACTAATTCCTTCTCCATTTATCAGACATTAATCTGTTATTTCTCTTTGGTTACCACTTTGGGTTATCTAGACAAATAGATGTTAAAAATGACTTGGATTCAAGACAAGAAGTTATACTTTTTGTCAATATGTATGTGCCTCTATATAGTAAATATATGCACACTTGGGACAACTAGTTGGTGCAGTGAATAGTGCATCAGCCCTCAAGTCAGGAGGACCTGAGTTCAAATCTGGCCTCAGAAATTTAACACTTCCTAGCTACGTGACCCTGGGCAAGTCACAATTCCAATTGCCTTTGCAAATATATATATACATATATATGTGCATAAATATATACACACATATATGCATAAATATATACACACATATATGCATAAATATACACACATATATATGCATAAATATATATACACACATATATGCATATACACACATATATGTGCATAAATATATATACATATATATGCATAAATATATATACACACACATATATATACATAAATGCACACCAATTCCATCAGGTACTATAAATTTGTCAGTATAGGTAATTTCTCTACCAATGTAGATCGCAACTGCTTTATATACCCTAGTGAATGGTCTTCATAGGAAGCTTTGGGTTCATTGCTCTGTGAATAACAGAGCATCCATTTTACTGTTCTGTGCAATGATAGCATCAGAATCATATTAGTAGTTTATCAGTTTGGTATAAAATCTTCCAGAATTCTGCTGGCATAACTTTTATTCTGATCTTCAGGCTGACCTTTGTTTTCTTCATTTCAGACATGTTGTTAATCAATTTTCTGTCACAAAATTGTCAGATTCTTTCTTTCTTCAGTTTTCAGATAGCTCCAAAGCTATCTCTCTGTGCTCTATCTTCCTGATACAGGTAACATTTGTTTGCATAGCTTCTGAACATTTTCTGAATTGAGTACTTTTCTGGGTTTGTTTTTCTATTCTATCGTTTTGTTCTCCAGCATAAGTATTAGATTTTTCAGAGATTACATTGTTTTAAATACATTCTCCATGGAATTTTCCAGAGTTTCATCACCACCTTCTCCTGAAGGTCCTTAGTGGTTCATTGTTCCTTAGCTTCACAATATTTTTTTCATTTCATCACATCTTTTATTGTCTTCAGAGTGCTTAATAAAATATCTTGTAATAACTTCAGCTGTGCTTTGTGGGTGCTTTTGCACCATAATTTTTTCCTACCTTTTTTGGCCTCAGTTTCTTTAGAGAGCTGGTAACAGTTGGGCAGCAATATATTTCTATGCAAGAGAAGTGGCATAAATAAATTATTCAGGAAATGTATCATCAGGGGAAAATTGGACTAGAACAATACTAATCCATAAAAAATAAATAGTATTTATTACATTGGAAATTTTGTTGTTAATTTCATTACATTCCATCTTATGAGTACTTCCTGGCAGTCCTGTTTCTCTTTTTGGTGTCTGTGATGCTGTCGTTGAGGCACAGGTTGAGAAAATATTCTGTTTTACAACCTCTCCCCCATTTTCCTGAAAGTTCTTCCTTCAAGTATTTGTGAACTTCAAGGGCTGAAGCCCAACAAAGACTGGGGCCAGCTCTGGGAAAAATAGATTTTCAAAGATACACTTTTTATTTGAGGTACCTAAAAATCAGTTACCCCAAAATTGCTGGTTACAAATTGAATAAAATAAAAAAGTAAACAGTTTAAAGTATTTTGGGATGTCTTGTCTTACCTCTCAATCTGAAGTTTTAAAGCGTCATGTTAAAAGTATGACTCAAATTTCTCTTGTTTAATTTTATCTCTAGACCTACTCTCTGGCATAACATCAATAATGCTATCCAACAGATGACATGCTACTGAACATTTATCCATACCAACTTCTCACTAATGTGAATTATCTTATGTATAACATAGAACGGTTAGAGGATTTACTACATTATATTCATAGGGACTAATTTGTATGAGTTCTTTGATGTCGAGTAAGAGAAGAGGCCATAAAGAAGGCTTTACCACATTTGTCACATTTGTAGGGCTTCTCACCAGTATGAATTCTCTCATGTGCAGTAAGGGATGAATGTTTAAGGAAGGCTTTTCCACAGTTATTACATTTATAGGGCTTCTCTCCACTATGAATTCTCTGATGTCGAGTAAGAGATGAGCGGTCAAAGAAGGTTTTTCCACATTCATTGCATTCATGGGGACTTTCTCCTGTATGACTTAGCTGATGTCTCCAAAAGCTACTTCTATGGCTGAAAGCTTTCCCACATTTATTACACTTGTAGGGCTTCTCTCCAGTATGAGTCCTCTGATGTTGAGTAAGAGTTGAGCGATCAAGGAAGGCTTTTCCACATTTATCACATTCATATGGCCTCAGTTTAGTATGAATTCTCCGATGTCGATTAATAGATTTTCGGTAAAAAAAGGTTTTCCCACATTCATTACATGTATAGGGACTTTCTCCTCTGTGTAACATTTGATGTATCATAAAGCTACTTTTGGAGTTGAAGGTTTTCCCACATTTGCCACATTCATAGGGCTTCTTTCCTATTTGAATCTTCTCAAGTTCATTAAAGGATGAATGCTTAGAGTGAGCTTTTCCACATTCATCATATTCATGATTCTTGCTCTTATGAGTTTCCTGATATTGAATAAGGGATGAAAAATCCCTACGTGCAACATATTCACAAGACTTTTCTCCATGATGTATCTTCTGATGTTGTTTAAGAACTGAGTGGTCAAAGAAGGTTTTGCTACATTCATTACATTCATAATGATTCTCTCTAGTATGAATTTTCTGATGTTGAATAAGGGTTGAATGTTTCAAGAAGACTTTTCTACAATGATTACATTCATAGGGCTTTTTTCTAGTATGTGTTAGCTGATGTAAAGTAAATGTACCTTTCTGTCGAAAGGCTTTTCCACATTCTTTGCATTCATAAGGACTCTCGCCAGTATGAATTCTTTGATGTCGACGAAGAGATGAGCAGTTAATGAAGGCTTTCCCACACTCCCCACATTTGTAGGAACTTTCTCCTGTGTGAGTAATTTGATGTCTCAAAAAACTACTTCGATGGCTGAAAGTTTTCCCACATTCATTACATTCATAGGGCTTCTCTCCAGTATGTGTTAGAAGATGCAAATTAAGTGTTCCTTTCTGTCTGAAAGCTTTCCCACATTCATTACATTTATAGGGACTTTCCCCGGTATGAATTCTCTGATGCCGACTGAGGGATGAGCAATTAACAAAGGCTTTACCACATTCATCACATTCATAGGGTTTTTCTCCAGTATGAATTCTCTCATGTTCAGTAAGGGATGAATGTGTAGAAAAGATTTTTCCACATTCATTACATTCATAATGTTTCTCTCCTTTGTGAGATCTCTGATGTTGAATAATGGATGAGTGGTCAAAGAAGACTTTCTTACATTCATTACACTCATAAGAATTCTTTTCACTATGAATTCTCTGATGGCGACTAAGAGATGAGAAATTAATGAAGGCTTTTCCACATTCAATGCACTTATAAGGACTTTCTCCTGTGTGAGTTACCTGGTGTCTCAAAAAGCTACTTCTAAAACTAAAAGATTTCTGACATTCTTTACATTCATAAGGCTTCTCTCCAGTATGTGTTAGCTGATGTAGAATAAGGGTGCCTTTTTGTCTAAAGGCCTTCCCACATTCATCACATTCATAGGGCTTCTCTCCAGTATGAATTCTTTCATGTTCAATTAGGGATGAACATTTAGAGAAGGCTTTTCCATATTCATTACATTTATAGTGCTTCTCTTTATTATGAGTCCTTTGATGTTGAATAAGAGATAGATAGTTAAAGAATTTTTTCCCACATTCTTTACATTCATGACTTCTCTCCTTAGTAGAATTTTCTGGAATGCTGACTGATAATTGTTTGAAATTGTGGAAAAGGAATTTATTCCGACTCTCCTCTTTAAAAATTTTCTTCTGCCTCTCCAACTGGCCCTCAGGTATAGAAACTCTTGCAACTGCAGGATGTAGAAGACCTTCCCTGAGTCTTTCTCTCAATGTTCCCAAGGATTCTTTTTCAGAAATATTCTTCTTTGGAGGTGACACTTTGGTTTTAGGCTTACTCTCCTGATCTGAAACCAGAGAAAAAAATAAAAGCAATCTATTTTCTGTCAGATAAGAAAAGAAAACTTTATTAGGAAGCAGGGGTAGTGCAGAATACAGTACAATGAAACAAAATAATTTCCACAAGATGTGCATATATGTGTGTATGCATGTGTGTATATATATACACACACTTTTCACTTCTAAAAAATAACTTCATAATCTGGGGGAAAGCTAACAAGTGGAAGAAGAGTGAGATGACAGAAATGAAGGTTTTTAAGTCACTAAGTAAAGTGAGCAGAAAACAAGATTACCAGGGTTTTTATAATAAGTAGAAGAGAAGGTGTAGAAATAGAAAAGTATAAATAAAGAAATGGATTAAATTCTTAAAAAGTGATCTTTTAGTGAGTAAATAAATGGGGGGAAGCGTCCCTAAAAAGAGGAAAAAATAGTTATGGGTAAGTGTGGATTAGCTAGACATAGCTAGATAAGTAAATATATATATATATATATATATACACATGTGTAGTTATATCTGTTCAAATCCCTCACTACATATTTAACTTTTACCACCTACTCTTCTCATTCTTTCAAGAGACTCCCCCTTCCTTATTTATTTATTGAAAGATCATTTGGGGGGGGGGTATATACATATATACACATGTGTTTATATGAAAAGGAAAGAACAGGAATCACATTAGAAGGAAAGGTAATCCGCTCTTTCCACTCTCCCCCACCAAAGAAATAGAAAGAGAGCTTTCCTACTTGAGTCTTATGGGTTTTGAGTGCTGAGGAGAAATTCCTCTCATCAAACTGTTATTACATTCAATATATCTCATCTGTTTTGGATCTTACTCACCTAAGGCATTTTTTAGTATGTCTTCTCCTTTAGATCTCTTTTTTTTAAATACCCATGGGTCTTTCCCTTGTTCCAATTTGAAGATCACATCAGGTTTAGAAATGGAAAATCCTGTTTTTGGAAAAGGATATGAAACACAGTAGTCTCTGTAGGGACACAAATGTCCCACAAGTTAGTCCCTCATCATTTGACATGAACCCACTCTCAAATACAGTCATCATCATTTGATCAGTTGTCAAATTTCCATTAAAGATAAAGGTATGGATTTATCTGTTCCCTCTAGGAAGGCTTTTTTTTTCCTTTGTAGAGATCATAAGGGGCTTAATTTTGCCATTAAAATAAGACAACTCTTTTCATCAAAACTCCCAGAAAGCTGATATTGATACATTAAGGACACTCAGAAAACTGTACCTCCTCTTCATATGCTCTAATTTAAGCAAAATATGCAGTAGGATAACAATGCCCAGAAACAATGATAAATATGTATTTACTCTTTCCTTTTTGCTTGGATCCAGACTCATTTTCTTGGAAGTCAATAGGTATTGAATAACTAGGAATGGAGAATACCTAACAAGATGTAGTAATAATATATTTAAGGTGTCTTGCCAATCTAGTCAAAAGGGTTTAAAACTGAAAAGGAAGAGTGAGAGAAAAAAGGCTTCATTATACTTATCAAACTATAAATGGTTATCAGTCAAGGAAAAAATGGTAGTAGAGATATCCAGAAATTTACTGGAAACAAAAATTCAAGAAAAGGGCAAGTAATAAAATCTATAGCACCTCAAATATCTATAACAAGCAAGCTCAAAATATGGGTAGCAAAGTGAACAGAAAACCTAACAGAGGGGTTCTTAAGCTTTCCTGTGTCATGGACCCCTTTGGCAGTCTGGTGAAGTCTGTTGACAGCTTTTTAGAATGTTTTAAAATAAAATAAAATACATAAGATGACAAAGGAAACCAATTATACTGAAATGAAGATATATTTTTTAATATCCAGTTTTTAATATACAACAGACTTTGTGATTTTTATCTGTATTTCTGTGGAGCCCAGTTTAAGAATCCTTGAACTAACACAGGAGGCTCAATTGACACTGAGATTTGGAAGAATATATAACTGGATTATGCTTCTAGAAGGGTATGCCGTCTTCAAAAAAGAATAGTTTAAAAAGGGAATGTGCCTAACTTGGAATAATACTCTGGTAGTTTTAAGTCTGATATCTGAATGAAATGAAAGATTCATGTTGGTCATTCAACAGTTAACAAAAGGAAATTAATTTAGCTACAACAGGAAAAAGATATTCAACAAGGACATGCATCAATAATTCCATGAATTGATTCAGCTCATCAAAACTCCCCTGCTTCTTAATTGCCCAGAGTAGTCCACCACCTAAGTAAAAGAGAACACCTGGTTCTTCTTATGGCTGTTTTGTGCTCAGGCAACCATGGAATAATATCAATGGCCTAAGTTGAGCCAATTAAGTCATAAGAATAACTTTTGCAGGAAAAAACTAACCTAACTTTCATGGATACAGGTGGTTAGGATATTATTACACCCACTCCAGAAAATGTAGCAATATTGTGAAATTAAAAAGAGACATTCATATGAAGAAATCTAGGAATTAGAGGTAAGAAGTTTGGTAAAAATAAAAATAACTTCAAAAGGATCAATATTAGTAAAAACACAACTAAAATTGTCACCAAAATATCCTACAAATTATCTAAACCAAAATGGAGACAAATACGTTCAAGGCATAATGGATGTCTGGAGCAGTTTCTAGCAAAAACAAGGCAAATAACAACTTCTTGACTTGTTTCAATAACAACCTCATCTTTCAAACAATAGAAAAACTAATAAGAGAAATGTCTATTCTATAACCTTTTCTCACCAATAAAGAAGAATTAGAGACTGGAATGGAAAAGACTGAGAGAAGTGACCATTCCATATTAGAATTTCTAATAGAAAATGAGAGGTTAAGTCAAGCAGATTTGGGGAGAACAGATTTCAAAGTGGTCACAGAAAAGAAAAGTAGTTTCCTACAATTCTATGGGACCACAGTATAGAGGACCACAGATAGTCGGGGAACTCTGGGAAAGGTATACTTGAAGCAAGGATACTTACAGCAGGATGCTTACTCAGTGTAATTGATGATATAATGGTTCTCTAGTTCACATATACTTAGTGTGATATAATGATGTAATCACTCTAGGATGATATAATGACATAATCACTTTAATTGGAATATACTTAGTATAATGTAATGATATAATCAGACTGAGGTATTTAATGGCTGAGAGGACTGGAGAAGAGAGCTCAAGGTCTCGAGCTTGAGCTCGAACTCAGATGAGAACATAGACACAGAAGAGACACAGAAGACAGAGACAGAGACAGAAATCTTCCTGGTGGCTCTCCTACCTTCATCACTCCTCCACCTAAAACCAAAGCTCATCCAGAGATTCTCCAGAGAGCTAGTCCAGATGCTACATTTTGTCACCCCAGTGTTGGGGCTCTAGAAGGCAATGGTATGTTTTGTCACCCCAACTTGGGGGCTCTAGAAAGCACACTACAAGGAAGTTAGTTCAGGAAACTTTCAAGAATGAAATTTTGAAGACAAAAAAAAGGGGGGAAGTGTTTAAAGAAACCAATGTGAATACACGGAGAATTAACTACCTACTTAGATTTTTGAAAATTCATTTACAGAAAAAGACATCCAGTAGCAAGAGAAGGTAACAAGAAGATGAATAAGAAGGGTGAAAACAGTCAGAATGAGATAAAGCGTCAAAGATAAAAAAAATTTTAAACCTATACTGGGGAAAAAGATGATCAAAAAACAATAGGACCCCTGTGTTTGGGGGAAAAATATGGGATAATAATAAGGGATGATCTACAGAAGGCAGAGCTGCTCAATTTTCTTTTTCTTTTTTACTTCTGTTTTCTCTGACAAGAAGTAACTTTGGACTAGAAATATTAGAACAAAAATCCCTAATAAGGAAGTGAAGCTGATTCCCAAGATAAGGACTGCTATAATAAGACAATACTCTAATTACCTTTGATGAGTTCAAATCTTTAGACCCAGATCATCATCCTATGAGACTGAAAAAAATGGTGGATGGGACTGCTGAGATACTCGATGATTTTTGAAATATCAGATAGAAAGGAAGAAATACCACAGGATTTCCCAAAAAAAAAGGCAAGATATTGGAGAATGCAAACTAAATAGGCCAGTGAACTTACTTTTGACTCTTGAGAAAATTCTAGACAGAAATATAAAAACAACAATTAGTGAACATTTAGAAAATACACAGTACAACTTCATCAAAAATAGATGATGTCAAACTAATTACATTTTTAATAGGGTAACTACATTGCTATATTGGAGAATACTGTAGATATAATTTATATAAACTTTAGCAAAATATTTGATAACGTCTTACCATATACTTGTGGACAAGATAAAGAGATGTGGTCAACCTTGTCTCACTTTATGTAAAAGACAGCATAGTTAGAATGATTCAAACTTGGCTAAATAGCCAAACCCAAAGGATCTGATATCAGCTTGGAAGGTTGTTTCTAGTGAAGTACTCTAGGGATCTGTATTTGGCCCCGGGATATTTAATATTTTTCTCAGAGACCTGGAGATAAGCATAAATGTTTATCAAATTGGCTAATAACACACAATTGATAAGAACAGCTAACCCACTATTTAACAAGATCCAAAAACTGTTTGTTAAGCTGAACATTAAGTTATATCTGAGTAATCTTACACAGGGATTCAAAAATTAATTTTACAACTACAACATGATAAAATATGTTTAGACTGTGGTTTGCATGAAAAAGAGCTGTGGTTTTGTTTACTACAAGCTCAATATTGAATCAACAGTATGACTGATATAGGAAACAAGAAAACTAATGTGATCTTAGGCTTCCTTAAGAAAGGGATGATGTCTTTTTATTTCTGTTACAAGGGATGCTCTCTGGGTTGGAGGAAGGTATGTATTGGGAAATGTTGGTGATATAAAACCAAAATACATCAATATTTTTTTTGAAAGGCAGTGTTCAATGCATATTAACTTCATTATTTCCACACTGATATTCTGCATCAGTTACTATGCTAGTCCTGTGGCTACAAAGACAAAAATAAAACAAAATTCTATCCACAAGAATTTTACATCGAACTCCACTGGAGAGGTTTTAAACCTACTGATCTCTAATCTGGTCAAACCATATCTGAAAAATTGTGTCCAGTTCTGGGCACCAATTTTAGGTAGGGCATTGATAAGCTGGAGTGCATCCAGAAAAGAGTGACCAGAATGGGAAAGGGCTTTAAGGTCACACTATATAGGGATAAGTGAAGGAACTGAAGATATTTAACCTAAAGAAGAGAAGACTTAGAAAGGGTTGTGGTAGCTGTCTTCAAGTAAGTGAAAGGTTATAATGTAGGAAAGAATTAGATTTATTGTGTATGGTACTAGATGAAAAAACTAGGAGTAATGGATAGAAAGCTCTGAGAATCTTGACGGGAAGAAGAACTTATGAACTATTATAACCATATGACTCTCTCTGATATCTCTCTCTTGCGTTTAGTTAGCACTTTTAAATCCATGGGCTCAGCTCTGTCTTAAAGCTCTTCTTCCTGTTTTTATTCTTGATGTATCCAGATCTCTCAAGGGTTTCAACCTCTCCAGGACACCCCAGTCCCACCTTCACCTGGTTCCAAAGCAAACAGGAAGACCTCATGATCACTTTCACAGTTACACAGCCATCACTATCTATTATATGACTATCCTTAAGACACATAGTCATAGACAAATCAATTCAAGTTGTGTGTTCACTACTATTTAGCAAAAAGAATTTTTTAAATTTAAGATAAATTCTGAATCACAAGGAGAAACCATCCTTACCCAATGAGATGAGGTTTCTATAGTTCTCCAGCATCACATCCTTGTACAGGTTCCTCTGAGCAGGGTTCAGTTGCCTCCACTCCTCTTGGGTGAATTTCACAGCTACATCCTTGAATGTTATTGATTCCTGAAACAAACATATTCTTGCTCACTCATAAAGCCTTCCCTATCTAATAGGAAAGTATGAAAATAAGAGCATTTGGAGCAACTGATGGGATAAACAGAGTAGTTTGATGATTTTAAAGCATGTGAATACTATGGAATGTGAAAGGAGATGCAAGCATGTGACCTGTCAAAGAAAGGTCTCTTAATCCCATATCAACATGCCTACAGAAGAGGTACTCACTGAGGAAAAGTACTTTATAGAGTAAAGGGTATTTCTTATGATCATAGTTATTATGATGCCCTGCATCCACCAGGATGGGCCCAATTTCTTACTGTTTTAGAAGTGGACTTTTGGTCTTTGCAGGGGAAACAACTAAGCAGAGAAACTTAGGTTCCATGATGAGGAAAAGAATGTTCTGGAAAGTTAAGTTCAGAGAAAAGTGAGGAAGGTCAATTTACCTGGCACTTGGCTGTCAGGGACAAGGTGGCCATTCCTTCTGAGTCTCTGCACAACCTGCTTAGAGTAGAAACTGCATCTCAAGAGCCCGACCTGGAAAAGGAGAAAAGCAATATGAAGAAGATGAGCAACATTCTAGAGCTCCCAGGTGAAAAGTCTCTAAACGCCATCCTTAATTCACTTCAAAGAAGTCAGAAGAAGCATGGACAAAGCAACTGCCCTCCTTCTAAGGACCAGAGGAAAGAACCTCTGGCACTGAGATCTTCATTCTGTCCCTGAGTCAGGAAACCTGTTTTGAATAAACAATTCAACCAGTCTCTCTGATCTTCCTTTTTTGCTTTTTCTTCTGATGAAGCCACTTCATAAAATAGACAAGAGTCAGAGAAGCAACCTGGATTATAAAATGTTATATTGAGAGCTAGGAAAGAGATGTCCAATCCCTCATTTTACTAGTGAGAAAACTGAGACCTAAAGGGATTTATCTGTCCTGGGTAAAAAAAAAAAAAAAAAGGGAAAAGTAAGTAATAGATACAGAACATATGTTCGGGTACTCTGACCTCCTATACTTCCCCCTCTAAGCCCTGCAGTTTAGGAAAACTAGGAATAAAGAAATCTGAATTACTTTTCTGCCTCTGCTTCTAACTATTTACTTAGCTTTTAACCTGCTATCTCAACACTTTAAATGACTAACAATTGTGATAATAATAATAACAACCATTTGTGAAGGTTCCATTAGATATCAGGCACCATGTTAAACATTTTACAGATATTCTTTTATTTTAAAAGCCTCATAGCAACCTCACAAAGTAGGTGCTATTATCATCATATACATTTTATCAAGGAGGAAACTGAGGACCAACAGAGATGAAGTGACTTGCCCATATTTATAAAGGTCAGATTTGAACTAGGGTGTTCCTAACTCTAATTCCGGGGCTCTGTCTACTGTACCACCAACATAAAAGAATGAGAATGAGTTCACAAATCCTTCATGAAAATAGACTTCACTACTGCTTAATAAAATACCCCAAAGTTCATGTTACAGACATTAGAGAAAGGATATGGGAAAGTATGTGAATTATTAAGTGTCAGACATACAAAAAATTCTTAATACAGTATTTGTTCCAATTCTCATTAGCATTGATTTAACACTAAAATAGCATTTCAGACCTTCAGGTTCTCAGGTTAAGCACAAAACCTATTGTAAAGGGGCCTATTCAGATAAATTTTGAGAGTACAAGGAGTAAGTCAATAGTGCTTTCAATAGGAATGGCCAATAGAGGCTGCTCTCCTCCAATCATTAATTCTAAATGTGTGTGGTTACATACAGTAAAATGGAAAGAGGATAAGGTGAATTAGAAGATTGTTAAATAGCCTGATGCTGAAACCCCAGATATGTTTAATTAATGAACCCAGTGGGAAGCCTTGACAGCCAACCAGTCAACAATCATTTATTAAGCATCTACTATGTATCAGATACAGAGAAAACAGCTGGATGTCTCAGTCAATAGAGTACCATGAATTCTTGAGAAGGAAATGGCAAACCACTTCAGTATCTTTGTCAAGAAAACTCCATGGACAGTATGATTCAACATGGAATGACTGAACAACAACAATAATATGTGTTAGGAAGTGTGTTAAGAACTACAGATAAAAAGAATGGAAAAAACAGTCTTTACTCTCTGATAGCAGATCAAGGTCTACTTTCTTCCCATTGATTTTCAATTTGGCTTTTTTAAAATCATTCTCTCTTCTGTCTGCAAGCATTTGGGTCACATTCTCCAAGATGGGTCCTTGCATTCTCACTCTTCTCAGGATGCTGTATCCCTATGTAAGTCCCTAACAGAATGGTCAGGCATTGTACTAATACTGCAAGTTAAGACCTTCCTGTTCTATGAAAACCTTAGGCTGCACTAAGATCAGAAGTCCTGAAGTGTCTGTCAAATCATTGCTCCTTCCTAGTATTTAAACTATGTCTAGGTGTAATGGGTATATTTAGATTGGATTCAGATAGATTTCTTCTGCTCAATAGCCAAATGCATCTCTGTAGTCAGGATTTAAGGTTCAAAGATACAGCTAAAAAGCAGACTCAATTCAGTGATTTGGTGGTGGTGGTTTTTATTATGGGTCTGGGGAAAGATAGGAATGTTTAACAGCAGAAAAAATAAGTCTTATGGGAGACAGAAGCATTAAAAATCTTAAGAAGAAGAGAAATATGTTGAGATGTTGTTACAGAAGGCTGGAGGGGATGGTATCCAGGGATGAATAAATTACTTTTATTTATTTTTTTTTGTTGAGGTAATTGGGGTTAACTGACTTTCCCAAGGTCACACGTCTAGGAAATGTTAAATGTCTGAGGTCACATTAGAACTCAGGTTCTCCTGACTTCAGGTCTGGTGCTCTATCCACTGTATCAACTAGCTGCCCCAAATAAATTGCTTTTAAAGATTACTTTTTCCTCTGATACAGAAGAGAAGGATTTAGTAGATAAATGTAGGATCACTGAAATGAAAATGGAAATATATTACAAACTCATACTGCATGGTATCAGTCTTTTACATAAAGGAGATAGGGGAAAAAATAATCTACCTGGCATAAAATCATAGGCAAGTTCTGGTGAGGTCTGAGAAAGGAATGGTTTTAAAAACCAGTGAGGAAAAAGAAGCTGCTGGGGGGAGGGAGGAGAAAGGAACAATTTAAATAATGAAGGTTATTTCTCCCTCTTATTATAATCAATAAATATGTTACAAATGTAGTCTGATATGAGACACATGAATCTGCTGTTCCTGTCACTTTCAGTTCCTATAAACTTCTCACAGATAGTTTTCTCAAATGAATATCTCCTCTGTGATCTTTGACCCTTGTTCCTTTATCCTGCTATTTACTCATAACACTTAAACTAGTACAAAGATTCTTTCTTTCTTTCTTTCTTTCTTTTTTTTATTATAACTTTTTATTGACAGAACCCATGCCAGGGTAATTTTTTACAACATTATCCCTTGCACTCACTCACTTCTATTACAATTTTTCCCCTCTCTCTCTCCACCTCCTCACCTAGATGGCAAGTAGTCCTATATATGTTAAATATGTCACAGTATATCCTAAATACAATATATGTGTGCAGAACCGAACAGTTTTCTTGTTGCACAGGGAGAATTGGATTCAGAAGGTAGAAATAACCCGGGAAGAAAAACAAAAATGCAAACATTTACATTCATTTCCCAGTGTTCTTTCTTTGGGTGTAGCTGCTTCTGTCCATCATTGATCAATTGAAACTGAGTTAGGTCTCTTTGTCAAAGAAATCCACTTCCATCAGAATACATCCTCATACAGTATTGTTGTTGAAGTATATAATGATCTCCTGGTTCTGCTCATTTCACTTAGCATCAATTCATGTAAGTCTTAGTACAAAGCTTCTTAAAGTGGGTTGCAACCCTATATGGGGGTCACATAATTGAATGTGGCAGTTGGCAAAAAATTTGTCAATACTAAAAGGTTTCTGAATGTGTGCAAGGCCCAAAAACTAATTCAAAGTCAAACACATAATGTATCCAAGGTATTTCTGGCAGTGCCTATCCACATTGCATCATGTGACTTCATTGCAGCCTTGGTTCTGGACACACAACATGCATACTTTGGTCTGCACTTGCCATCACACCACACAATGCCAACAAATACTACCAGAAACACCTCGGCTCAAGATTCATGACAATTGTATGTTATAAATTGCTGTTTTTACTGAACATAGTTTTATGCTTTTACAGAAATATAATAGTTTAATGGAAAATATAGACATTTTCTTAATGTCACTCCTCAACATGTTAACTATGAAATTAATATATCTTTGAATTGTATTGTGTTAGAATGTTTAATTTTTAAAATTGCTGTTATTTCCTTCTTTTACAAAAATATGAGTATTTTGCTAGAACAATGATGGGTGAGAATGTTAGATTTGTAGCAACAATTAAAGCTGGTGGCAATGAATTTATCATTTTTACTCATTTATAATGAGTCCATTGGACTGGCACTTGTAGCCATAAATAAATCACCATACTTAAAATGTTGGGATTCTCAATACAATCAAAATCATTAACTTCATTAAAAGCCATGCCCTTAACAGTCAGTTGTTTTCAAACTTTTGCAAAGATATGGAATCTGATTATAAAAAGTAATTATTAAATGCACAGGTAAGCTGGTTCTCAAGAGGGTAAAGTTTAAACAGATTATTGAAAATGAAAGATGAAGTTATTGACTTGACTAAGCAGAAATCTGATTTTGTTAATGTTTTCATAATGACATGGCTTTCAATGTCATTTCAATTGTCATATTATCAAAAAACTGATTTAAACAGGTTACTTCAAGGAAAAAATTCTAAGATTTATGTTAAAAGATAAAATTAAAAGTTTTACTTAAAAATTAATATGTAGAAGAATAGGATGGAAATGGTTATTTAGAAATTTTTATAGTTATATGATTTTAGAATTAAAAATAACCTTCCCAAAGATTTAATTGGAAGTTATGTGATAATCTACAAGACCTAGAGATAAAATTTCAGAAATACTTCCTTTCAAATTTTGATTCTAAAAAACTTAAGTAGTGTTTATAAACCATACTTAACTGAAATCAAATATCAGTCCACTGCCTTTAAAATTTCAAGAACTTTTTGAGTTATCAAGTGACATAGGTTTAAAACTTGAGATTCCTGAGAAAAAAGCCTCTGATCCTGATGCAGTGGAAAAGTCTCCTCAACCCAAAAATTAGGGTGAGTACAACAAAGAAATTTTGTTAAAAGAGTTAAAGTAGAATTTCAGCTAAGATGGGACAGATGTTTAGAAAACAGCCTTCTGTTTCTGTTCAAGCAAAATGTTTAGAGAGCATTTTCAAAGTTATGGAAAGACAAGATTTGATTATAATTTTGCAGCAGATCAATGAACTTTTAGAAATTGTAAAGAACATATGTCCTTGTTTCTCTCTGGAAAAAGAATTGGATGTAGACGAGTGGAAATTAGTAGGAGAGGATCTTTGTCAATTCTACGATAAAAATGGACGTGACAATTTCCAAAGACATACTTAATACGTATAATTTAATACAATTGGCATTAGGAAATTTTATAAGTGTTAAAATAAGGAAAAAGAAGAAACAGCAAGAAGGGGAAGTGCCAACTAAACTAGGTGAAAAGCAGGAAGAATCAGATAAGAATGGAGTTAAGTACAATTTGGAGTGTGATACTTCACAGCAAGAGAAATTAGATCATTCCTCATGTCATGACCCTCCCGACCCTCCCCCTCAATTAACCCTTCATGGGTGGAGGAAGAAGTAAGAGGGGAAGAGGGAGTAATGCAATCAGAACCACCTATTAAAGCATCTCCTGTGAAGCAGAATATGACAAGATTAGAAGAGGCATTAATTAAAGCAAAAAGTGAAGAAGATACATCTGATTTTATAAATGCATATCCTGTGACTGAAAAGCTTGACTTCAGGTCAAAAAGAAAGAAAATACACTCCTTTTAATTTGGAAAAAATTAAAGATTTGAAAAAGGGTTGCACTCTTTATGGGGCTACATCCTCTTATGTTAAGCTGTTACTAGATAATTTGTCTTATGAAATCTTAACCCCGAATGATTAGAAATCCATAGCAAAGACATGTTTAGAACCTGGACAAAATTTATTGTGCCTTTCGGAGTTTCACGAATTATGTAGGATTCAAGCCCAACGCAATAGGCAAACAGGAGCTATTAGACAAATCAATTTTGACCAACTAGCTGGTGAAGGTCAGTATGGAGAGAATTCAGAACAGATTTATTATCCCATAACAATGTATGATTGTCTAGATTGGTTAGATTGGCTAGAATGACAGGGAAAGATAATGCAGAATGTTGTAGGGGATGTGGGAAAACTGGGACACTGATACTTTGTTGGTAGAATTGTGAATACATCCAACCATTCTGGAGAGCAATTTGGAACTATGCTCAAAAAGTTATCAAACTGTGCATACCCTTTGATCCAGCAGTGTTACTACTGGGCTTATATCCCAAAGAGATTTTAAAGAAAGGAAAGGGACCTGTATGTGCACGAATGTTTGTGGCAGTCCTGTTTGTAGTGGCCAGAAACTGGAAACTGAGTGGATGCCCATCAGTTGGAGAATGGCTGAATAAATTGTGGTATATGAATGTTATGGAATATTACTGTTCTGTAAGAAATGACCAGCAGGATGATTTCAGAAAGGCCAGGAGAGACTTAAATAAACTGATGCTGAGTGAAATAAGCAGGACCAGGAGATCATTATATACTTCAACAATACTATATGATGATCAATTCTGACAGTCATGGTCCTCTTCGACGTTGAGATGAACCAAATCAGTTCCAATAGAACAGTAATGAATTGGACCAGCTACACCCAGTAAAAGAACTCTGGGAGATGACTATGAACCACTAAATAGAATTCCTAATCCCTTTATTTTCGTCCATCTGCATTTTTGATTTCCTTTACAGGTTAATTGTACACTATTTCAAAGTCCGATTCTTTTTGTACAGCAAAATAACTGTATGGACATGTATCATATATTGTACTTAACTTATACTTTAACATATTTAACACATATTGGTCAACCTGGCATCTGGTAGAGAGGGTGGGGAGAAGGAAAGGAAAAATTGGAACGAATGGTTTTGCAATTGTCAATGCTGAAAAATTACCCATGCATATAACTTGTAAATAAAAAGCTATTAAAAAAAAACAAAAAACAAAAAACTTGAGTTTCCTAAAAAACATTGTTAAATGAATTTTGGCTTGGGATTAGGGCAGATTTTCCAACAATTTCTGAAATGGTCCTAAACATTTTGTATCCATGTATTTAAGTAAGGAGGTGTTTTCAGACTGACAATTATAAAATCAAAATATGGATCAACTCTGAAAAAATACTGAGAATGTTTTGTGTCAAGATTAAATTCTTTATGTAAAAATAAATAAGCATAACCATTTCATTAAATGTATGGGAATTTGCTTTTGTCTTTAATAAATAGTAAAATTACATGTATACCAAAGAATTTGTTTTTTTGTCTTTTGGGTTTTTTTGGCTGAGGCAATTGGAGTTAAGTGACTTGCCCCAGGGTTACACAGCTTGGAAGTGGTTTTTTTTTTTTTTTTAATAGCCTTTTATTTACAGGATATATACATGGGTAACTTTACAGCATTAACAGTTGCCAAACCTCTTGTTCCAATTTTTCATCTCTTACCCCCCCACCCCTCCCCTAGATGTCAGGATGACCAGTAAATATTAAATACATTAAAATATAAATTAGATACACAATAAGTATACATGACCAAAACGTTATTTTGCTGTACAAAAAGAATCAGACTCTGAAATATTGTACAATTAACAGCTTGGAAGTGTTAAGTAACTGAGGTCACATTTGAACTCAGGTCCTCCTCACTTCAGGGCTGGTGTTCTAATCCACTGTACCACCTAGCTGTCCCACAAAGAAATGTTTTAAAATAAATTTCTTAATGATTTATTATCAATAAATATCTGATTTGTATACCTATTTTACATACCTACATACCCAGGGTTGTGTAAAAATTTCTCAGGCGAAAAGGGGTTGCTATTAGAAAAAGTTTAAGAAGCCCTCAACTAGTAAACAGACATCCTCATGTTCCTTTTTATTTTCCTGTGTCCTTTCATGTATCATGAAGTAGGAAGAAGAAAAATGATGTGTAAAGCCCTTTCAAGAATATTTTTCCCTATTCTTCAGTTTTCCTGCCTGCTAGGTCTTTATCTGTTTTTGTTTCTTTTATTTCAGCAGAAATCCTGGTCCATGCTTCTTTTGTAGGTACTTTAAAACATAAAAAATTATATTCCATTGTTTTTATAACAATTATGTCAAGCCCATCTAACATGATACAACCATCTTGAAAAGATACCTTTTTCCCTTTTTAGCCAAGCATTTTAAAGATAATGTACTGAATATGTGACATTTTAAGGATTTTTTCAAAGGTAAGTACTTTGGAATTTAACCAAAAATGTTAATTCTACTGTATGAGACCCAAAGACTAAATACTGATTATACCCGACTCTTTATAGCTTTAGCCTCTTTTTTACCGTCAAAACCCTTTATAGGTGGTTTATACCTTATTCCTACTTTCTTACTGCTTATCTCTTGCTAACCCCAAATAATCTGATTTTACCCAATATTTCCTCTAATTCTTAAAGACAAGGGCAGATAATCATGTTCTATGAGCGACAGTCTACAAAGAAATGTGCATGTGTGTTGCAGTTAACATATGAGCTCCTGGAAGCCACCAGTTCACTCTCTTGAACTTATTTTTTATAATTTCCCTCACACCTAAGAAAATAACTAATACAGCAGCAATGAAAATTTACAGCAGTTAACCAGAAACATATTGAATGAGAATCTGACTTCTATAAGACTAGTAGAAGGGAGAAGGACTTGAATTCAATGAGAAAGAGAAGGAAATCATGGAGGTATTTAGAAAGGGTGAGGAGGATTAGAAAGAATAAGTGGAAACAAATAAGAGTTGAGCAAACTGAGTGGATTAAAAAGTTTTAAGTATAAATTTCCAGAAGCACTTTTAAGACAGAGATGTCAAAGTCTTGGCAACTGGCCCAAGCAACCCCAAAAATTCACCAAACCAGAATAAAATGTAACAGGGAAATAAATGAAAATACAACATAGATGCTGATTTGTGATTTTCTAGGTCTGCAGGTTTCTGTGGCCTGAAGAATCTCCTATTGAAGTATGATACCACTGTTGTTTTTAAAAAGACAATGCTAAAAACTTCAGCCCTTATAGAAAATAGGAGAAATTGTGCAATAACTTGCATAGAGGATGCCGTATTTGCATTTCTTTCCCAGTCTGTCTCTTATCTCTGGTGATTCCCTAACCAGAGATACCAGGGCAACTTTTTGGCAGTTGAGATAGAAACTTCAGTGTACTTACCATTATATTACCAGCTTCTGGCCTATATTTTTACCCTGAAATCATTCTCCATGTTTTTCAAAATTGATGACGATCATTCATTTTATTTTTTTACCTTTTATTTCATTGACCTTAGATTTGCCACTTTTATTCCACATTAATTACAAGAAGAGGATGTTCCCCCAAATGATATTTATGTTATAATGACTGACTGAAAAACTGAAATATTTACTCTAGAAAAGATTTAGAAGAAACACAATTGCTATCTTCAGTAGCAATGACTCATGGGCTGTCATGTTAAAAAGAATATAAATTTATTCTACGTGGTAAGAATCATGGGTAGAAGTTTCAGAGACAAGATTTGGCTTATTTCTCTTTTTTAAAATAAATGTTTATTTATGTCTTTTGTTTTCACAGCAGCTACATTTCCCATTGTATCCCTACCTACTTCCTCTCAGAGAGCCATCTCTTATAATAAAGTAATTAGAAAGTAGGAAAGTTTAGAAAAACTAACCAACACAGGAAAAAGTTTGACATGATATGCAATATTCCACATCCCTGCTCCTGCACACCTACAAAGCAAAGCTTCTCATAGCTTTTCTTTGATGAGAAAGGTGCTCATTATGTTTTGTTGTGGTGGTTGTTTACCTTGTGATCATCACGTAAATTGTTTTCAGATTCTGTTATTTCCCATTGTATCCTACAATACTTCCTCTAAACAGAATAACTCTTATAATAGGAGAATTAGTTGCTGTGAATATAGTGCCTTGTAAAAACCAACTCAGAGCACAGGATAGAAAGTTTGACCTGATAGTGCAATAGTCCACATCCTGCTTCCTGTCTAACCTACAAAGCAGCTTCTGCTTTCTCTTCGATAGAAGTCTAATTTTTGTTGGTGTTGCTTACCTTGATCATCACGTAAATTGTTTCAGATATCTGCTTATTCACTTTCAAGACCATTGTAATAACTAAGAATAATCAAAAGTTGTAGAATGACTTTGATATGCTGATATATAGATGTTGCTTCTTAATAATGACCACTATATGGCATGTAGATTGTGGATAGACAAGTGACTGTCAAAGTCCAATCACATGTCCAACTGATCCATAATTAATCTTTGCTCTCTCAAGCTTCTCATCTATCAATGAGAGCATCACCTTCCTGAATGCCATTTGGAAAGACTATAATCGTATAACTATTTGAAACAGGTCTTAATATCTTATAAATTTAGTTCAATAAAGCTATTAGTATCATGCTATGAAATTGTGGATGAAAACTTACAGGTCAAATGCAATATTAGTTACAATCATTCTAGAGCTCAGACAATGCTCTTACTGATATATTTGGAAAGATCTATTCAGCATAACTGGAAAGATCTCATCTTCCATTAGAGTTACCGTTCTATGGAAGGTAGAAATTCGAGTATAATTTGGATTCAATATTGACAGACTTTATGATAACTGGCTCAAACTGAATGATGTCACTTCTAACGTTTGTAAGAAATTATTATTTGAACCTCTTCACATTAGAATTCATATAACCTCTTAAGCTTTGTTATCCACTAACGACAAACCAGCCTCCATTCCAGGCTCACCACCGTCATCAGTCTCCTGCCTCATCAGAAAAGGTCAGGATGGACCTGAACTGACGGCAGCGTTCATCCCTTTTCTGCCTCCAACCAGGAGGCACTTTTATGTCTCTCTTGTACCCTCCCCCTCCTTTTTCCTTCCTTTCCTCCTTCTGTTCCCTCCTCCTCTCCTCCCCTGCTTCTGCCCTCCCTTTTCTCCCCCCTTTCCTCCTCCTCCTCCCCGCTCTTTCCCCCCTCCTTTCTTCGCTCTCCCTCTTCTTCCCCTCCCCCTCTCCCTTTCTCCCTTCCATTCTCCCCTTTACTCTCCCTGCCCTCTCCCGTTTTCCCCCTCCTCGTGCTCCCCTCCCCCCCCTCAGCTCCTTAGCCCAGGACCCCTTTCCCACCAGGCTGACCACCTCCCTCCACTCTCCCCTGCTAACAACAGGGGCTAGAGAACCACCGTCATCGGGGTAGCGGGGAGAACAGGGAGCAGGGGACAGAAACTGCCCCGGGTGTCGAAAGACCTGGTTGTGAATGCTGCTACGCCACCGATGAGCTGGGTGATGCTGGGCAGATCGCCTCTCCTCTCAGGGCCTCGCTTTCTCCATCTCTCGGTTGTGCACCTGTCCAGGATCTGCAGCCCCTGCTTCACACGCACACACACACACACACGCACACGCTTATTACCTCAGGCCCAGGATGGCGCAGAGATGTAAACCGTGGGTGCAGGCGGAAACGACTGCGCAGAGAGATGCTCTCTGAAGGATGAGTCCCGGATTTCTTCCGGCAGCTTTCCAGCCTCACCGGAGACAGCAGGTCAGACTCGAAAGGGATTCTGGGAAATGAGGCTAGCTCGAGGCCGCACGGCCCTGTGCGGTCTGGGAAATGTAGGCGCAGATCCCACCTGCATCCCCTCGAAGCTCGGCCCAGGATGGGGGAGGGGAAATGGGAAGGGGGCCGCAGGTGTCATCTTGCCTCTCCCCCAAGAGCCTGAGACTCAGACAGGTAAAAACCTGTGCGAGACCGCTGGGAAGATGAAGCCCGAGCGTCCGTCTCTCTTCCGAAGTAGGGACGCCGAGGAGTTCGCGTGGCCCCGGGGCGAGTGGCGTAGCCCGAAAAAGGTCTGGCCCGGGAGAAAACGCCGAGGCGTGCCCCTGGGGGCTGTGCCTGGGAGCCTGGGGGGGGGGGGGGGCGCTCTGAGCAGCCCGGTACCCCGCTGCACAGGGATAAAGCCGGGGGAGGGGAGCAAGGAGGAGGGGGCGTGGAAAGAACCTCCGCAAACCCAAAGGGAACGCGGCCAACCTGTCAGACCAAACGCCTCCTCCCGCTTCTGGGAAGAGGCAGGATGTGGAATGTGACGTCAGATTTACACACACACCTTTGTTTTATGGAATTCTTTTCCATGATTTTTATTATAAGGGATGGCTCTCTAGGAAGAAATAAAAGTAGAAATACATGATTTTTTTTTTTTTTAAAGAAAGCAATATTTTTTAAAATTGGGCATTGCTAATTTTGGGGGAAAAATCTTATTTGCGTGACTAAATATTGTTTGGGAAGAAACTTGAGAAGGTCACAAGAGAAAGGACATGGACCAAATCCAGTCGCTAGTCTTTGCAAGCATTCTTGCACAGCAGCCGCAAAACCTCAGGGTCAGACTGAGTTTGAGACTAAATTCTAGTGTCACCATTTGGTGTATCATCAGCTTCCTCTGTTTCTTTACATTCAGTCCTAGACCACTGTTGTAGCATGTTACTGGCATGTTTTATCCAAGACAAAAATGATTCAGGGACATAGTTGTTCTCCTGGGAAGTTTCTTATTTTGAGCTTTAAGAAATAATTCATTTAAACCCCCTGCTCCATTTCCATGGGAATTAATCAACTTGATAGAATCATATTGTATGGAATAGAGAGAGAAAAGGTGAAGAATTTACAGGAATGTATGAATTCTTTTTCTGTATTTTATTTTACTATTTCTGCGTTTCCCCTGTGACCTGTATAATATGTACAGGCTCATATCTACTTGAGCCTTGGCCAGCTAGAAACATATTTACTTAACCTGAGCTGATGACATTTATTGGTATTTGACATTTATCAATATTTAGTCTATTAGCTGGACCACTGTCTGCTTGATTAAGCCTGAAAGACTGATTTTATTTCCTAGAAATCAGGAGATTTCAGGGAAACAGAAACCTTCCATTCCAATCTCCCCAAATAGCAACAACCAATTAGATGCCTCCCCCTCCCCTTCTCAATGCTCTCTTACTTGTGATGTAAGTTCTTGTATAAAAGCTATGTATCTTTGCTACTTCTTTAGCCCTCCTACCGCGAGCTTTCTCTTTCTTATCTCGCGATGGGACGGCTCATCCTCTGGAGGTTTTCAATAAACAACTTTTCTCCTTTCTACTGAGTGATCTCTGAGTAATCATTTTGGGTAAGGGTCTCTGAATCCCTCACAATATCAAATACATCATATAAGATCCCAGATCTGTGAGCAAGAGATTCTAAGTTCACTTGTTTAATTATAGGAAGTTAACTAAAGGCATTTCATGCTTGTTTAGCCTTGTCATGGTAACCCACCCCAGCATGGCAGAGGTGATAACTACATGGAAAGTCCCCCCAAATTTTTATACTTCCAGACCAATTACTTGTCCAACAGGAGCAAACATTTTATGACCACTTAAGTTACTGACTATGATAGCTTGTACCATATTTCCTCCTGCCCAAACCAAGGAGAAGCCTGTCCATTGTATGTGAAGATATTCCTTGCTTCACCAAACTTGTGACCTGACTGACATATTATTTTTTCTAGTTTATGTATCAAATGTCAATCAATGGAATTTACTTTATTTGGTATAGCTATTCTTGAATGACTGGACATCTAGTTCTATAAAAATAGGGCTGTCAAAGGATGAGGGAATCTCAGATCATGAGGAAGACCTGGGATCCAGTTCATTGAAGGGAACCATGGACTTTTTAATTAAGTGCCACTAGCTCAGTCTTGCTTATTGTAGATGGGATAATTTTAATCCCCACAGAGATATGTACTGGGAAGAGGTTTACAAATGAGATATTGAATGGCACTTAGCACAGTGACTGGCATGCTATATAAATTTCCTTTCCTTCCCTTCATTATCTCTACTTTTACCAATATCTTTAATTACTCATAATTCCTAAGATGTCCATTTTTAGTCAATTATGGTGTTTTTGGGTAGCCCTCAGCATCAGTTCGTGTAAGTCTCTCCAGGCCTTTCTGAAATCATACTGTTGGTCATTTCTTACCAAACAATAATATTCCATATTATTCATATACCACAATTTATTCAGCCATTCTCCAATTGATGGGCATCTACTCAGTTTCCATTTTCTGGCCACTACAAAGAGGTTGCCACAAACATTTGTGCACATACAGGTCCCTTTCCTTTCTTAATGATCTCTTTGGGATATAAGCCCAGTAGTTACACTGCTGGATCAAAGGGTATGCACAGTTTGATAACTTTTTGAGCATAATTCCAAATTGCTCTCCAGAATGGTAAGATGTATTCACAATTCCACCAACAATGTATTAGTGTCCCTGTTTTCCCACATCCCCTCCAAAATTCTGCATTATCTTTCCCTGTCATTCTAGCCAGTCTGACAGGTGTGTAGTGGTATCTCAGTTGTCTTAATTTGCATTTCTCTGATTAATAATGACTTGAAGCATCTTTTCATATGGCTAGAAATAGTTTCAATTTCTTCGTCTAAGAGTTGTCTGTTCATATCCTTTGACCATTTATTTATCAATTGGAGCATGGCTTGATTTCTTATAAATTAGGGTCAATTCTCTAGGTATTTTGGAAATGAGTCCTTTATCAGAACTTTTAACTGTAAAAATATTTTTCCAGTTTATTGCTTCCCTTCTAATCTTGTCTGCATTAGTTTTGTTTGTACAAAAACTTTTCAGTTTGATATAATCAAAATTTTCTATTTTGTGATCAGTAATGATCTCTAGGTCTTCTTTGGTCATAAATTCCTTCCTCTTCCACAGGTCTGAGAGGTAAACTATCCTGTGTTCCTCTAATTTATTTATAATCTCATTCTTTATGTTTAGGTCATGAACCCATTTTGACCTTATCTTAGTGTACAGTGATAAGTATGGGTTGATGCCTAATTTCTGCCATATAGTTTCCAATTTTCCCAGCAAATTTTGTCAAACAGTAAGTTCTTATCCCAAAAGCTGGGGGTCTCTGGGTTTGTCAAACACTAGATTGCTATAGTTATTGACTGTTTTGTCCTTTGAACCTAATTTATTCCATTGATCAACTAATCTATTTCTTAGCCAATACCAAATGAATTTGGTAACTGCTCTTCTATAATTTTAGATCTGGTACAGCTAAACCACCTTCATTTGATTTTTTTTTTCATTAATTCCCTTGAAATTCTTGACCTTTTGTTTTTCCATATGAACTTTGTTGTTATTTTTTCTAGGTCCAAAATAGTTTTTTGGAAGTCTGATTGGTATAGTGCTAAACAAATAGATTAGGTAGTATTGTCATCTTTATTATATTTACTTGCCCTATCTAAGAGCATTTAATATTTTTCTAGTTGGTTAGATCAGACTTAATTTGTGTGAAAAGCGTTTTGTAGTTTTGCTCATAAAGTTTCTGATTTTCCCTTGGCAGATAGATTCCTAAGTATTTTATACTATCAGTAGTTACTTTAAATGGAATTTCTCTTTGTAACTCTGACTGTTGGATTTTGTTAGTGATATATAAGAATGCTGATGATTTATGTGGGTTTATTTTGTATCCTGCAACTTTGCTAAAGTTGTAGATTATTTCTAATAACTTTTTAGTAGAATATCTGGGGTTCTCTAAGTATACCATCATATCATCAGCAAAGATTGATAATTTGGTTTCCTCATTGCCTATTCTAATTCCTTTAATCTCTTTTTCAGCTCTTATTGCCAAAGCTAGCATTTCTAATACAATATTGAATAGTAACGGTGATAGTAGGCAACCTTGTTTCACTCCTGATCTTACTGGGAATGACTGCAATTTTTCCCCATTACATATGATGCTTACTGATGGTTTAAAATAGATGCTGCTGATTATTTTATGGAAAAGTCCATTTATTCCTATACTCTCAAGTGTTTTTAATAGGAATGGATGTTGGATTTTGTCAAATGCTTTTTCTGGATCTATTGAGATGATCATATGGTTTTTGTAATTTGGTTATTAATATGGCCAATTATACTGATAGTTTTCCTAATATTGAACCAGCCCTGCATTCCTGGTATAAATCCTACTTGATCATAGTGTATTATCCTGGGGATGATTAGGAGTTATTTTCTTTAGTATTTTTGTGCCTCTTTTACCAAACTGTTAATTATTTTTTCATAATTTTCTTGCATAGCTCTCATTTATTTAGATTATCTCTGCCACTATAATTTGATTTGATTTTCTAAATCATTTTTGCTTTTTAAAAATGTCTTTAGCTCTTCTAAGAATTCTTATTGTACTTATATTCAACCTGCCATTTTTCTGTGAAGCTTTGCTTGTATATGTTTTCAAGTCATTATCTTTTTTTGAGTTTGTATCTTGAGTGTTTCTGTCGCCATAGTAGTTTTTTATGGTCAAGTTCATTTTTGTTGTTATTTCCACATTTTTTTTAGCTTACTTCTTGACTTTGGGCTTTATGTTATAGTTAGGCTCTGCTCATTTCTAGGGGAATGACTGTTATGAACATCTGTTTTTTTATGTTCTTTTGTTGCTTTCATAGTTCAGTGAGGGGGTAGAACAGGTATAAGTTTTTAATGCTGTCTAAATTGTGATCTGGCAATAGATTTAGTCATTGTCCTCCTATATTGTGCTCTGCTCTTTAACCAGATAAGGCCCTTGCCCCATTATGACCATGAGTGTTTCTATCTTCTCCATAATAACCTAGAAAAACACCCTATAAAAATGACAATTCTACCTAAATTAGTCAACTTATTTAGTGCCATACAAATCAAACTGCCAAGAAATTACTTTACCGGACTAGAAAAAATAATAATAAAGTCCATCTGGAAGAACAAAAGGTCAAGAATTTCAAGGGAATTAATAAAGTAAGCTAGAAAAATACATGTTAAATATGTTAAAGTATAAATTAAATACAATATAAGTATACATGTCCAAACAGTTATTTTGCTGTCTTTTTCCCTTTTTTTAAATTTCTTTGGGATATAAGCCCAGTAGTAACACTGCTGGATCAAAGGGTATGCACAGTTTGATAACTTTTTGCTGCTCATTATTTCTTACAGAACAATACTATTACATCATAATCACATGCTATAATTTATTCAGCCATTTGGCTGAATTGATGGGCAATTCTCTCAATTTCTAATTCTTTGTCCTGAGAAAAAAGAGCTGCTATAAATATTTTTGTACATTTAGCTCCTTTTCCTTTTATCCTTTTTAAAAAATATATCTCTTGGGATATTATTAGGTATTATTAGGTCAAAGGATATGCATGATTTTATAGTCCTTTGAGCATAGTTCATATCTTTTGAACATTTATTAGTTGAGGAATGGATCTTTATATATATATAAATTTGATTCAGTTCCTTATACATTTGAGAAAATTGTGGAAACGTGCTTCAAATTCTTTTCACAAGAACTTACTATTTCTAACTGGATTTCCCCTCCCCCATGTGTGCTCTCTCCTTTCATTGCCTCTCTTCAAAAGGTGTTTTGTTTCTCGATTGAGAAGATGACCTGCAGGGATGCTCCCCCTTCTCTCCCCAGGTAACTGATTGAGAAGGTGACCTGCAGGGATGCTCCCCCCTCCCAGGTAACTGATTGAGAAGATGACCTTATGTTCATGAATGTGCCAGAATCCCTTTTTTGATTAACCATTGTGGTCCACAATGAATCATGTAGTCTCTATTGAAAGGGAAACTTCCTTTTAGGAAAAGAATCAGATTCTCTAGATTCAAGGCTGACTCCTTCAATTGGCAGAGTTTGAAATGTAGGAGAGAAGACACTGCTTCATCCTCTGTGATGAAAAAGGAAAACCTGAGGGGGGCTTAGCTCCCAGTAGGACAGCAACTCATGAAGACATGTATGAAGACATTTAATCCCTTGGAGAGGGTGGGGTTCAGAAAGATCTGAGGGAGTGGGAGGGGAGGTCTTACTGTGACATGATCCCAAGGGAGCACGGCACTTTGGGGTCTTTATTCTGTTTGGTCTCTTTTGATTGGCCATGACAGGTCCCCTCTTGACCTTTTCCCAAACTAGTTCTCTCTGCTCTGGGAGGACATCTGTGGAAAACAAAGGTAATCTTCAACTCTTCAATCTCTCTGGGTCTTAATCACCTGATTTATAAAATATAAATTTATATTATATATGTATTATATAAATATATAAAAATATGTTATATAACATAAAATTTATAAAATTAAGGGATTAAACTAGATGACTTCTCTGGTTCTTTTTGTCTCTGCATATGTGATTCTATAATCCTGTGATTTTCTGTGGTCAGAGATGGATAGAAGACTATTCTTTCTGGCAAAGAAAGACATGACATTAATCTTTTTCTTATTTGCTCTGTTCAGTCTTCTGCTAGAACCAAAAAGCCTATGTGTCCTCATATGAAGGATTTACCAAAGGTATTAATGGTCAGTCTGTTGATATTCCTCTCCAAACACATAGCTATGTGTCAGTTTTAAAATTATTGTTACAAAGAGTTGGAAGCTATTCAAAGAGATCTTGACTTCCACCTTTGCTTTCTCGACCCAGTGATTCTAAATTTAATATTTGATTCCCATGCTTGCCTTACTTCCCTTTCAGTATCTTCTCTTTTCTCCTTACCTCCCATTCAAGAGCTTTCTCTGTCTTTTACCTCTTCCATTTATTCTTATTCCTGAGATAATAAAAATTTCTTAAAAGTTCTTATACTCTCCAGGATCTCATCCATTATTTGGTCCCACCTATGGTGACCTTCATAGTTATAAAGCAATCTCTGTAGCTTCAAAACAGTTCTTATGAGCATGATTCATAACCATATTTAGTCACAATAAAACAAGTAACTCTAGTCTCATCTCTGCATTAACTCCCACTGAGTGAATAAGAACATTTTAATGTACTACATACAGATAGTGAATCACAGAGTGAAAGTCATTCTTACTCAGTGAGAAGAGCTTTCCACAGTTCTCCAGCATCCTTATAAAGATCTCTCTGAAAAGGGTTCACTTGCTCCCACTCCTCCTGTGTAAAATTCACAGCAACATTTTTGAATGTTACTGATTCCTGAAATATAAACACATCCTGACTGAACTCTTTAATCCTGAAGAAAAAGGGGAAATTTAAAACATCTTGAGAAATAGATGGGATATACTGGGAGTGGTTCTGATAATATTAGTCTTAGAGTATCTTGGGGGAGGAAATAAAATGGAGATAAGTACATATCATTAAACTTTACTAAAAGCTATTAATTACCTAGAAAGTATTTCATCTAGAAAGTATTGAAATATATCCATTCCATAAAATATATCCAATATATCCAGCCCATTCTCTTTTTCAGGGGAGAGGGGATTTAGTATTTTTTTTTACAGTTACGTGTAATAACAATATACAGTTTTGAGCTCCAAATCCCTCTCTTTCTCCCACCCCCTGCTCAGTGAGAAGCAAGAAATTTGATATGCATTATATATGTAAGTTGTGCAAAATTAGTCACGTTATGGAAGAAAACATAGACCAAAAAATCAATAAAAAACAAAGAAAGCAAAAGAAATATGTTTTAATCTCTAGACAACATCAACTATTTATCTGGAAATAGACAGCATTTTTCATCTTACATACTTCAGATTTGTTTTGAATCACTGTTTTGTTCAGAATAGTTAATAACTAATCATTTTATAATATTGCTATTATTTTGTACACAATACATTTCACTTTGCAGCAGCTTATATAAGTCTTTCCAGATGTTTCTGAGAACATCCTGCGTATCACATCTTATAGCACAATAATATCACACAATTTGTTCAGTTATTCCCCAGTTGATGGGAACCCTTAAATTTCCAATTTTTTGCAACCAGGCAAGAACTGCTATACACATTTTTATATATAGATACTTCACATTTTTGCTTTTATCTTTTTAGAAATACATATCTAGTAGTGTTATTGCTAGGTCAAGAGGTATGAATGGTTTTATAACTCTTTGGGCATACTTTTAAATTGTTCTACAGAATGATTGAATCAGCTCACAGATCCAATAATTGTGGATTAATATTTCCTTTTCCCACATCCCCTCCAACATTTGTTATTTTCCTTTTCTGTCCTATTAGTCAATCTAATAACTAACTCAGAATTATTTTAATTTTAATTTCTTCAAACATTAGTATTTAAAGCATTTTTCATAGAGCAATAAATAGCTTTGATTACTTCATCTGAAAACTGTTCATATCTTTTGATTATCAAGAGGGAAATAGCTCTTATTTTTATGAATTTGGCTTAGTTCTTCATATGTTTCAGACATGAGGCTGTTATCAGAGAAACTTGCTTCAAAAAAATTTTTTTTTCACAATTACTATTGCTAACTGTATTTACTGGTGTAAATTAGTTTCCATATTCTAAAACCATGACTGCATTTCAGGGAAAAAAGAGGAAACCCCAATTCACCTAAAATCTGACTGCCAGGAATAAGGCTACAATCTCCTGCTTTTGTATATTCCCTTCTTGAAGAAAAACAGGATCTGAAGAATACTGTGCTGGAAAGGAAAAAAAAAAGGTAAACAAGTCTGGTGGTGGTGGTGGGGGGAGGGAGGAAAATGATGATCTGTTATATACCCAGATTCCCATGGACAGAAATCTCTATATTATCTGAAGATGATCTCTCTTTCTCTAAATAACTTAAAAGTGGGAGATCTGAGAAGGGTCTGGCATAATCTTTGTGCTCTTTCCCAAGATCAAAGATAAAGGCCACCGTTACTTGACAGTTGACTTTGTCCCTTTGCTTCTTGAATGTTACAGATTTGTGTTTCCAATTCAGAAAATACAGCCTGAATATAACAACAGAGTCTTCACGTGATCTGGGATGTAATAGTTAATTTCTGTGATTAATATATTTTTTCCTTTAATGAAATATGTCCCCTTTCTTCTACAACCTATTTGCTATATAAAGAATCAAGTCTACTTCCTTAATGTGGCTTTAGAATATAAGAAGTATTATGGTGTAGTGTTTAGAACAAAGAACTGAAAATAGGCTTTAGTTCTAGAATTAATTACCTGTTTGACCAAAGGAAAATAATTTAACATTTCATTCACTATTCCTAATTTTTCTTTTGGGGGGGGAGCAGGAATGAGAGAAGGGAGGAAGCAAGTGGGAGAAGGAAGTGGGGAGGAATAGGGAGGTGGTCCAGTCTTGTAATTTAACTGCGTAGGGACACAGATTGGCAACTTCTCTGTAAAGCTACATAGTCTTAGAACATGATCTGCAGGACTGAGGTTCTGATTTGTCCAGGGTGACACTAACATTAAATGTCACAGATTGGAACTTAAACCCAGGTCTTTCTGAATTTGAGACTGATTCTCCATCCACCATAACTCCTAGCTTCTCTGTCTACTATGTATAAAATAGGAATAATACCAGATGGAACTACATGTAATTCCATAAACCACTAATGAAGAGCAGTTTCATTACCTCAAAATAAGTCATCACATAACCTTGCTTACTTCACAGCATTTTTGTTTTCTGGCACTCCAGATTTTTCTTCAGACAAAGGACTTAGGACATTCCAAAGATAGCAAAGGAACGGATTCTCCAAGAGGAACTTGTTTTTGGTAATGGAGAGGAGACCAACCATCTATATTCTTGGGCAGAGACACTCTGATACTGCACAGATAGATCACTATAAACTTAATAGAAATAGAATAAGAACAAATCAACACTAGGGATTCAGGAACCACAGTTTCTTGTTTCAAATTCAAGGTCATATATTCAGGGAAAGCCAAGGACCCAGAACATGCAAATAAACTAAAATATGAGCTCCAAGTAATACTGATAGTATAATTTAACAACTATAGAGTTCTCAATGTTGGTTCAGAAGCCATGACATAGACATACAGATACATGAACATATTTAAAGATATGTTGATACATTCAATCTCCACCTTAATCCTAAAAAGTTATACAAACTATGCCTTCCCCATTCAAAGCCAACCCCCCAAATTTGGATCAGATACAAATGCACACATTTATTTTTAAAATAAAATTTTAGTGATATCTTTTGATTTTACATTGACTAAATTTTCTCCTGGAGATCCTTCTTTCCTCCCAGAAGGGTGTACCATATAACAAATGATTTTTTTAAGAGTAAATAGAATCTTAGAAAACTTGGATATGATAGCTTTCTAGAGAAAATTCAATGGGGATAGAAAGGAATATATCTTCTTTTCAGTGGTACATAGTACATAAAAATTGATCATGTATTAGGACATTAAAAATCTCACAATCAAATGCCGAAAGGCAAAAATAATAAGTGCTTCCTTTTTGGACATGATATAATAAAATAAAGAGACAGGAAAAATAGGAAAAACTATTTAAAAATTAAACAATTTAATCCTAAAGAATGAGTGGATCAAACGACAACTCATAGAAACAATCAATAATTTCATCCAAGAGAATAACAATAATGAATGAACATTCCAAAACGTATAGGATACAGACAAAATAATTCTTAGGGGAAATCTCATATCACTAGATGCTTACTTGCATAAAATAGAGAAAGAGAAGATCAATGAACTGGACATATACTTCAATAAGCTAGAAAAAGAACACATTTTTTTAAAAAATCCCAATTAAATACCAAACCAGAAATTCTGAAAAATCAAAGGAGAGATTAATAAAATTGAAAATAAGAAAACTATTGAATTAATAAACAAAACTAAGACTTGGTTTTGCGGAAAAAAATACAAAATGGATAAGGCCTTGGTTAATTTGACTAGAAAAAGAAAAGAAGAAAATAAATTACTAATATCAAAAATTAAAAGAGTAAACTTACCACCAATGAAGAAAATTTTAAAGCAATAATTACTAGCTATTTGGCCCAATTGTATGCCAAGAAATTTGATAACTTAAGTAAATGGATGGATATTTACAAAAATATAAATAGCCTAGATTAACAAAAGAGGAAATAAAATACGTAACTAACCCTTTAAATAAAAAGAAATTGTACACCATCAATCTACTCCCTAAGAAAAAAATCTCCAGAAGCAGATGGATTTACACGTGAATTCTAAATATTTAAAGAACAACTAATTCCAATATTACATCTATAAACTATTTGGAAAAATAGACAAAGAAAAGGTCCTGCCAAATTCCTCTTATGACACAAATATGGTGCTGATTCCTAAGCTAGGAAGAGACAAAACAGAAAAAAAATCCTAGAGAATCAACTTTAAAAGTACAGAAAATTATAACCCAATCTCCCTAATGAATATTGATACAAAAATTTAAAATAAAATATTATCAAAATGATTACAATTCATCACCAGAATAATATACTATGACCAAGTAAGATTTATTACCAGGAATGCAGGGCTAGTTCAACATCAGAAAAACAACTGGCATAATTGACCACATCAATAACAAAATGAAAAGACTATATGATTATTTCAATATAATATTGAAGCAGAAAAAGCTTTTGACAAAATACAGTACCCATTCCTATAAAAAAAACACTAGAGAGAGCTTAAAATGATAAGCAACATCTATCTAAACTCATAATCAAGCATTATATATAATTATAATATGATAATTATATATAATATATATATATATATATCACCAATATTATACAATGTTGTACTAAAAATGTTAGCTTTGGCAAGAAGTAAAGAAAAAAGTTGGAGGAATTAGCGTAGGCAATGAAGAAATAAAATTATCATTCTTTGTAGATATACATGAAGGTATATTTAGAGAATCCTAAAGAATCAACTTAAAAAGTACTTCAGACAATTAACAACTTCAGTAAAATAGGATATAAAATAAACCCACATAAATCAACAGCATTTCTCTATGTTATAAACAAAGCCCAACAGCAAGAACTAGAAAGAGAAATCCCATTTAAAATAATTGTAGACAATATAAAATAACAAACGTAATTACAAAACACTTTTTATACAAACAAAATCAGATCTAAACTGAGCTAATATAATAAAAATGATAATTCTATCTAAATTACTTATTCAGTGCCATACCAATCAAACTATCAAGAAATTACTTTATAGAGCTAGGAAAAATAATAACAAAATTCATCTGGAAAAAAGAAAAGGTCAAGAATATTAAGGGAATTAATGATTTAAAAAAATACAAAAAAAGGGGACCTAATAGTACCAGACCTAAAACTATATTATAAAGTGGCAATTGTCATCAAAACCATCTAGTTCTAGCTAAGAAACAGAGTGGTGGATCAGTGGAATAGGTTAGATACACAAGACACAATAGTCAATGACTATAGTAATCTAGTGTTTGTTAAGCCCAAAGACTCCAGCTTCTGGACATTTATCTTTATTATTAATTAATATGTTTATATTATATCATGAAATAATATATAATAATATAATAAATATTAATTTTGGATAATATTTATTATATTATTTATCTCACCATTTGACAAAAATTGCTGGAAACACTGGAAAATAGTATGGCAAAAACTAGACACTGACCAATATCTAATACCCTATACCAACATAAAGTCGAAATGGGTTCATGATTTAGGCTTAAAGAGTGATCCATAAGCAAATTAAGAGAACAAAGGATAGACTATCTGTCAGATCTTTGGAGAAAGTAGGAATTTATGACCAAACAAAAAATAGAGAATATTATGAAAGCCAAAATGAATAATTTTGATCATATTAAATTAAAAAGATTTCATTCAAATAAAACAAATGCAGATCAAAAAGAAATAGAAAGCTGGGAAAACAATTTTTACAGTCAGTGTTTCTGATAAAGACATCATTTCTAAAATATGTAAAGAACTGAGTCATATTTATAAGAAAACAAAATCATGAAGATGGCAGAGAGTAGACAGGACTTTGCCTGACTCTTCCTGGCCTCCTTCTGAATTTTGGAGTGACAGAACCCACAAACGTTTAGAGAATAATAATTTTCCATTTTAATATACTTTGAAAGAACTTCAAGAAAGGTCTGATTCAATTGGGCAAGAGGGAACAATTGGACCCAGCACAGGCGAGGTACAGGAGGTCTGGTGTGGGGAAGATCAGTGGGAGGTGGCCCCAGTGAAGGGAATCTAATAGGAGGCTCTCAGCCAAAACACAGCACTCTTGGTGCCTCTGCCCTGGATCAGAAGGCCAGATCATCAGGGAGACTTCCAATGCAACCACAAAAGCCAGATTGTGAACCCCTAAACCCCGGCATAACAGGCAGGACTTGACCAGGGCACTCAGTGCAGTGGGGAAGCCTGCAGCATTGGCCCCAAGCCAGGAAAGTAGATATGAGGAAGCTCTGGACAATCTCCTCTGCAGATCTCTCAAGCAGCCAGAAAGAAACAATTCAGATATCGAGGAGCCACAATCAGGATTACCCAAGACCTAGTACCTTCTACATTAAAAGACTGAAGGACCTGGAATATGATATTCTGGAAGGCAAAGGAGCCTGGATTACAAGCAAGAATCAACTACCCAGAAAAATTAAACATTTTCTCACAGAGGAAAGATGGATATTCAATGAAATAGGGGATTTTCAATTATTTCTAATGAAAAGACCAGAGCAGTATAAAAAATTTTATCTACAAAAATATAAGAGAAGCATAAAAAGGTAAAAAAGGGAAAAAATGTTTTTAAAGGAATGCTTACATCCCTGTAGGGGGAATGTAACTCTTGATTACTATTTCTTTATTAGGGCAGTTAGAAGAGCTATCTATACTTAGAGGGTTTAGTTATAAATTGACTTTAATGAGATGATATAAAAAAGAAATTAGGGGTGGAGAGGAGATTGTACTGGGAGAAGAGGAAAGGGGAGGTAAAATGGAGTAAATCACACTATCTGAACAGGCACAAAAGACCTATTATAGTTGAGGGAAAGAAAGAAAAGGATGAACATTGATAAATTTTAATCTTATCAGATTTGGCTGAAAGAGGGAATAATATACATAATATAGAAATTTCTTTAACCCATGAGGTAGTAGAAGGGGGAAAGGGAAAAGAAAGGGGGAGGCTAATAGAAGGGAAGACAGAAATAAAAAGCAAAAGGGATAAGAAAAGGGGGACTGGGAAAAGGGAGGACAGCCTGGGGGATATGGTAGTCATAAACAATACACTGATGAAGAGGGAAAGGGTTAAAGGAGAGAAAAAAGTATAATTTGGGAAAAATAAGATGGTGAGAAATACAGAACCAGTAATCTTAACTGTGAATGTGAATGGAATGAACTCTCCTATAAAAACAGAAGCAGATAGACTCGATAAAAAGCCAGAATCCTTTAATATGTTGCATACAAGAAACACATTTGAAGCAGAGAGATACATATAGAATAAGGGAAAAGGGCTAGAACAATCTATTGTGTTTCAGCTGAAGTAAAAAAAAAAAAAAAAAAAAGCAGGGATAGTGATCCTGATGTCATATCAAGCAAACACAAAAATAGATATAATTAAAAGAGATAAGGAAGGAAATTACATCTTGCTAAAGGATACTTATGGATGTTGAAGAAATATCAAGACTAAGTGTGTATGTATATATATATATATATATATATATATATATATATATATATATATATATGTACCAAGTGCTATTGCATCCAAATTCTTACAGGAGAAGTTAAGTAATGTGCAAAAAGAAATAGACAGCAAAATTACACTCATGAGAGATCTCAAACTTCCTCTTTCAGAACTAGATAAATCTAACCACAAAATAAATAAGAAAGATGTTAAGGAGATGAATAGAATTTTAGAAAAGTTAGGTGTCACAGACTTTTGGAGAAAATTTAATATGATAGAAAGGAATATATCTGTTTCTCAATGATGCATGGCACCTACACAAAAACTGACCATGTATTAGAGCATAAAAACCTCACAATCAAATGCAGAAAGGCAGAAATAGTAAATGCATTCTTTTCAGATCATGATTCACTAAAAAATATGTGGAATAAAGGACCATGGAAAAATAGATCAAAAAATAAAATAGAAACTAAATAATCCAATTCTAAATAATGAATAAATCAAACAACAAATCATAGACACAATCGATAATTTCATGCAAGAGAATTATGATAATGACACATGATGCAAAACTTATGGGATGCAGCCAAAGCAGTTCTTCGGGGAAATTTTAAATCACTAGATGCTTATTTCCAAAAAAATAGAGAGAAAATCAATGAATTGGGCATGCAACTAAAAAAGCTAAAAGAACAAATTAAAAACCCCAATCAAATACCAAATTTGAAATTTGAAAAATTTTGGAGATTAATAAAATTGAAAATAAAACTACTGAACTAATAAACAAAACAGTTGGGTTTTATTTTTAAAAATCAACTAAATAGATAAACCTTTAGTTATTTTGATTAGAAAAAGGAAAGAAAAATCAAATTGCTAGTATGAAAAACAAAAAGAACTTTCCACCAATGAAGGAAATTAGAACAATAATTAGAAGCTATTTTGCCCAACTATACCATTAAATTTGATAACCTAAGTAAAATGGATGAATACTTAAAATATATACATTGCCCAGATTAACAGATGAGGGAATAAATTACTTAAATAGTCCTATTTTAGAAAAAGAAATTGAACAAGCTATTAATCAACTCCCTAAGAAAAAATCTCCAGGTACAGATGGATTTACAAATGAATTCTATCAAATATTTAAAGAACAATTAATTCCATTACTATGCAAACTATGATGAAATTTCTTTTATGACACAGATATGGTGCTGATACCTAAACCAGGGAGGGTGAAAACAAAGAAAGAAAATTACAGACCAATTTCCCTAATGAACATTGATGCAAAAATCTTAAATAAAATGTTAACAAAGAGATTACAGCAAATTATCATCAGGATAATACACCATGACCAAGTAGGATTTATATCAGGAATACAGGTCTGGTTCAAAATTAGGAAAACTATTAGCATAATTGGCTATATCAATACCAAACTCACAGAAATAATGATTATTTCAATAGATACTGAAAAAGAATTTGACAAAATCCAACATCCATTCCTATTAAAAACATTAGAGATCACAGGAGTTTTCCTTGAAATGATCAGTAGCATCTATCTAAAACCATCAGCAAATATCATATGTAATGGCGATCAAGTAGAACAAGTTTGTTCACTATCACCATTACTATTCAATATTGTATTAGAAATGTTATTTTTATCAATAAGAGAGGGGAAAAAATTAAAGGAATTAGAGTAGATCATGAAACCAAATTATCATTCTTTGCAGATGATATGATGCTATACTTGGAGAACCCTAGAAAAATCAACTAAAAAACTACTAGAAACAATTCACAACTTTAGCAAAGTTATAGGATGCAATATAAATCCACACAAATCATCAACATATCTATATGTTACCATCAAAGTCCAGCATCAAGAGATAGAAAGAAAAATTCCATTTAAAATAACTGTAGATAATATAAAACATCTGGGACTTGTGATGGAGAAAGCCATCTGCATCCAGAGAGAAGACTGTGGGGATTGTGAATCACAACATAGTATTTTTACTTTTTTTGTTGTATGCTTGCTTTTTGTTTTCTTTCTCATTTTTTCCTTTTTTGATCTGATTTTTCTTGTGCAGCATGATAATTGTGGAAATATGTATAGAAGAATTGCAAATGTTTAACATACATTGGATTACTTGCCATCTAAAGGAAAGGGGAAGGGAGGGAGAAAAAAAATTGGAGCACAAACTTTTGCAAGACAATGTTTAAAACTGCAAATATTTTGAAAATAAAAAGCTTCAAATTTAAAAAAAAAAAGCTAGAAAAAGAACAAACTGAAAATCCCCAATAAAATACCAAATTTGAAATTCTGAAACTCAAAGGAGAGATTAATAAAATTGAAATTAAACTATTGAACTAATAAACAAAACTAAGAATTGGTTTTATGAAAAAAACCAATAAAACAGATAAAACCTCACTTTAATTAGAAAAAGGAAAAAATAAAATCAAATTACCAGTATCAAAAATGAAAAAGGTGAACTTATCACCAATGAAGAAACAATTAGAACAATAATTGGGACCTATTTTGCCCAACTGTATACCAATAAATCTGATGATCTAAATGAAATGGATGAATACTTTAAAAAATATAGATTGTCCAGATTAACAGATGAGAAAATAAATTACTTAAATGTCCCATTTTAGAAAAAAAACAAATTGAACAAGAAAATTAATGAACTCCCTAAGAAAACCATCTCCACAGCCAGATGGATTTATAAGTGAACTTTTCTAAACATCCAAAGAACAATTAATTCCAATAATATGTAAACTATTTGGAAAAATAGGGGAAGAAGGAATCTTAACAAATTCCTTTTGTGACACAGATATGGTGCTAATACCTAAACTAGGAAGAGCCACAACAGAGAAAGATAATTATAGACCAATTTTCTTAATGGATAATGATGGGAAAATCTATATAAAATATAAGCAAAAAGATTATAGCAACTTATCTCCAGGATAATACACTGTGATCAAATAGGATTTATACCAAAAATGCAAGGCTGGTTCAACATCAGAAAAACTCCAAGCATAATTGATCATATCAATAACCAAACTAAGCAGAAGTCACATGATTGTCTCAGTTAATGCAGGAAAAATCATTCAACAAAATACAATACCCATCCATATTAAAAACACTAGTGAGCACAGAAATAGAGTTTTTCTTAAAATAATAAGTACCATCTATCTAAAACTATCAACAGGCATTATATATAACGAGATAAACTAGAAGCATTCCCAATTAGATTGGTTGGAAACAAGGTTGTCCATTATTATCACTGATGTTCAATATTGTACTAGAAATGTTAGCTTTTGCAATAAAAGAAGAAAAAGAAATTGAAGTAATTAGAGTAGGTAATGAGTTACACAATTACAAAATACTTTTCACACAAATAAAGTTAGATTTACACAATTAGAACCTTTAGTTAATTTGATTAGAAAAAGGAAAGAAGAAAATCATATTGATAGTATGAAAAACAAAAAGAACTTTCATTGCTCATGCTTAAGTAATATAATAAAAATGACAATTTTACCTAAATCTACTAATTACATATCTTACTGCAAGAAATTACTTTATAGAGCTAGAAAAAATAATTTAAAAAAATTCATCTGTAAGAACAAAAGACCAAGAATTACAAGGGAGGAGCAGCTAGGTGGTAAAGTAGATAGAGTACCAGCCCTGAAATCAGGAGGACCTGAGTTCAAATCTGACCTCAGACACTTAACCCTTTCTGGCGGTGTGACCCTGGGCAAGTCACTCAATCCTAAATTTCCTCAGGGAGAAAAAAAAAGAATTACAAGAGATCTGATGAAAAAAAAATGCAAAGGAAAGTGGCCTAGCTATACCAGACCTAAAACTATATTATAAAACAAGGGTCATCAAAACCATATGGTATTAGCTAAGAAATAGAGTAGTGGATCAGCAGAATGAGCTAAATTCATAAGACACTAGTAAATGACTATAGTAATCTAGTGTTTGATAAATTCAAAGACTCCAACTGTTAGGATAAGAACTCACTATTTAGTAAAAATTGCTGGGAAAACTAGGAAATAATATGGTAGAAAGTAGGCATTGACCCTGGTACCACCATAAGGTCAAAATGGGTTCATAATTTATCAACATGAAGGGTGATATTATAAGCAAATTAGGAGAACAAGGAATAATCTACCTCTCAGATCTGTGGAGAAGGAAGGAATTTATCAACAAAGAAGAACTAGAGAACATTATGAAATGCAAAATGGATAACTTTGACTACATTAAATTTTAAAGGGTTTGTACAAACTAAACCAAGCAGATAAGATTTAAAAGGAAGCAGAAAGTTGAGAGAAAATTTTTACATCCAATGTTTCTGATAAAGGTCTCATTTCTAAAATATATAAAGAACTGACTCAAATTTATAAGAATATAAGCCATCCTCCAATTGATAAATGGTCAAAGGATATGAACAGACAATTTTCAGATGATGAAATTAAAGCCATTTCTAGTCATATGAAAAAATATTGTAAATCACTATTGGTTAAAGAAACACAAATTAAGACAACACTAAAATACCACACTTCACACTTTTCAGATTGACTAAGATGACAGGAAGAGATAATGATAAATGCTAGAGGAGATGTGGGGAAATTGGGACACTAATACATTGATGGTGGAGTTGTGAACTGATCCAAACATTCTGGAGAGCAATTTGCAACTGTGCCCAAAAATCTGCATACCCTTTGATCCATCAGTGTCTCTAGGCCTGTATCCCAAAGAGATCATAAAAAAGAGAAAAGGACCCACATGTGCAAGAATGTTTGTAGTGGCCCTTTATGTAATGGTAAAAAACTGGAAATTGAATGTGTGTCCATTAGTTGAAAAATGGGCTGAATAAATTACAGTATATAAATATAATGGAATATTATCATTCCATAAGAAATGATGAACAGGATGATTTCAGAAAAACCTGAAAAGATTGAAATGAACTGATGCTAAGTGAAGTGAGTAAAACCAAGAGAACATGGTACACAGCAACAACAGGGTTATGTGATGATCATTTCTCATGGATTCTTTTCAGCAATGAGGTGATTCAAAGACATTCTAGTAGACAAGGGATAAAAAGTCTCTGCATCCAGAAAGAGAACTATGGAGACTGAATATGGATCAAAACAAAGTATTTTCACCTTATTTTTGTTGTTTCGTTGGTTGCTTTTTTTCTTTCACTTTTGATCTGATTTTTCTTGTATAGCATGATGAACATGGAAATATGTTTAAAAGAATTGAACATGTTTAAGCTATCTTGAATTGTTTGCTGTCTATGGGAGGAGGTAAAAAGTGGGAGGAGAAGAATTTGCAACACAAGCTTTTGCAAGAGTTGAAAAAAATGGGGGAAAAAAGGACAGAAAAGAGGTGTTCTATTCTATTCACTTAATATTACTATGAGAAATAATATGATGTGCCTTCTTTGGACTGATAATACAGTACTGAACTGTGAAGTAGTCACAATCTATCAAAGTATCAGTTTCTTCATCTGTAAAGTGGAGATAATATTTTTGTACTTACCAGTTTGTAAAGAAAGTGCTTTGTACATCTTAAATCTTAATAAATGTAAGCTGTGATTTAAATATATATATATATATTTATATATATATATACATATATATATGTATGTATATATGTATACAAGTCATTTGCTGCTGCCTGCAGCAAAGGCATGAGTAGTATTGTGAAAGAAGAAACTGGGCCAGATGGGTAGCTCATGCAGAACTCCATTTATTAGTTACAAGGCTAAAAGCTTATAAACTGTTTTAGAACAAAGAAAGTAAGTATGGAAGTCCAGCTCCAATGAGTAACCAAGGGTGTGAAATAAAAACTAAGGGCCAGGTGGAAGATAGATCAATAAATTTGAAGACTTGTTAGCCTGAGTCATATTTATATATGTTTCCAGTGCTTTTAGAGTTCAATACACAACCCACTCTGATATTCCTATATTTGCTCTTAATAACAAACCTAACCACTGAAATGCAAATAGTTAGAATTGAACTTTGGCATCTTCGATAGAATTGTAAACAGATGTGATATTCATCAGAGCAGAAATTATACCAATGTCTTTGATACTTCTCTCCTAAATGTCTTTGATTTATAGTGAAATGCCTTTTCCTGTCCTAACTTCAAAGATATATCTTTGATCTATCATATAGCTGAGTTTGCACTTTCTTTCAGTTGTAGGAATCCTTTATCAAGGTTTGAACAGGTCTGCCTCTAACAGAACTGGTGAGCCCACAGTAATGTCTTAACAGAGATTTCGTTTCAAAACCTGAAACAGACTCTTACTGTTTTTTGGACTTATTTCCTGGACCTTTCAAGGTAAACATAGAACAATCTTGCTTCCCAAAATTATTTTTTAAAAGACTTTTCTAATTTCTTCTTTTATAGCATAATTAATATTTACTGTCAAAGCCACTCTTCAGGTATCTAATGTACCAAACAATAAGATTAAAATCATGTTCTCAGTTCCTGGGACAGGACAAAACCCCAGATCCTGAGCCAAGATATGAGTGCATCACAGCTACAGCTGGAGCAAGTCGCTTTTACTCAGATCAACATGATATTAACCCTAAAGATTCCCAACAATTCACCAGTTGACAAATGGTCAAAGGATATGAATGAACAATTTTCAGATGAAGAAATTAAAGCAATCTATAGTCATATGAAAAATGTTCTAAATCACTATTGATTAGAGAAACAAATTAAAACAACTCTGAGGTAATACCACACACTTCTCAGATTGGCTAAAATGACAGGAAAAAGCAATAATAAATCTTGGAAGGCATATGGGAAAACTGGGACACTAATGCATTATTGTTGGAGTTGTGAACTGATCCAACCATTTTGAAAACCACTTTGAAACTATGCCCAAAGAGCTATTAAACTATTAAACCCTTATCAAACTGTGCCTAGTGATCCAGCAGTGTCACAACTGGATCTGTATTCCAAAGATCACAAATAAGAAGAAAATACAAACAAAAATGTTTGTTGCAGAAACAATAAATATGAAATATCCAGAAAAATTAGGGGGAAATAGGTACCACAAGATTGTGAGCTATTCAAGGTCAGGGACGGTCTTTTCTTCCTTTTTATGTCACCAGTACTTTTAGCATAGCATAGCATATAGTAGATGCTTTAAAAGTGCAAGAGCAAGCAGCTCCTTTTGTGACAAAGAACTGGAAAGTAAGAAGATGCCCATTCTATTAGGGAGTGGCTAATCAAGTTGTTGTTAATGAATGTGATAGAATATCCTTGAGCTATGAGAAACGACAAGAAAGCCTTTTCAGAGAAACCTGGAAGGACTTCCATGCAAAATGAAATTAGCAGAACCAGAAGAACGGGGTACATGCTGTATCACGAGACAGAGATAGCACTAGGGATCTGAAGACTCCCCCAAAACTCCCTTCACTTGCTCTGTATGTGGACCCGGTAGCTTCCCTCAGGAAACCTTCAGACACATGTGGATATACATGGACATAAAAGTGTGTTTTTAACACCATCCCACCTAGGCTGGTCCACACAAATGCAGATCTCCAATTCCTAAGCTGACACCTGTACACATGCTAACGTTCCACCCAGACTCAACTTCCCGCCAGCCTCAGCATGTTCTCTGTGCTAGGTTCCTAATGATTATAAGAGAATTGAACCACTATTGAAAAACCTTCTGGAAAATTGAGTCCAAGTCAAGATGGAGAAACTGAGGCTAGAAAGGAACCAACTGCCAGAATTACATACAGTCTGTCAGCAGCAGAGTGTGGACCGGAAGCCAAACAGGCAGGGAAAGGGAGAAGCCTGGAGTCCCAAAGGACTCTTTGGGGCCATAACTCCTTCGATCCATCTGCAATTAAGTTTTGTTAAAGAATGATGATAGTCACCCAAATCAATCTGAATTTTAAGATCTTAGGTTTTGCTTTGTGATTTACAGATCAATATCAAATTAATAATCCAAATGGTCATTTTTAAAAATGACCTTTCATTGAAGTGAGAATTAAGAGAAGTTGGAATAAATTTAGAACCAAAATAACTTAGCAAAGTTTTAAGGCTCACTGAAGCCCATGGTCTTGGAGTAAGAAAAGAGTTTAGAAATCTTCTAGATTGGTGCAGGATACTGTCTACTCACAGACGATTGTCCAGTGAGACTTGTACCTTAGAAGTCCAAATAATCTTCATTTTATACCATATATTATTTAGACCACTGGAGGTCCCAGGCATGTTTCCAGACATTCATCACGTTTGGCTCCTGTCCATTCCCCATCAAGGAGCCAAATGATAAGGTTCAGTACAGGACAGAGAGTTGTGGGAACCTCTTCTGGTTGGCACAGGTCCTTTGTAAATGAATTTAGGAACCCAAAAAGTTATCTGTTTGGTACAGGGACCTCCCAATGTGGAAAATTCCTCTATTGAAGCACATCAGCAATTTTTCTATAATGTATAGTTTTAGTTAATTGCGGTATTTGTCTAAAGAATAGATAGCTGGGCCTGGAGTCAGTAGGGCCTGGTTTCAAATTCTATTCCTGAGCTTTACTACCTGTATGACACAGGTATGCCCCTTAATCAACATGTATTTATTAAATGCCTATTATAGTCCAGGGTCTGCACTAGGCACTGGGGATACAAATATAGCAAATTGAACAAACTACCCATTCTACCTGAATTTCTTGGTAACACTTTAGCTAGCATTTTATGGTGTTTAAAATTTGCAGAAGCTTGATATTTACAGGTATTATTACTCCATTTTTCATTAGGATTTTTTGGATTCTATTCTTCCATCATCATTCTCCCTCAACCTGCCCCCTCTTCCTACTCATCACTTCCTCAAAGAAAAGTTAATTATCAGGAAAACTCATCATCACATAAAATGCTTCAATTTTGGTATTATCATGAAATGATCTAAGACCCAAAATTTTTGATTAGATGGAAAGAGTATTTCTGTTGTAGGCCACTTTAGCAAGAGGAAGAGAAGGTATATGCATATTGAAAGAGCTAGAGTAGGGGTTTTAGTTTCTATTGTGTTACAGATCTATAAAATATAACACATTACAAAGAAAACCAATAATGTTGAACTATAATTATTGGGGCAACTAGGTGATACAATGAATAATAGGGGGGGCAAGAGCTCTGGAGTTAGGAGGATCTAAGTTCAAATCTGACCTCAGGCACTTTAAACACTTACTAGTTGTGTGACCCTGGGCAAGTCACTTAACTCTGCCTCTCAAAAAGAAAGTTAAATTTTTTAAAAGTTTATAGATCCTAGTTTAAAACTCTGAGCTAGAGGCATTGATAAATACACAGGAGCCAGTATTTATCTGATTAACTCATAACCAGGATATTCAAAGGTGCTTTGGATTTGTTTACCCTAAATTAGAGCTTCCAGATTTCTTCATTTGCCATAAACCATGGCACATCAACTAAATGGGTCAGGCAATGATTGAGCTGGGTCTGAGTAGGGGACTGTGGGGAGCTTCATCTTCCTGGACAAAATAAATGGGGGGAACTAAAAGCTGGAAGAGAAATGAATGCATGCATTTCTTTGTACCCTTCCTGTATAACTATATCCACATGGTTTGTACAGTGTTTAATAAGCTCTGGTATTAAAAAAATAAATAAAAATTAAAAAAAATAAAAAAAAAATAAGCTCTGGTATTAGATTAACTTAAGGTGAATAAGGTAACAATTTTGATCCTTGAAATCCTGAACCTGAATATGTCTTATTTGGTAAGGGGACTTAGGATCAGTATATGATAATTTGGTGGTAGTGGTGTTTGTTTATTAGTTGTAAATATAATTTAGTGGTTTCCATAGTCAAAGAGTTATATATTCACAAGTGACTCATCACTTCAGGCCTCTGTGGAAGAAGGGTGTGGAAGAAACAGAAAAAGAAATAGAGACTTGAGTCCAAAAAGATGAAAATTGTGTAGTTGAAGACTAGTTGACTTTGGACTAGTGAAATATACCAGAAGTTGAATTGGGGGAGGATAAATTTAGCAAAATTTGAGAAAAATTGAAGGAAATTTGAAGGATATCAATTTCTAGGTTCAGTTATTGTCCATACTCTATATCTAGATTATAAGAGTAGCAAGATCAAAGACAATTAAAGATGACATAAAATTAGGGAGGACCAGGGAGAGGAACATGAAAAAATAAACTCAAGATAAAAAGTTGGGGAGACAAATATTGTAAATAAAAAGAGAGAAGTGGAACAAAGAGAGGAGTAAGTAAATTGATAGAATGGTTTAGTAGGTGAAGCAAATTGGTTATTTAAAGTCTTAACTTTAAGAATTTTTAAAACTTTAAACCAGATCATTAGGGTTGAGATGTAAACACCACACATAGTTTTAAGAATCATGGCTGAAATTCTATTCTGAAGAGGAGAAATTGTAAGTGATTTTTATTGAATGTGTCATGCTTGTATTTCTGTCATGGCTTAGTAGCTATAATATATGTTTTAAATATAGGAAGATCTCCCTCTTAGAGGAAGTGAAGAGATTGGAAGAAAACTCTACTCCACAAATTTTAAGGGATAACAATAGGTTCCCAAGAAAAAGGAAGTAAAGCTTCAATGGAGAAAAAGAAAGAGGAGGGAAAACTTGATTTTTGTTTGAATAATAAAGAATAGAAATGTTATACAGAGAAGAAAGGGAAGGGAAAGGCCAATGAGAGCTCAAAAAAAGATTCAACGTGGCAAGAGTGGACAAAAAAATGGAAGATGACAACTGCTAGAGGTGTTTTGTAAAATATATTAATGCATTCCTTACAGACTTGTGAATTAGTACAATAATTTTGGAAAGCTACTAAATTGTGCATACCCTTTGATTTAATAATAAAACTTCTAACCATATATTCAGAGAAGCAAAGAAATAAGAAAAAGACCCATATATTTAAAAATATTTAAGTAGGCTTTTTTGGTTCTGTTTTGTTTTTGTGGTGGCAAAAAACAAAGGAAATACACATTATTTGGAGAATGACTGAACAAATTATGGTATTCTAACATAATAGGAAACTATTGTGCCTTAAAAAATTAAAAATAAAGCAGAGATTGTTTTAAAAAATACCTGAAAGACTTCTGTATACTGAGAAAGTAAAGTAAGTAGAATCAGGCCAAGTTATACAATAACAGCTAGGATTGTAACTTTAAAAATTTAAGAACTCTGATCAATGCAATGATTAAACATGAATCCAAAGAATAAATGATGAAGAATACTATTTATGTCCTAGTAAAAAGATGATGGGTTCAAGATGCAGAAAAAGACATATCTTTTTATGGTGCAATATAGGAATTTGTTTTGCTTGAAGAGAAGCTAAGGGAGAAATGTTTAATGAGAAAAAAAAATTGAGGCTTATCCTAAAGATAATTGGATGCTCTCATAGAACTACAGAAACTATTAAGTAAAAGATCTTCAAAAAAGGGGAAGAGGAAGAAGAGTGATAGCACTTGGTGATCAGGTGTACTGATAACAATTAACAGGAAGCTCCGTTGTCTTTCATGTATCTACAACATAGCGATTGTGCTTATTAAATACTTGGATATTTAATGAAATCTATCCACCTCTGGTGATACACAAACAACAACTCCAGAAGAACATTGCCAACAATTATTAAGTCTTGGGCAAGAAACAAGATCACAGAGGTACAAACTGTTTTCCTTTTCATTAACCATTGAAGACAATGAAAAAGAAAATTTAATTGAGAAAAGCTAAGGTGGTACTTGAGAAACAGATTTGAGTCTCTGGATCATTTCTTATGATGCAGAGTTGAAGAAATCCTGGCAAGAGCTAGTGTACACCTAACAAATGCTTATAAGAATGTATTTACCAGATGCCTTTCAAATCAAAGGGATGTTACAGTAAAAAGGACAGCAACAGTTGAAAACTGCCTCTGTATATCTCTGGTCAGATACTACAGAGAGTGGTTACAAAGAATAAGCAACTGGGGCATCAGCAGGTTCTTAGTCTGAGAAAAATGAACTTTTTTTATAAGTATTTCAATATGACTGGTTTCTTTTGTAACCATTTTTTGAGGAGGAAAGAGGGTTTCCCTATTTCACCTAGGCTTGAAGTGGCAAGTCAGAGAGGCCAATATTTATCAGCACAGAAGCTTTAAGCTTCTATTTTTCCAACATGATCTGATTTTTCTCTTCTTTGGTAGCTCAGGGATTTACCACATTGGTGTGGGATATCAAAAAGTTTCAGCTCTACTACAATTAAGAAGTCCCCAATTCAAGCAAACCTACCAGTCTCACTCTCTAAACAGTAACATAGATTATGGATTACACATCACCATAACTAACTTCCTTAGTAATCCTGTTTCATTTATAAATTTAAAAACACAACTCTGTGAAAGGGCCTATGACACACAAAAAGGTTAAAAATCCCCAGGCTAAAGATTAGAAACAGAAAGCTGGAAAAAAATTTTTTAGAACCAGCATTTTTGATAATTCTAAATTTCTAATTTCTAAATTATTTAGAGAACAGACTCAAATTTGTAAGAATATAAGCCATTCCCCAATTAATAAATGGTAAAAAGATGTGAATAGGCAATTTTCAGATGAAAAAATTACTGCCATTTCTAATTATATAAAAAAAGGGTCCAAATCATTATTGATTAGAGAAATAAAAATTAAGATAATTGAGGTACCACTTCATACCTCTCAGATTGGCTAAGATAACAAGAAAGGATAATGATCAATATTGGAGATGTAGGAAAACTGGGATACTAATACATGTTATTGAAGTTGTAAAATGATTCAACTTTTCTGGAGAGCATGTGGAACTATGCTCAAAGGGTTATTAAACTGTGCCTGCCTTTTGATCCAGCGGTGTCATTTCTAGGTCTGTTGCCCAAAGAGATCATAAAAAAGGGAAAAGAAACCACATGTGCAAAAATGTTTGTAGCAGCTCTTTGTGTAGCAGTGGCAAGGAACTGGGAACTGAGTAGATAGATGCTTATCTGTTGAGGAATGGCTGAATAAATTATGGTATATAGATGTTATATAATATTACTGTTCTATAAAAAATGATCAGTAGGTTGATTTCAGAAAAGCCTAGGAAGACTTACATGAACTGATGTTGAGTAAAGTGAGCAGAACCAAGAGAATATTGTACACAACAATGCAGTAATTCAAGGCAAATAGACTTGGGATGGAAAATGCCATCCACATCCAGAAAGAGAGATATGGAGACTGAATGTGAATTAAAGCAGTTATTTTCACCTTTTTTGTTGTTTTCCTTTCTTGAGATTTTTTTCCCTTTTGGTCTGATTTTTCTTCCATAACATGACAAATATGGAAATATAATTAAAAGAATTGTTCATATTTAAACTATAGCAGATTGCTTGCTGTCTTGGAGAGGGGAGTAGTAAAGAGGGAGAAAGATTTGGAACAAAAAGTCTTACAAAAAGGAATGTTAGAAACTATCTTTACATGTATTTTACATGTATTTGAAAAAATAAAATACCATTAAAGGTTTTTAAATACCCAGGCCATATAGTATTAGGCTATACATATCCAAAGGTAATATCCAAAATGGATAAATAGGAATTCTTATACTTGAATACAAAACAATTTCCAACTTCCTAAGTTTAAGATGGGGAAATCATGGATAGAAAAATCGCTGTTTTAAAAAAGATATGGGGATTTTAGTGAATCAAAAACTCAGTTTCAGTAATTGTGTGATTCAATAGCCAATAAAACTAATGTGATCTTTGGTTCCATTTAAGAAGGACATAACTTCTAGAAATAAAATTAAATGTAATTATGGGTGCACTGTACTCTGATCTCATCATATTTCACTTGGAATATTGTGAATCACCTTGTTTTATTGATAAACTGGAGAATTTATAATGACAGCCAAGATGAAGGACCTTGAGTTTATACCATATGAGAATCAATTGAAGAAAAAGGGTATGTTTAGCCTCGACAAAAGTTGGGGGTACATTATAACTGTCTTGAAGTATAAAGGAATATCATCTAGAGAAGGGACTTTATTTGGCCTAAAGAAGAGAACTAGGAAGAATGGATAGAAACTGAAAAAAATGGGACATATTTATTTAGCCTTGAAGTCAGGAAAAACTACCTAATAATATAAGATAGTGTCTGAAAAAAGAATGGTCTGTCTAGAAAGGTGGTGAATTTTGTCTCCCTAGAGGTCTTCAATAAATAGCTGGGTGACTGTTTTTTGGGTACATTACAGTACAGACCCCTTTCATTGGGCTAAATGGCTAAATCTCCTCCAATTCCCAAACACCATGATTTTGTGAAAACATCAGGAATCAAAATTGAAGACCATATTATGGGCAATGAAAACATAAATGATGGAGATAGTAGACACTTCAACCATCTTACTAATGCAAAATTATGTAAGAAAAGCCATGAGTAAGATATTGTCTGTCAGAGATATAAATTACAAGAGTGAGGGAGTCATATAGAAAGTACAAGGGATAACAGTTGGGCATCTACCTGCTGTATTGGTGACTAAATGTCAAGAGACTTAGAAGAAACCTCCATCACTTGAATTGAGTCTTATCTAAATTAGAATGTATGAAAAAGACTTGGACAGGAGTGGGAAAAAATGTAAGGCAAAGAGGGATGATAATCTATATTGCTGGACAGAGTACCCACATTAATACAATAAGAGATCCATTGAAATAATAAAATACTAACCTGTATATATAAAATATAAAATAAAAAATTTAGTTATCAATAAAAACATTCAAATAAACCATTTAAGAAAATTCAAACATAGGCAATTTAAAAATATTTAAAATGTGTCTATTGATATCAAAATTATCTTATTTCCATTCCTTTCTACCCTTTAAATGTTTTATGGATTTTGTTATTCATATATATATATATATGTGTGTATATATATATATATATATATATATATATACACACATACACAGTTTAGTCACTTCTGATCCTGCAATAATAGTCCAATACTGTAATACACTAAATTTCACAATGTACTATGAATAGTTTTGTAGAGACAGGCTCTTCTTTTCCTCCTCTCTGTCCCTATGATGGAGGAATCAATTCTGACATTCTTAGAATATAGTTCTAGTACTGAATGACTTATTCAAAAGATATAAAATTTTGTAGATATTATCTAAGGCTATTAAAAAGAGGAAACAATTCATGGTTCTATTGATAGTATTACAGCATGCCTTTTTTCCCCCGACAGTCTTTCCAAAATTGACTTTTTCCTTTTAAAATCATCATTGCTTAGGAGAAACCATACTGGCTTAGGGGAAGTACATATGAAAAGATTTGTTTTAGGTAGCACCAATTTTGTACTAACTTGACCCTTTGGCATTTAACAAAGTGATAAATCTAATTGAAATTTTGTTCAAGACATCATATTCTCAGGATTACTCTCTGGCATAACGTCGCTGATGTTGGATGATAGATGCCTTGCTACAAAAAGTTTTTCCACACACACTGCATAAATATGGTTTCTCTCCAGAATGGGTTTTTTGATGTCGAGTAAGTGATGAAAAGTCAAAGAAGCTTTTTTCACATTCATCACATCCATAGGACTTCTCTTGAGTATGAATCCTCTGATGTAGAGAAAGGGATGAATGCCTAGCAAAGGTTTTTCCACATTCATCACATTCATAGGGCTTCTCTCCAGTATGAATTCTTTCATGAACCATAAGGGATGAAGGGTTTAAGAATAGTTTCCCACATTCACTACATTTATAGGGACTATCTCCTGTATGAGTCATATGATGTCTCATAATAGCACTTCTATGTCTAAAAGCTTTTCCACATTCATTACATTGATAAGGCTTCTCTCCAGTATGAATTCGTTCATGTTCAGTAAGGGATGAATGTTTAGAGAAAGCTTTCCCACATTCACCACATTCATAGGGCTTCTCTCCAGTATGAATTCGCTTATGAGAAGTAAGGTAAGAATGGTTCAAGAAGGATTTTCCACATTCCTTACATTTATAAGGTTTTTTCCCAGTATGTGTTAGCAGATGTCGTGTAAGATTACATTTCCAGCTAAAGATTTTCCCACATTCATTACATTCATAAGAACTCTCTCCAGTATTACTTCTCTGATGCCGAGTAATAGACGAACAGCCAATAGTTTCTCCACACTGACCGTATTGTTGGGCTTGCTCCTTTGTGGTGAATTTAGAGGGAATAATTAACAGTTGCCTAGAATCTTTCTCATGGGAAAGGAATGTCTCCCTTTCAGAGTTTTCCTTCTTCCTATCCAATGGGCTAGCAGGCATATGAACTCTACATTCAGAGTTTACTGGAACCATTAATATTCCTAATGATTCTACTTGTGAAATTTTCTGCTTTGGAGATGATTCCTGGATCTCACAACAATTCTTCCAGTCTGAAACCAAGAGAAAACACAACTATAATCTATTCTCTGGTCAGTTAAAAAAAGAAAAGAAAAGAAAAAGTTCCAGTAGAAAAGATAATGAAACTGAAAATAATCCCACCAAAACACCTAGTCAAGCACAGTATAGGAAGCATGAAACAAAAAATGGGTGTAGGGCACCTTGCTCTGTAAGAAGCTTAAAAAAAGTGACTAGCTTTTTCTAGTACATGTAGCAGTGAGCAAAGTAAGCAGCAAACATGAAATGTTTGGACTATGGGAAAAATCACTAGAACAATGTGCTATGTGGAGCAGTCTAATGAGTAGGAAGGGCAAAGAATAAATTACATGAGGAAATCCAGAAAAATGAAATTTTAGTAAGGGAGGTGGATTCAAGAAAAGGCAAATTGAGAGGATGTGCTAATAGACAGTAAAATACACACGAAAAGAGGAGAGGAATCCCATCTGAGGAAAAGGTGATAGGAAAGAAAGGAGACATAGCTTTCCTCCATGGGTCGTTCATGGCAATAACAACTGTAGTAGGTCTCAACACTACTTAAAACAGCCGTCTCACAAACTGCTATGCTGTATTTCCAGTGATTTCTTTATTTCTGGTTCTCAATCACTCACCCATCAAAGAATTTTTTGGCAAATCTCTCTCTATAGCTCTTGGCAGATCAAGAAACCATGGCTCTCTGCCTTGTTCCAACTGGAAAATCACATCAGGTTTAGATATGGGAAGTCCTAATGGTGGAAAGGAAATATCAGTATCAGCCAACATTTATATGGATGACACTGTTTGCAAATTCTTTACATGTACTGTCATAATGTTATTATAAACCTATGAAGTCAATATGATGGGAATTATTCCCACTTCAGAAATGTGGAAACTGAGGCTCACCAAGACTTTGTATCTTAGCCATGATCATAGAACTTTGTCTAAAAACACAGACCTGTCCCAGAAATCATGAATGCAATTTTGACACAACTATACTCATAAACACTCATTAACTCTTTATAATATCTTGGTCTTTCTATTTACTTCTGAGCTCTGGAAAAGGAAAGTATGATTTTCATATTAACTGATATATGTGTAATGAACATATTAATTAGAATTCTTAAAGCTCCCTTTTCTGGCTTGGGAGTCAGAAATTCACAATGTACTTTAAAATTATCAATCATTCTGACAATGGCTACATTTTTGTGCTGTTCTGTACCTGTGTATGAAAAGTGAAGCAAATCAAGAACTACAGAAATCAAGAACTACAGAAAGCTGTCCCTGTCACAGAACTGGGGAGGGGTAGTCACAACCCTCAAGATTTGAAACACTCAAAAAAATTGTTTTGTCTTCCACTTGTTGGGCTTGTTATGGGAAACTGCTCAAATCCTGGGAATGACTGTATTGTAATCCATCTTCCCCCTCCCTTTCCACTTGTGCTTTGTGTATAAAATTATCTACCTTTACTGAAACAATTCTCCTTCCCAGGAGAGATTCTGATTTGTAAACTGCATTCCTCAGTTTGAAACTGATTAATTAAACTGCTGCTCAAGCTCTAAAAACCTGTCGCTAAACCTGCTTTGTGTGGTTCTAGATATTCACAGTTTAGAGACCAATATAAGTGAAACACATAGGCAGTGCAGCCATCTCTATCAAGGTTTTTTCTCTCCTACCCAGGATTCAAAAAATTCTATTGTCCCATATTCCATAACATTGACTTCACAGTACACATTAAGGCCTACTAGAAGCTCTGAATAATCCAAGGAGCTCTGCCCCATTTTCCCACCCTGCCAATTCTTGACAGGTGACTCCTCCACTTCCTTTTGAGCTCCTCCCCCACCCTTCTGAATGCTAGAGGCTTCTGTACCCTCTATTTGCTCCTCTACTTCTTATTATGGAGACACTCAGATTTTTCAAAAAAAAAAAAAAAAAAAAAGTCTCTAGCATCCCACTTTCCCTAAGCAGAAGGATGTTCATTACCTTCATTTATATCCCAGTCCAGCAAGGTTTCAAAGTAGTTTCTGTGTCTCTTATATGACTATACTTCAGACACGGCCACAGTGAAATATAAATGATTCCGGGCCCATCTCTGTACTCACTCCCATTTAACAGAGGAACATTTTCTTAAGATTGGGCAGACTTGCTTACCCAGTGAGACCAGGTTCCCATAGTTCTCCAGCATCACATCCCTGTACAGGACCCTCTGAGCCGGGTTCAACTGTCCCCACTCCTCCTGGCTAAAGTTCACGGCCACATCCTTGAATGTCACTGCTTCCTAAAATACAAAGACACTCACTCATTCTTGCTCAGCGAGAGACAGAGGAAATTGATAGGAAGTGTTCCTGTAATGATTCTGTCAGGAAAGGGGAAAAGTAGAGGCCTGTGACCTAAGTTAGAAAGCACATGTCACTGGGCCTAGCTCTGGGCCCTACTGAGGAAGAGCCTCAATTAATGAAAGATATTCTTCTCACCCCATCTGAGCAGAGAAGATCTATGGAACGTGGAAAAGTTGCCATTATCTGGAAATTATGACACCATTTCAGGAGAAAGAAAAACCCCATTCACCTGGTACCTGACAGCCAGGAATGCTGGCATTACTCCCTTTTCTGTCCTTTTTCTCTTACAAAAAGGCAGAGTCCTGAGAATTGGAGGCTGGGGAAGAAAAGAGAGAGACATGGAAGGAGACTGGTCTTGTTTTATGATGATTCAATAAAGTACTTGTGAAAATCATTTTTCATTACTTCTTAGTAAATACCTCAAACATTATCCACTATGTCACACCATTCTTGGTTAAATCCTATCAGATAAGAAATGGGAAAGGAAACAAAATAGTAACATGTGACAGACTTTTAATGGTAAAGAAATCCTAGCTATTACTCACTTTATTTCAGATATAAAGATTTAAGAAGAAATAAGAAAGGCAATCTCTCTAGGTTTTGGAGTGAAACAATGAACATTTCTTAGTGACAGGATGAAGGAGGGATTGTTGCTAGCCACTCATTCCTAATTTCTAGCAATCATATCATTCCTCATGCCAGTCCTGCTTCAGACTGTGTAATCAATCATATTGTTTTCCTCATCTATGATGCTTATAAGCTTTGTAACTAATCATGGGAAAACATTTCCAATTTATAATACTGCTTTCTAGTTTTTGGATGCTCCCTCTTTTGTCTATAAAAATAACGCATGTGTCTTTACTCAGGGACTTTTGGCTTGCTGAGGAGGTAATTATTAGTAAGGGTTAGCCTTATCAGCAAATTGAACTTGCATGGAACACAACGCTGTGCCTCAGTTTATACTGATTTTGATAGTAACAGATGAATTCTTAAACATGCTCACTCAGTTAAAAAAGGGTCAAACCATGATCTAGTTATGGTACTTTTCTTTTACCCGAGTCTCGATTTTTTAAAAAAATCATTTTCACCTCTATTTGGTCAAATTTTTACCATTCTCACCTTTATATGGTAAAAGTCTTTGGATCAAATTCTTCACCTTCTTACTGCTCTCTGGACATCATATTTCCCATCCAGCTTGTTGGGCTATGATGGTCAAATTACCCTGGTATTGAAAGGGATGAAATTTTTTTTAATATGAATTTCTAACTTCAAACATGGACATCTCATCTCCTGCAGTAGGTCTGGTTTCTGTCAAGGACTTGGTCCCTCCTGGTATTAAAATTATCTGAAAATTCATCAAATGTGTATTCTTGATTTTATTTTTAAGTTGAATGGAATTCTCTTCAGGAACCGGAGTTTTCCCTGTAGAGCAAGGAATTAAAGAATCTGGAGATCAAGAAAGGATCAGATTATTGCCTGCATCGACTTTTGGGAAAATAGGGGAAGGGAGAAAAGAGTATAATTATTTTTCTCCCTGAGAGAGCACAAATCCTCTGGAGTCACAAAGGTTGGATCACTGATCAAGGGCTGATAAAATGATAAAGGGGAGGTGGGGGAGGAAATCAGCATTAAGAAATTATAAACCACAGTTGCTTAGTAAATAGTCAAGGATCCAAAACAGAGAAATCACCTAAGATACAAACATAAAGAATCAATATATTGCTAGTGTTTGGCAAGCAGAGAATTCTACTGTGAATTTTTAGAAGCAAAATATTAGGATCTCAAATTTGTAGAAAATTGAAATTAAGAATATAGCTAACTATATTTTCCAAGCCCTGACATGTAAAAGCTACTAGTTATTGATTAAAATAAAAATCTATCTGCTAATTTTAACATACAAAAATATCTTGAGGCAAAGCCAAGATGGCAGAGTAAGGGCAGGAACTCGCCAACCTTTCCCCCAAATCACTCTAAATTCCTTTAAATAATAACTCTAATCAAAAGTTAGAGCTTCAAAACATCCATAAAGAAGGTGTAGAACACTTTCTAGCCAAAGCCCACTTAGACGGTCAGCAGAAAAGATCTGTGATGCCAGGGTGGGAGGCCAATATGCAGGCCTGGGGAAGGCTGCACCAGTGCAGCCCCAGCCCCATGCCAGCAACACAAGAATGGGTCTAGGGATCTCTAAACCACCGGAGACAACTTGGAAGGACAGCAGAAAAGATCTGGGGCAACAAGGTGGGAATCCAGCACACAATCCCAGTGCAGCCACGCCAGCACAGCTGCAGCCCTAGCCTCAGCACCAGCAAAGCACACTAGATCTTACAGCTACAGTGGGGTAAGAAAGTTCCTAACAATTCCAGGACCGAAAAGTAAACTTGTGGTCAGGTCCCTAGAAAGATTTCTAAAAATGACTGCACAGGGCTGGTTCAATATTAGGAAAACTATCAGCATAATTGACCATATTAATAACCAAACTAACAAAAACCATATGATCATCTCAATAGATGCAGAAAAAGCATTTGATAAAATCCAACATCCATTCCTATTAAAAACACTTGAGAGTATAGGAATAAATGGACTTTTCCTTAAAATAATCAGTAGCATCTATTTAAAACCAGCAGTAAGCATCATATGTAATGGGGACAAACTGCAACCATTCCCAATAAGATCAGGAGTGAAACAAGGTTGCCCACTATCACCGTTACTATTTAATATTGTATTAGAAATGCTAGCTATGGCAATAAGAGCTGAGAAAGATATTAAAGGAATAAGAATAGGCAATGAGGAAACCAAATTATCACTCTTTACTGATGATATGATGGTATACTTAGAGAACCCCAGAGATTCTACTAAAAAGTTATTAGAAATAATCCACAATTTTAGCAAAGTTGCTGGTTATAAAATAAACCCACATAAGTCATCAGCATTCTTATATATCACTAACAAAATCCAACAGTCAAAGTTACAAAGAGAAATCCCATTTAAAGTAACTACTGATAGTATAAAATATTTAGGAATCTATCTGCCAAGGGAAAATCAGAAACTTTATGAGCAAAACTACAAAACACTTTCCACACAAATTAAATCTGATCTAACTAACTGGAAAATATTAAATGCTCTTGGATTGGGTGAGCAAATATAATAAAGATGACAATACTACCTAAACTAATCTATTTATTTAGCGCTATATCAATCAGACTTGCCAAAAACTATTTTGATGACCTAGAAAAAATAAAGTTCATATGGAAAAACAAAAGGTCAAGAATTTCAAGGGAATTAATGAAAAAAAAAATCAAATGAAGGTGGCCTAGCTGTATCAGATCTAAAATTATATTATAAGGCAGCAGTTACTAAAACTATCTGGTACTGGCTAAGAAATAGACTAGTTGATCAATGGAATAGGTTAGGTTCAAAGGACAAAACAACCAATAACTTTAATTATCTAGTGTTTGACGAACCCAAAGACCCCAGTTTTGGGGATAAGAATGCATTATTTGACAAAAATTGCTGGGAAAATTGGAAATTAGTATGGCAGAAACTAGGCATTGACCCACACTAACACCGATACCCAAGATAAGGTCAAAATGGGTTCATGATCTAGGCATAAAGAATGAGATTATAAATAAATTGGAAGAGCATAGGATAGTTTACTTCTCAGACCTGTGGAAGAGGAAGGAATTTATGACCAAAGAAGAACTAGAGATCACTCACTATTGACTACAAAATAGAAAATTTTGATTATATCAAATTGAAAAGTTTTTGTACAAACAAAACTAATGCAGGCAAGATTAGAAGGGAAACAATAAACTGGGAAAACATTTTTACAGTCAAAGGTTTGATAAAGGCCTCATTTCCAAAATATATGAAATTGACTTAATTTATAAGAAATCAAGCCATTCTCCAATTGAAATAGTCAAGGGAATGAACAGACAGTTTTCAGGTGATGAAATTGAAACTATTACCACTCATATGAAAGAGTGTTCCAAATCACTATTGATCAGAGAAATGCAAATTAAGACAACTCCAGATACACTACACACCTGTCAGATTTGGCTAGAATGAAGGAAAGATATCAGAATGTTGGAGGGGATGTGGGAAAACCGGGCACTTGTTACATTGTTGGTGGAATTGTGAATACATCCAGCCATTCTGGAGAGCAATTTGGAACTATGCCCAAAAAGTTATCAAGCTGTGCATACCCTTTGATCCAGCAGTGTTTCTACTGGGCTTATACCCCAAAGAGATACTAAAGAAGGAAAGGGACCTGTATGTCCAAAATGTTTGTGGCAGCCCCTGTTTGTAGTGGCCAGAAGCTGGAAAATGAATGGATGCCCATCAATTGGAGAATGGTTGAGTAAATTGTGGTATATGAATGTTATGGAATATTATTGTTCTGTAAGAAATGACCAGCAGGATGAATACAGAGAGGATTGGAGAGACTTACATGAACTGATGCTGAGCAAAATGAGCAGAACCAGGAAATCATTATATACTTCAGCAATGATACTGTATGAGGATGTATTCTGATGGAAGTGGATTTCTTCAACAAAGACAAGATCTAACTTAGTTTCAATTGATCAAGGATGGACAGAGGCAGCTACACCCAAACAAAGAACACTAGGAAATGAATGTAAACTGCTTGTATTTTTGTTTTTTTTTTCCCAGGTTATTTATACCTTCTAAATCCAATTCTCCCTGAGCAAAAGAAAACTGTTCGGTTCTGCACACATATATTGTATCCAAGATCTACTGTAATCTATTTAACATGTATAGGACTGCTTGCCATCTTTGGGGAGAGGGTGGAAGGAGGGAGGGGAAAAACTGGAACAGAAGTGAGTGCAAAGGATAATGTAAAAAATTACCCTGGCATGGGTTCTGTCAATAAAAAGTTATTTAATAAAAAAAAATTAAAAAAAAAAAATTAAAATGACTGCACAAAATCCCTGAAGCTTGGGACAAGCACCCTTCCACTCTGGAAACAGAATCCTACTTTAACAAAGAGTTAAAAGCAGAGTAATAGACTAGGAAAATGAACAGATAACCAAAAATGTTTCTGATCATTAAAAGTTATTATAGCAATAAGGAAGATCAAACACACACTCAAAAGAAGATAACAAAATTAAATGCCCTACATCCAAAGCCTACAAGAAAAATAAGAATTGTGTTCAGGCCCAGTTTTGTGCTCTTTAGTGCTCAAAAAAGGATTCTGAAAATCAAGTAAGAGAGATAGAGGAAAAATTAGATAAAGAATTGAGAGTGGTACAAAATGATATACAAAAAGTTAATAAGGAGAGATGACTTATAACGCAGCAAATTGGCCAATTGGGAAAGAAGGCACAAAAGTTCGCTAAGAAAAATAACTTCTTAAAAATTAGAATTGAGCAAATAAAAGCTAATGATTTTATGAGAAATCAAGGTGCTTAATAAAGCAAAATCAAAAAAAGAAAAAAAATAGGATATATCTCATTAGATAAAGAAGTGACCTGGAAAATAGATCCATTAGAGAGAATTTTAAATTATTGGTCTACCTGAAAATCATGATTTAAAAAAAAGGAGCCTAGACTTCAACTTTCAAGAAATTATCAAGGAAAACTGTCCGGATATTCTAGAACCAGAAGGTAAAATAGAAATTGAAAGAACTCACCAATTACCTCCAGAAAGAGATCCCTGAATAAAAACTCCTAGGAATATTATGGCCAAATTCCAGAACTCCCAGGTCAAGGAGAAAATATTGCAAGCATCCAGAAAGAAACAATTCAAGTCTAGTGGAGGCAGTCAGGATAACACAAGATTTAGCAGCTTCTACATTAAAGGACTAGAGAGTTTGGAATACAATATTCTAGAGAACAGTGAAGCTAGGATTACATCAAAAATCAACTATCTAGCAAAATTGAGTATAATCCTTTAAGGGAAAAGGTGGACATTAAATGAAACAGGATTTTTCAAGCATTTGTGATGAAAAGACCAGAGCTGAATAGAAAATCTGATTTTCAAATACAGGACTCAGGGAGAAGCATAAGAGGAAATCAGGAAAGTAATGTAAGGGACTTCATAAGGTTTATATGTTTACATTTCTACATGGGATATTTGTAACTCGTTAGAACTTTCTCATTATTGTGGCAGTTAAAATCAGTATATGTAGACAGAAAGCACAGGTGTGAGTTGAATCTGAAAGGATAATATATTAAAAAAAGACAAATTAAGGAATGAGAAAGGAAAAGGAAGAACTAAAATGCTGTAAATTATCTGCCATTAAAAAAAAAAGAAGAGAAAAAGATTGTACTGTAGATGGGAAGAGAGGGAGGAGAGAAGTATTAAGTGAATCTTACTCTCATCTAAATTAGCTAAAAGAAGAAATAATACACATACTCAATATGGGTATAGAAATCTATCTTATTGTGCAGAAAAATAAGAGGGGAATTCGATATGGAAAGAGGGGTGGAGGGTAAAAAAAGAGAAGGCATATTGGGAGTGGGAGCAGCCAGTAGCAAAACACTTTTGAGCATTGACAGGTGAAGGGAGAAAGAGAATAGAATAAATGGGGGGAAATAGCAATAGTAATTGTAAAAAGAATTTTGATGCAAGTTTCTTTCATATGTTCTTATTTCTCAAACAGAGGGAACTGAGTCAAAGTTACAAAAAAAATAATAATAGCTATGCCCCAATTGATAAATGATCAGAAGATATAACCTATGCACAAAGAGCTAAAAATTTATGTATATCCTTTGACCTAATAATATACTATTATACATGAATACCAAAAGAGATTTAAAAAAAGGAAAAGGACCTGTATATACAAAAATATTTGTAGCAACTCTCTTCTCAGGCTGAAAAATTGGAAATTGATGGGATGCCCATCCATTTGGCAATGGTTGAATAAATGGTGGTATGTAATTGTCACGGAATATTATTGTTCTATGGGAAACGATGAGCAGGATGCTCTCAGGGGGAAAAAGCATCTTCACCAACTCACAGTGAAATGTACTGTAGACAAAGTACAGAAATCATTACAAATCATCAAAATGCTAAATGTCATAATCCAAGTGAAGATCCTTGGGAAACTCCATCAGAGACCTCTTTCCAAACCAACTCATTATTCCTTGCACCTGACCCTAATATGGTGCCATCCCATACTTACTTAGCTATCTTGTTCACAAGCATCACACACACACCCTTTGCCAAAAGCCTCGCCAAAATCTGGGTAAATCATATCTTCGATATTGGTTTGATCTGTCTAGCGTAACTCAGTCAAAAAAAAATTTACTTAATATGACGCTTTTCTCCCCGTTCAACTCCTACGGTTTTCTATGGCCTCAACTTCGCTTCCCATGGTGTAGATGTCTATGTACGCGGCGTGCCCAGCTCTCAACTCTCCAGGAGAAAGAGAACGCTCCTGGGAGCCGGGACGGCGAGAAAGCAGCAGGGCCAAAGCACCTAGTTACCATGCAGGTCAGGCAAGACTTGCGGGTCGCAGAGTCCCCAATCTGAGAGCCACGACTTAATGCTTGTCACAGAGAAATCTGAGCGTAGCTCGCAAAAGTCACCGACCTGAACTAACCTCAAATCACACTATTCACGCCCTAGCCTCCGAACAAGCTTCCGTGAAGAAGACACACGGACACACGAGCGGACAACACTTACTCACACATTCACACACGCGTACACACACACACACGTGCGCAATTTACTCAGCGAAGCCGGTACTCAGAAGCCCAGGTCTCGAAGTCCAACATCGAACGACGCCTGCGCACACGCTAACGCCCCGCGCGGACTCTACTTCCCGGCAGCCTTAGCAGTTTTCGTGTCCCACATTCCTAAGGGTTGTAAGGGCGTTGAGCCATTCAATGTCGAAGTGTCTTCTGGGAAATTGAGTCCAAGTTCCCGTGCCCCGGGACTGTAGTTTCTCTGGAAAATGTCTCGGATTTCCGTCTCTGCGCAGGCTCCGAGAGGGTGCGGGACAGAGGCAGCGCCAGGGAAGAGCCCGAGAGGCATAGAAGGGTAAGGAGAACTGCGGCTTGGTGCCCAAGAGGAGCGGCCCTAGAGGAGAGGGGAAGGCAAGGGCGGGGAGGGAGCGGGGGAGGGAAAAGAAGACACACTGGTCACCATGGTAACTTGCACTTGCTGGCAGCGCCCTGCGAGGTGGTTGCTGGAGCTGTCCTCACTGCCGACGGGGGCTGTCCTGTAAGGTAGTGCATTTACAGACGGGGAAAGCGAGACTCGGAGACAGAGGGGGAACGACTAGTGGGAGAAGTTGCCGTTAGGCAACTGCTCAGGCCGCGCATTGCCCGGGGAAGAGGAAGCCTGGAGTTCCCCGGACCCTCCCATTCTCCATCTTGGGAGTATTTTTTTTTTTTTTTTAATTAAGCCATTTTTCCTTTTATTTTTCTGAACTTTGGAAAAAACCACCAAATAAAACAAGCGTTTTCACGTATATTGTAGGAGGTAATTACAGAAAAAACAAACTGTTGTGTAGCCACACTACCTTTGTTTCTGAATTTCCTTCTCTCTCCCTACACATAAGAGTTAAAACTCTCCAAAAATTGAATTTAGCACCTCAGGACCCAAATGAGTCTCCTTCTTGGGAGGTCTTCAAGCAAATGTTGATCAATGCGGTAAGGAAATTCTTGTTCCTTTATTGGTTGGAACAGGGGTCCTCAAACTCTTTAAATAGGGGGCCAGCTCACTGTCCCTCAGACTGTTGGAGGGCCCGACTATAGTAAAAACAAAAGCTTTGTTTTGTGGGCCTTTAAATAAAGAAACTGCATAGCCCTGGGTGAGGGGGATAAATGGCCTCAGCTGCTGCATCTGGCCCGCCGGCCGTAGTTTGAGGACCCCATTAGATAGACTGAAGTTCTATTCCTCTCTAAGATCCTATAAGCAATTGGACACAGGGTTGAGTCCTAAGATCGATATGACAGCAGTATACAAGGCAAACTTTAAGACAGGAGACCTGATTTTGGATTCTGGAGTGTGACTTTTCTCCAGGTAGAACATGTCACCTTTAAGAACTTGTTTCCTCATTTGTAAAATGGAAAGCAGTGGCAATACTTCCTGCACAAGCACAAGGTTGTAGAAAAGAAAACATTTTAAGTTAACCTTAGTATTATAACAATGTGAGCTACTGTTTTGTATTAATGCTGCAAAAGTCAGGCATGAAGTGATAAAGGGAGGTATCAGTGGAAAGAAAAAGGAAGAGGTGAATATACGAGAAATGAAAAATAAAGGGGATTGATCACAGGAGCTTCCTTGAGATAGCCCTGATGACTGCTGGTGGTGAACCTTTGAAAATTGACTATAGCTCTCTATGAAGAAGTATGGATATATCTACTGGTACTCCTCAATCTACTTAGGGCTTCATTTAGAATAAGTGAATGAATCTTAATAATTGGGAATGAAATGATTGGCTTTTAAGAATTATCCCTTTGTACAAGATCAAAACCAAGCCAAAAATGGTCAGTTGCAGTTATTAGCCTTACCTTCTAGATTTTGAAAGAGCAACAAAGAAGGGACCTGTGGTCAAGGGAATATTCTTTGCACTCTGCCAACCATAGGAATTACTGATGGCTACTTTGGGCCAGAGGCATTTGGTCATTCCATATGACCTGAGAGTAAACTTACTGGACTTGAAATTCCTGGTCCAAACCTTAAAGACACACTGCTGTAATATTTCAGCCCACTAAACAGTAGCAGGGAAAAGGAAACCATGTAACCAAGGAGCTGTAATCCTAACCATTGGGAAAAGTTGAAAGTGGTAGAATTTTTGAGCTCCCAGTTCTAAGCTGCATTGGGTTATGCCAATCTAGTGAATACATAATATCTGGAAACAACGTGGTAAGCTCTCTGGAGCAGGGGACCACCAGGTTGCCTACAGAAAAATAAATTGGCCAAAACTGGGAACAAGGAAGGTCAAAACTTCCAGACTGATCAGTAGTACAGTCAAGCCAACGAGTGCCCCCCAGCATATCAACTTGGTTGAAAGAAGTAATTTTTTAAAAAAGACAGAAAAGAAAATATATATCCTGAGTAGCACCTACATTTGGAGAATAAGACCAAGAATGTTTTGGCTACCAGTAACAGTTGAATTAAAAAAAGGTATAAACCCATTGATACAGGGAAGGAAAAATACCTAAACAAAAAATCAAGGATTTTGTCTTCTGTCATAATTGCCAATTTTCAGACAATTCAAGTTAGATAGGATTATTTTTTCTAACTTCAAGAGCATTTCCCATGGAGAAGAGGATAGACACTTAGAAGAGTATAATAAAGCTACAATGTCTTCATGAATTCCTTTGACTAAAAATAATACTAAATGGTTAAAATGAAATCCAATGCCAATCCTATATTCAAAGGTTTTCTATTTTGATAGAACTGTTAGGCCATACTTTAGCAACTTAAACTCAGAGTAATCTAAATGCACAAATAAGGCCACAGAGTAGTCAGGCAATTAGCATTAAGTGCCTGACATGTGGCAGGCCTGCTATTAAATATTGAGGAACAAAGAAAGGCCAAAACAACAGCAACAACAAAACCCAGAACCTGCTCTCTAGGAGTGCATAGGCTAGTGAGAACTTTATTGGAGGATGTACTCTATGTTTGTCCTTTTCCATGTGTTGGACCTGTCACCTTCTGAGCAGAAATCTGACCTTTGAGTATTATAGAGAATTTTTTGGTAGGCTTTCCTGAAATACAGTGATTTTCAAGAATCTAACACTTTTCAATTTGTTTCCATGACTTGTCTTGATACCTCACTTTGCTGGCAAAGCTTCCAGAACTTTTCTAATTGAGTAATCCTCAATTTTTTTTGTTGGTTGTTTCAGCTATTTTGTCCTGAAGTAAAATCATTTTTTTTGTAAGGGACTCTATTATTCTGCTTATGTTTTCCATTGATATTTCCAAGCTAGTCATCATTTCCTGGAATTACTTAGGTTTTAGTTTAGTTCCTTCTTTAAGTAATTTTGAAAAGGGGACTCCGAAACTCTGAAAATCCTTGAAGGAGAAAATCTCCTTCAACTCTGCTTCAATGAGGGACTCTGCCCCCAAGGGGCAAACAGTTTCACCCTAGTTATTTGGGTGGGGTCAGCTCAGTCCTTTTTTTTTTTTTTTTTTTTTTTTAATAACTTTTTATTGACAGAACACATGCAAGGGTAATTTTTTACATCATTATCCCTTGCACTCACTTCTGTTCCGATTTTTCCCCTCCCTCCCTCCATCCCCTCCCCCAGATGGCAAGTAGTCCTATACATGTTAAATAGATTACAGTAGATCTTGGATACAATATATGTGTGCAGAACCAAACAGTTCTCTTGTTGATCAGGGAGAATAGGATTTAGAAGGTATAAATAACCCGGGAAGAACAAAAATGCAAGCAGTTTACATTCATTTCCTAGTGTTCTTTCTTTGGGTGTAGCTGCTTCTGTCCATTCTTGATCAATTGAAACTGAGCTAGATCTTCTCTTGTCGAAGAAATCCACTTTCATCAGAATACATCCTCATACAGTATCGTTGAGGTATATAATGATCTCCTGGTTCTGCTCATTTTGCTCAGCATCAGTTCATGTTAAGTCTCTCCAATCCTCTCTGTATTCATCCTGCTGGTCATTTCTTACAGAACAATAATCTTCCATAACATTCATATACCACAATTTACTCAACCATTCTCCAATTGATGGGCATCCATTCATTTTCCAGCTTCTGGCCACTACAAACAGGGCTGCCACAAACATTTTGGCACATACAGGCCCCTTTCCCTTCTTTAGTATCTCTTTGGGGTATAAGCCCAGTAGTAACACTGCTGGATCAAAGGGTATGCAGAGTTTGATAACTTTTTGGGCATAGTTCCAAATTGCTCTCCAGAATGGCTGGATGTATTCACAATTCCACCAACAATGTATCAGTGCCCCGGTTTTCCCACATCCCCTCCAACATTCCGCGTTATCTTTCCCTGTCATTCTAGCCAAGCTGACAGGTGTGTAGTGGTATCTCAGAGTTGTCTTAATTTGCATTTCTCTGATCAATAGTGATTTGGAACACTCTTTCATATGAGTGGTAATAGTTTCAATTTCATCACCTGAAAACTGTCTGTTCATATCCTTTGACTATTTATCAATTGGAAAATGGCTTGATTTCTTATAAATTAGAGTCAGTTCTCTATATATTTTGGAAATGAGGCCTTTATCAGAACCTTTGACTGTAAAAATGTTTTCCCAGTTTATTGTTTCCCTTCTAATCTTGCCTGCATTAGTTTTGTTTGTACAAAAACTTTTCAATTTGATATAATCAAAATTTTCTATTTTGTAGTCAATAGTGAGTGATCTCTAGTTCTTCTTTGGTCATAAATTCCTTCCTCTTCCACAGGTCTGAGAAGTAAACTATCTATGCTCTTCCAGTTTATTTATAATCTCATTCTTTATGCCTAGATCATGAACCCATTTTGACCTTATCTTGGTGTACGGTGTTAAGTGTGGGTCAATGCCTAGTTTCTGCCATACTAATTTCCAATTTTCCCAGCAATTTTTGTCAAATAATGCATTCTTATCCCAAAAACTGGGGTCTTTGGGTTTGTCAAACACTAGATAATTAAAGTTATTGGTTGTTTTGTCCTTTGAACCTAACCTATTCCATTGATCAACTAGTCTATTTCTTAGCCAATACCAGATGGTTTTAGTAACCATTGTTATCTAGTAACCCTTGTTATCTGGGTGGGGTTGGCTCAGTCCTGAAACCTCAATGAATTCAATTCAGATTCTAGCTCAAGCTGAAACCCAGTGATAAGCCAACTTGGGACTGCAATCACAGGCTCCCTTTAGCTAAATCTCTCATTATAAAAAGAGCCAAACTGAAGCCCTCTCTTTGCATTGACTCCAAACATGCCAGCTATGCCAAAGAGCCTCTGTCCACTGGAATACTCTTTCCAGTGCCATCCTCTCTTTATCCTCATCTATTTCCCTAACCAGACTTTATGCCTGTCAGGATTTCTAACCTTACTTCCAATCCTCATAATAAACCCTTTTATCAATCTAGGTTTTTGGGTCTGTAAATTCCTTTACAGAGAACCTCTGCGCCGTCAGAAGGAAGTCTCCAAAACTCCCTATCCTTGCGCCGAATCCCAAGGGGTTGCAGGGAAGCCAAACCTCTGCATTTGGTTCCCTGGACCCCGAACCTGCCATTAAACCTTATCATTTAACTCCCTGACCACCAGAAACCCTAATTTCATTTTGGTTCCCTAAATCTACACCTTATCAATTTCACGTTTACAATCCCCTTTGATGTATCTTAAAATAAAAATAATTTCAGATTTGTTTTTGAGGTTGCAGACAGCATTATCTCATCTTTTTTATTCATTTTGGCTTCATCTCCTTTGAATGTATGACTTATTCAACTTGTGGGAACTTTGCTTTTTCTCATGTTGAAAACCATGTTCCTTTCAGAGTTCCTATACTACTGCATCTATTGTTATTTCTATTGATGTTTTTAGGACAATATTGAGGAGATAGATTTGCTTTCAACTTTTAAGTTCTCAATCTTCCCAGACATCCCCAACTTAAATATTTGTGTATTGATATTGATATAAGAAATTGTATATTGTGTATTAACAGACTTAAGCTGGTATGTGAGGTGTGGTATCAATCAGTTTTTAGTATTGGTGTTTCTGTAATGCCGAAGAAATTGAGCAAGACAGAGGTTAGAGACCAATTCAATAGTTTATTAAGTGGAGAGAGATACTGGGACCAATAGATCCATGGTTGGTCCCAGGGCTGGATGAGACTGTCATCTCAAAGAGTCCAGCCCTGAAGTATCAGAGGGCAAGCCTTTTATAGGATAACAAGAACAATGAAACAATGGGGGAGGTATGAGGTACCTGGGTGGGGATAACCTAATGGGGGGGAGGCCCCTAAGATGACACAATCAAGGGAGGTTACTGATATTCTAATGACATCTAAAATGGATAAACCGTTATCCTGTCAAACATTAAGAAGGAATGTCTATAACCTAAAGATATAAAACATTTATCTCATGAACCATTTAAGAGGGAATGATTATAACGTGGGGTTTTGGGGCAGAGCAACTAAGATAGACCTTTATCTCAAACATTAAGAGGGAAAGGTTATAACCCGAGGCAGAATAACTAAATAGGACAATTGGGGAAACTAGGTCAGGACATCAAAATGGAACTTTGGCACAACATTTCTGAGGTTAGATTCATTTAGTACACACCTAACAAGTTTGATGGCAAAAAAAAAAAAAAGAAAAAATGAAAATTAGTCGGAAGAGGAAGTAGTTATGAGATTTAAGATAAAATCCATTTTAAACGTTTAGAGGGTTTATTGTCCATACTCTCTTTGGATTTAACAAACTAACAAGAGTGACTGAAGTTTTACCCAAGATCATTATATTCTCAAGATTTTTTTTCTGGCAGACCATCTTTAATGTTACTATAAAAAGTTTCCTATACACATTTTATAAATAAGATTTCTCTCTAGTTGGGGTCCTTTTATTTAGAAAAATGAATATCTAGACATTTCCCCACATTCACAGGACTTTCTTTCCAGGACAAATTTTCATTAGTAGTAAGGGATGAAGAATTTAAGAAGTGTTTTCCCTATTTACTATCTTTTTAGAGACTTTCTACTGTGTCAGTCATCCTGGGCCTCATAATGCCAGTTCTATGTCAGAAAGCTTTCCTCCATTCACTGCATTTATAAGTTTTTTTCCCCAATACGAATTCTTTTGTGTTCAGTGAGGGATGAATGTTTAGAGAAGGTTTTCCCACATTTATCACAATAATAGGGCTTCTCTTCGATAGGAATTCTCTGTTGAATGTCTAGCAAAAACTTTTTTCACATTTATCACATTCATAGAGTTTCTTTCCAATATGAATTCTCTTATGAACACCAAGGGATGAGGGATTTAAAAATGGTTTCCCTCATTCACTACATTAGGGACTTTCTCTTGTATGAATCAAGTGATGTTCTCATAAGGCCACTTTTATATTTAAAAGCTTGCCCACATTCATTAAATTCATAAGGCTTTTATGAGAGAAGTATGAATTCTCTCATATTCAGTAAGAGATGAATGTTTAGAGAAAGCTTTTCCACACTCACATTTATATGGCTTTTCTCCAATGTGAATTCACTTATATATAGTAAAATAATGAATGGTTCAGAAAGGTTTTCCCACAATTTTTACATACATAAGGCTTCTCTCCAATATGTATTAACTAGTGTCAAATAAGATTAAATTTCCAACTAAACAGTTTTCCACATTCTTTACATCTAAAGGGATTATCTCTAATGTCTCTTCTCTGATATTGAGTAATTTATGAGCATCTATTTAGATAGATGTGCAGAATATCCCCTTCCCCTAAGTGTCTGGCTGCTTTACCCTGGTGATGTTTATTGTAATACTTTGTCCTCAAAAGCAGAGAAGAAAAATATAGATTCCTATAATATTAGAGATGGAATGTTACACAGATTATTGAGTTCAAGCCTCCTCATTTTAGAGGTAAAATGTTTCCCATTCTCCCCTTTAGAGTTTTCTTTCTGTCCAATGTGCATTCAGGTATGTGAACTCCACCAATGCCAGGTCTAAAAAAAAGAACCATTACTATTCCTGATGATTCTGTTTTTTCAGAAATATTTGGCTTTCGGGCTGACTCCTGAGGCTCAGATAGACTTTCGTAGTCTAAAACCAAGAAAAACTACCAATAACAATTCTTTGTATAGGAAGAAAGGAAAATACTGTTATTGAAAGAGAATAATGAAATGGAAAGCAATGCGATTTCTCAAAAACACCTTTGTAATTTAGAAAGAACCAAAAGATCAAAGATTTGGATCCAGAAGGGAACTTAGACATTATTGACTCCAGAGGAAACTGGAGCAAGTGACTTGGCTCAGTACCAAAACTAGTAAGTGTCTGAGGGAGGATTCAAATTCAGGTCTTTCTGATCACAATTCCAAGGCTCTATCTACTATGCCAAAGTGCCTCTCATTAAGGAGTCTAGCTCTGATCACAATTCCAAGGCTCTATCTACTATGCCAAAGTGCCTTTCATTAAGGAGTCTAGCTCACTAAGAAGTTGGATGATCAGAAGGTGATAAAGTTCAACAGAGAAATAAGCTATATGGAAGAAATGCTCTTAAGTAGAAAGTCAAGGAATGAATAAGGACAACAGGATTTGGCAATATGAACTTTTAGTAAATAGAGAATGATCATCCCAGGAAAGGATAAGGAATGAGAAAAAGCTGGTAGATTGTAAAGGATTCACATGAAAAGGGAATTCATAATTGAATCAAGGGAATCAATTATTCATAATTGAAAAAAAATAATTCATTTTAGGAAAAAAAAAAGAAAGCTAGCTTTCTGTTCTGGGTTGTTAATGGGAGTAACATTTGCAGTAAGTCTTGAGACCACTGAAAATAAACCCCATTTTCCAAAATACTAAGCTGTACTTTCAGTGATTTTGTTATTTCTGATTCATAATCACTTGAAGAATTTTTTGGCAACTCTTGTTCTTTAGGTCGTGGCAGATTAAGAATCCATGACTTCTTACCTTGTTCTAACTGGAAAATAACATCAGGTTTATATATAAAAAACCCTGTTGGTGGAGAAAAAAATGTTAATATTAGGCAATATTTATATGATATTTAAATCTTTGCAAACCTTTGCATATACTGTTGATGATCTGAAATGATATTTTGGACAGAGAGAAACTAAAGAATTGATCCCTGGGGCAATCAGGGAGAAGGCACTAAAAGAGATCAATTTAGCTTCATGGTCCTACCCTCTGGGAAAATGGTATAATCTGAAATCCAAGTTTTTATATATAACTCCTGAAATCCATCTTCTATAGAGGTCTGGAGCAGTCTCATCTTCCAATGCTCTGTCAGAAATGCCAGTCATATCTATCCCTAAGATTAAATTTTCCCTATAAAATCTACTTGTGGGCCATCCCATAGCTGCTGTTCTCTTTTGGGTTAGTTTGCCATGGCAGGCACTCTGCTTTGTTATCCTCTTACCCTTCCCCCCATGCCACATAGTATCTCCTAAGTCCTGTATGCTTCCAAACCTTACTTCTCCTCATAGTTAGCCAACTCTTTTGGGGTGCTATGTCTTTTTCAGAAACTTGTCTTTCATATGCTCTCCCAACTCTATATCATTGTATCTCTTCATTTTGTCTGTAACCTCTTCCCTAAATAAATCTACTTTTTTGCCAAAGTAGATATCCACTGTGAATTCTTCATGTGACCGAACCCCAGTTTTTGGGACCTGCCATCATTTGGTGCCAATCCCCATATCACATAGATCACATCACTGTCATCAACCCTGTGAGATGGATACTACACATATATTATCTCCATTTTCCAGTCAAAGAAACTGGTCTAGAGAGATTATGACCATCATTCTCATAGTAAGTTATTAGCCTAAAGGCAAAGAATTGTTTTAGAAATCACTAGGCCCCAGAGACCCATTCCTACACAAATTTATTAGCACCTTATAACTTTCTGGTCTTTCCATTTCTTCCTTACACTTTGTGTGCAACACTTTCATACCTATTATTCTGGAGATCACATTTTATATCCCAGTAGGATATTAGGCCATCCCACATTGAAAACATTTCCATAATCAGACTCTGAGGTACCTCTAATTTCCCTGGTGTGGCTGCCTTCACAGATGCTCTCAGATTTTCGTGTCTGTTGGGCGTGATAGTCCCACAGTCAATAGAGCTCCAACATGGAACTAATCTTTGGCCTCTTCTATGCATAGAACCATTCTTATCTCTTTACTATACCCATTGTCCTCTGTCCATTCTCTTTTTAACCTCATGAAAACAAAGAATTCTATTTCTAATTTCTTCATGACTCAATTGCTACACATTTCTGTATGTTGCTATTCCTACTGCTATAGTCAGGTAACTTTGTTGTTTTTTTTGATAAAGGTGGAATGATAGTCAAAGATAGATGTGCAGAATATCCCCTTCCCCTAAGTGTCTGGCTGCTTTACCCTGGCAATGTTTGTTCTAATACTTTGTCCTCAAAAACAGAGAAAGAAAACATAGATTCCTATAATGTTAGAACTAGAATGTTACACAGATCACTGAGTTCGAGCCTCCTCATTTTAGAAGTAAAAGAAGGTAAAAACCTTCCCTTCCCTTCTCTTCCTTTGATCCCCCCTTGATTCAAAGCTGATTTCTTCACTTCTACAATTTAAAGTACAGGATGTAAGATACTGCTCTACCCACTGTAATGAATAGGGTTCACTCCTATCAAGAAGGCATATAATTAGTAACATGCAAACTGATTTGACAAGTAGTAGGAGTAGCAACATAATTGCAAACTGATTTGACAAGTAGTAGGAGTAGCAACATAATTTTTACAATTACTATTAAAAACTCTACTTGATGGGCATCTACTTTATTTCTAGTTCTGTGCTACTACAAAAAATACTATTATAGATATGTTGGGTATGTATGGTGTAGAAGGAAAGAAGGAGTTTCCTATCTGACCAGGCCAGTTTATTGTTGGAATCTTTACAAACTGTTAAGCCATTGGAGTTGATAGAGACAATAATTATCTAATTTAGCATGGTTCAATATGATTGATTTGATCTTAGAAAGAGATATTTTGGGCCAGAACTTGAAACAAGGTACTAAGTACAACTGATGGAAACAATGCTTGTATTCATACCTTTAGAGAGCTCATAAGTATCTAAGTACTCAATGGAGTTCACACGTTTGGGAGATTTCAGGCTTAGTATGAGATAACCGAATTCACACCTCCCTTAGGGCCAGAGAGCACTCTGGGAGATAACCCAGAATCCCTCTCTCTCCAGAAGGCAGAATTAACCTTTGGGAGATCATATATATACAGGAAGCTCTTAGAGCTAGAGAGTTTACTTGGGAGCATTTTCAGGAATCGGAGAGGAACACTCTGGAAGAAAGCCTACAAGCCCTATCTTTGAGGCAAGAGAGATTCATTGGATCTTCTACCTTGGCGCTGCTAGAGTTGGAAGGACAAACCTGTGGATTTGGAGACATTCAGGTGGAGCTCTTGGAATCAAGCAGAGAGATAGGCCTGAGCTAACTGGGCTATATTGAAGGACATTCAGGTGGAGCTTTTAGAACCAAGCTGAGAGATAGGCCTCTGGGCTAACCGGATTATATTAAAGGACACAATAAAAGATCTGAACTCTTTTATCACCTGGCTGTGTTTTGGAAAAGAACACTAACAGTTTATGGTGTAGTTCTGCTTACAGAGGTTATAGTTTGTAGTTTATTCTCAAAGAGGACCATGACATCAGGGAACTGATGCCATGACATGAAAGTGAATTGGATACAAGTGAGGGAGGACTAGGCAAGAGCAGCTGTTTCATTTTCTTCTCCAGAATCATTTGGGACTAGTGGCCAGATGTAGATTGGGAGGATTGGAGATGGCCCTGGATACAATGGGAGATCTTGACCTTTTAAACCTAAGTGTCTTTTCCCCTCTAGATTAATTTATTTAAATTATAATCTAACTATTTAATTAAAATATTCTGCAATTATTTCTTTGAGAATTGCTTATTCATATAATTTAGCCACTTTTTCATTGGGAAATAGCTTTTATCCCTTTATAGGATAGCTTGAACATCAGGTCTTTATCAGAGACAAATGATGCAAAGGGTTTCAGAACTGTTTGCTTTCTTCCTTATTCTAGTTGTACTGAATTTGTTCATAAAAAAAGCTTTTCAGTTTCCTGCAAATGGAATTATCTATTTTATTTCTATAATGGCCTCAATCCTTTGGGTAAGAATTCTTTATTTAATTATAGTTGTGAAAAATCTGAAGTATCTTTTTTCATTTTTTTATGGTGTGACCACATAGTTGTAGCACATTGATATAATTTCTACTGACTGGCTTCCTACTTTTCTCAGCAGTTCTAGCTAAATGGGGAATAGAGAGTATTTATAGTAGCATTATTTTTGTGATAGCAAAAGAAACTATAATGGAGATGACAATTGATTGAAATAACATGAATGTAATGGAATATTATTAAACTCTAAAAAGGATGAATATGAAGACTACAGAGAAGAAAAGGAACTTAATATGAATTGATAAAAGTAAATAGAACCAGAATAATAATATATACAGTGAAAACAATGAAACTTAAAAATACCAAAAACATAAAAACTGAAGGTTGTACATAAATTATAATGTCCAAACTTGGTCGTGAAGATGAGATAAGAGAATGTACCTCCTTCCCTTCTTTGAAGAAATGAGAGACTACTAGAATGCAACACTGAACTTAGTTTCAGATTCGGTGTATTCGTTAGTTTTGCTAAACTGTATTTTTCTCTCTTTTTATTCTTTGCTAAATGAGAGAATTCAGTAGATGGGGGAAATCGGAAAGATATGTTTAGTAATGAGAATAATGTAAAAACAAAAATGTGCAAAACACAATTTAAAATATTTTTTTAAAAGAAAATAGAATTTTGGACATAAGCCTAAAAAGAAAAATAATTTTATTGTCTTTATATAGGAGTGATATAGTGTGGAAGATAGTTCAAACTGAGGCAAACAGTTCAGCTTTCACATAACTACATCAGCAAAAAGTTATATCATGTTAGATCAACTAATGATGAAATAACACAATGAAATCTAATAACTGGAGATAGTTAACACAAAGTGGAATATTCATAGTGGAATATTGCTGTTCCATAAGAAAAGAAAAAAGAGAAAGAATCCACTGATAAGAAAAAAGTCCCAGGGGTATCATAATCAACAAGATCTACTTGTTGTACTAAGAAACTACAGTCAAGATTGCACAAACCTGAAGTGCTAACATTATAATAGGAGGAGAAAAAAGAACCATTATGTCTTCAAAGGGTATTAAGCAAATTAATTATGAAAAAGAGCACCTGGAGGTAAGGTGGTACTGTTCTAAGGGTTTTGAAGAAAACAAAACAAAACAAAACAAAAGAGCAAAAGTAATGTACTAGTAGAGAAAAGAGAAAGGAGAAGAAAAGAGCAGAATGTACTATTTTCTGTAACTGGACATTCATTATATGAATCATATTTGAGAATTTTATTCACTACTACTATGGGCTTGATGATCCTTAAAAAGCTAAATATTATATTTTTACTAAGTGAATAATTTCCCTTTGTAGTTCATGTACTTGATAGCTCTACTACATTGTTCATTCTTTAAAACAAAATCATTCATTTATATTGTGTTCAGCTTCTGGGCATTCCAATGTCCAAATGCCTAGAAAATCCTGAGAGTATCTACTCCTACAAGATTTAGAGTATTGAAATACTTAAAAAGAAGGTCCCTTTTAAGTTAGCCTCTAGCAGCCTCCATAATTTTATGCCTCCATTACATTGTTTCCTTAGATGCACTACTGGTCTTTACTTTCTTTAGTGCAGCTCCGTCTTGAATCAGGAGTAACAATACTTTTGTGTATTCCATCCCAATATGGATTTTAGAATAAAAGGTTTTTTTCTCTATTTGAGTCAAGGTCCCTTTATAATTTAGCCTGGAAAATACAGAGACAATGTAGCCATCTTTTTAAGTTCCCCCTCCCTCTGGACTTAGAAAATTCTACTTTTCTTCTCTTGGTTCTTTTCCCTTAGTTCATGGCACTGGCTTCACAGTACACATTAAGGACTACCAGATGCTCTGAACAATCCAAGGAGCTCTGCCCCATTTTCCCACCCTGCCAATTCTTGACAGGTGACTCCTCCACTTCCTTTTGAGCTCCTTCCCCACCCTTCTGAATGCTAGAGCTTCTGTATCCTCTATTTGCTCCTCTACTTCTTATTCTGGAGACACTCAGATTTTTCCAAAAAAAAAAAAAAAAAAAAAAAAGTCTCTAGCATCCCACTTTCCCTAAGCAGAAGGATGTTCATTACCTTCATTTATATCCCAGTCCAGCAAGGTTTCAAAGTAGTTTCTGTGTCTCTTATATGACTATACTTCAGACACGGCCACAGTGAAATATAAATGACTCCAGCCCCATCTCTATACTCACTCCCATTTAACTGAGGAACATTTTCTTAAGATTGGGCAGACTCGCTTACCCAGTGAGACCAGGTTCCCATAGTTCTCCAGCATCACATCCCTGTACAGGTCCCTCTGAGCAGGGTTCAGCTGTCCCCACTCCTCCTGGCTAAAGTTCATGGCCACATCCTTGAATGTCACTGATTCCTAAAATTAGAAGGGAAATTCAGAGATGGATAAATTTTTGCTGGAAAGAGATGAGATGAGAGAGAGGCAGCATGAAGAAGTAGAAAAAAATTGGATCTTGAGTCAGAAGTAGCCCACAGTAGCTAGCTATGTAAGGCCAGGCGAGCCAATTGACCTATTCTGCCCTTAGTTTATTCATCTGTAAATAGCCCAGTCTCACTTGTGATCAGCTTTAGGATTTAGGATGTTTCTCCTTCTCCTAAATCCTAAAGCTGATCACAAGTGAGAGTCACTCACTGCTTCTGGCTCCAGCTTCTAGAGCCAAAGACCTAGATTCCTCTAGACTGAGGCTATAGTACATCTCCCTTTCTCCCTTCTTCCTTCCCGCTCCTGTCTTCCCCTCCTAACAGCTACAGGGGACTGGGTTTTTGTTAGCAAAAGAAGGGGATGGAAGACGGGAGTCTGCCCTGTGAGGCAGAGAAAGTACCAGGAGTTTTAAGGTCTGGAAGGGAATCCCGATCTATCATTGGCTAGCTGTATGACCACAGGCAAGTCGCCTCCCCTCTCTGGGCCTCCGATCTTTTAAAAACCCTTTCTCAAGGCCTTATATTTGCCCAGAGCCTACAGACCCCGTTCCCCTAAAGGGACATGAGGACACCCACTTACACGCACACTTGAGCGCGCCTAATCTTCGGTCAACTCTAGTTCACATAAAACCTACATCCCGGCTTCTGTTTACAATCCCAGGTCCTTTAGGATGCTTCACCACAGCTCCAGTGGCTAGACTCCATTTCCCAACAGCCTCTGAGTGGCTCCAGAACCCCTGTCCTCCAAGTTTTTGAGGGCAATTAATCCTCTGGAAATGGACCCATTCTTGCACTTTGGTGTGTGGTTAACCATACCTTCCCCGCCCCAGTTCAATCAAATCCCTCCCAGCTCTTCTACTGTGCCCTCTGATACGTCTCTCTCTTGTATAGGTGACAAGTGACCATTTTAAATATTTTTCTCTTCCACTTCTTCCTATTAGTTAGTATTACTGAAACCTGGTTCCCCTCTGACAACTCTATCTCTGTCATCCTTTTAAGTATTGGTTGCACTTTTACTTCTCCTCTACTCATTGACCAAGGCAGGAATTGAAATATTCCTTGCTCCTTATTCCTTACACTATCACTGACCTTTGAGGTCTCATCCTTTGAAGTTAATATTCATGTCTTACACCAGTCAAAATTCTGGTAGCTGTAGTCCGCATTCCCTTTTTCCTCAAAGAGTCTTGATATTTGCCTCACTTTTTTCTTCTCCCCAATTCCTGCTCACATACTGGGGGACTTCAACACATGTATTTGATGCGGTTAGTGATATTGCAGAGTTGACATGTGAGAATCCCCTTCTGATCGGCACAGGTTCAATGTTTAAGAATTCACAAACCCCCAAATATTAGTGGCATTGGCACTGAGAAGTCAGTCCTGACAGAGAGAGAAAAGGTTTATCACTGAGAATTGTCTCTTCCCAGTCGGCAGGGGTCCTAGTAGGCAGTTGTGCCAAGGGGAGAGGCCCCGTGGCATGGCATGATTCCTACCTCAGGCCTCTGCAAATTGAGTTTAAAATTGTGTTTTTATAAGGAATCTAAGACTGAGGTTTCAATTGAATGAGATTCCTTCAATGTTGTTACTGCCCCCAGGACTAGATTTCCAATTGAATGAGACCACTTAAGTTTGAGCTAAGTAAGTCCTAGACTCAGCTCAATAGAGGGTGCAACTAGTCCCACCAAGATAACAGAATGAAACTACTTTATCTTGATTCCCTAAGGTGGGCTCTCCCAGAGGAGTTTCTCAAGAGTTCCCCCATGGCTTCCCCACCAAAGTCAGAGGACAGTTTCAGGGTCCCCCCCCCCATCATATTGATTTTTCCTCAAACACTATAATCACTTCCAGAGACCAGAGAAAACACTGGGTGCAGATAGAAATAACTTTTTTTCACTTTTTCTTTTGTGTGTGTGGTAACTTGGTTAATGACTTGACATGTATAACTAATAGCATTATTTGCTTTCTCAATAGATGCAGAAAAGAATTAAAGGGAGATATTTTTAAACCCATAATGTGAAAAGGTTTTAATACATTTTTTAAAGTTTTCTAACAGACATGTTCCTTAACAGATAAAACCAAGCCTCATTCTTGGATCACTCTATCACTTTTGTTTCTACACATGTGTAGCTGAACAAAGGGGGAGAAAATCATGAAATTTCAACTGGATCCTTGCTGCTGCTAGGTAATCCTACTATACCTCCGTCAATTTACTCTTCCATTCTTCACACTGGCTCTTCCAAACCTTTTCATCTCTCCTCAAACCTCATGTCTCTCCTTTCCCTTGACATTCTCAGCTAAAAAAAAAAAAAAAAAAAAACCCTGCCTCTTATTTTACAGAAAAAAAGCCATTCACTGTGAACTCCTTTTTCCCTCATTTCTTCAAGTGCCTTCTGTCACATTCTCCTTCACTATAGGCAACAAATGGCCCTTCATTTTAAATCTTTTCCTTTCACTTCCCTAATTTTAATCAAGACAATTACAAAGGATCCATGAAGAAAAATGTAATCCACTTACAGAGATTTGATAAACTAGATAGACAGAAACTTTTTTCATTTTTTCTTGGTTTTATCTTTTTTGGCAACATGATTAATAACTTCACATGTATAACTAATATATTGCTTGCTTTTCTCAATGGGTGCAGAAAGGAGCTGAAGGGAAATATTTTGGAATCCAAAATCTGGGAAATAAGTTTTAATATATTCTTTAAAAAGTTTTCTATCATAGACATGTTCCTTAACAGACCCTGGCAAATTCTATGGAAAAAATAATTACTTGGGTCATATGATCAAAGATTTAAAGTTAGAAAAAATCCTGAAGCTCATCTCGAGGTAGCTGGCTGGCAAAGTAGAGAGTATTCTGGGCCTGGATTCAGGAAGACCTGAGTTCAAATCCAACTTTAGACACTTAGACAAGTCAACCTTTTGCCTGTTTTCTCAAGTGTAAAATAGAGTGAATAGTAGTCCCTATTTTACATTTGATCTCCTTAAAAAGTACTCCAACACATAGGCTATATAAATGCTTATACCTTCCTTTCTCTCAATCTTCTTTAATCACAATTCTCAAATGAGGAACTGAGGTTAAGTGATTTATCTAGTGACTTAAGTGACTTGTTTAGGGTCACAGAGCTTGTAGCTGAAGCAGGAATTGAATGCAGAATTGACAAGTCCAGAACTCTATTTAATCCCATGCTATCTTCTCACATTGAGCAGGGGTTGGACATGTTAATTTCTAATGTTGGATTTGGACTCAAAGAACCCAGGTTTGCCTAAATATTTTGTTTTGCATCTTAATACCCATTACTCCTAGTTCTATTTCTGGAAGCCAAGGCAAGGACACGTCCTATTGCCCTTTCCATGACAACCCTCCAAACATGTGAAGGTGGTGATCACGGTCTTCATTGTCTTTTCTCTAGGTTAAACATTTCCACTTCTTTCAACTGGTCTTCATGACATCTTCCAACTCTCTTATTTTCCAGGTCACCTTCTGGTCATGTCATACCTTATTCATAACTAAACTTATGTTCAGAACTGCACAGTTCTCCAGATGTATCTTGAGTAGGAAAAAGAAATGGTCATTATTAAGCACCTACCATATTATGTCAAACACTGTGCTAAACCCATTTACAAATTTATATCTCATTTGCTCCTCACAACTTTGGAAAGCATTACTATCCCCATTTTAGTTGAAGAAACAGAGGCAAATGTTAAATGATTTACCCATGAAGTCACAGTGACTGAAGCTAGATTTGAACCCAGGTCTAACTGCTGTACTACTGACCTGGGGCAAAGTACAACAGGCCTATTGTTACCTTATTATGATTACTTTCTCTTTCAACATAGTCTAAGACAGCATTTTATTTTTTTGTCTGCCAAAACATACTACTGTTGATGCAAATTGACTGCAATTCAGATACTGTACTTGTGAACAATTTTTTTTTTAACACAAGTATATGACTTTATATTTATCCTTATTAATTTTCAATTTATTTGACTTGGCCTGTTGATATATTTTTAGGTCACATCATCCAAAGTTAGCTACTCTTTCCAGCTTTGTCATTAGCAAATCTGATAAAGATTCCTTCTGTTGAACAGCAAAAGTCCAAGGGTAGAGGGATTCCCAGGGTCTTGCATTAAAGACATTTCATGTGGACATTTGACTCATTAAAAATGATTCTTCTGAGTCCAATACATTCATTCCAAGTTCATGTAACTATTTTCATGTGGTCCATATCTCTTCATCTCATTAACAGTCATAGCACAATAGATCAAAACTAGCTTAAGGAATGGAGCTGTGATTACACTGGTTTAGGAAGCCTCTGGTAAGGAAATTCACCAATGCAATCATCCACCTCTGCAGAGGAAGAATTGCCTAAAGCACTGAAAGGCTGGTTTTCTCAGGGTCACATAGCCAGTACATTTCTCTGGAGGGACTTGGATCCAGATGTTCCTAGCTCAGAAGCCAGGTCTTTCTCTGCTATGCACTCTGCATACTATGCACTCTGCATACTATGCACATGCCAAAATTATTCACCAAAGATTTTAAGATAGTTCACATTTTTTAACCAGAGGAAAAGGATTAATGAAATATGGGAAGATAATTTTATTAAAACATTTGTAGATCACGCAAATAAGGGGGAAATTCAGATTTGTTAAGGAACTTGGGGGGGGGGGTTGTAAACAATATGCTACATAATTCTCATACATGAGAACTTTAGGTCATTGATTGGAAAACAAAATATTTTAAAATTCTGTACAATCCGGACTCACTTGTATTCATTTTAAGAAGCTTTAGTTATCTCAAGGATCTCCAAACATATTTTCCTGTTTAACTTAGTCTTGGAGCAGGGTTTTAGAAGATACATTTGGAGCAATAGTATACCATGAGTTGCAACTTGTAATTCTATTGACTACTCTTCACTGTAATCTTAATGTGACTGTAATGGGCTGGTCTAGCTACATGGTCTTGGTACCAATGCATTCCATTAATGTCTGGAGACCTCTGCTAGTTTGCTGTAAAACCTCATTAGGCTAGGTAAATTCTATGCAAGGGTTGATCTTTGAAGGGATGGTGACTAAATTACTACAAAATCAATTTTAGAAATTTTGTTGTTAATTGCTTACTAGCTATGTGACCCTGGACAAAATCACAATCCCAATTGCCCCCCCCCCCCCCAAAAAAAAAAGTTATTAAATGTAAAGAATTTGGTCAATTTCCTCTTTCAAATTATTCCTTGAGATCCTAAAGTAACATTAATTCGGTATCAAAAATATTTTACAACTGGTCAATTTTGGGAGATAGCATGGCATATTGAAAACAGGCCTGGATTAAGAAAGGCAAGCCCTGGGTTCCAAACCTTCCACTAATTTGGTTATGTGGTCTTAGGCAAATCATATCACATCTGTTCCTAAACCTCCAAGTGTCTTGTGAAGTCTCCCAATTATCTGGAAGCTCCCTTTAGTGTCTTCTATAAAATTTTCATGCCACATAGTCCTTTTGTTTTTGCTTCATGATATGTCCAAATTTCATTCAGTGTCTTAATTTGTAGGTAATTCCATCATCCTATTTTAAGGGATAATAATATTACAGAATAGTTATCACATGTCTATTTTATCCTTTCTCTTCTGGAGCTTCTATACATCCTACAACCTTGCTACTTATTAAAGCCTTTTCTTGAAGATGATGGAGAAAAGGAACTCTGAGGGGAAAAGTTCTTTGTTTTTTTTCTACTAAAAACCATGGGAGATTTTCCCATTAGTTTGAAACTGCATAAGAAAGGGAACTGTTGGAACATTACACACTTCCCACTTCAAATCTAAACTATCGAGCCTGCTGCCATCCGATATCAGGCCAAGTCAAAATAACACCAACAAATACAAAAACCTTAGAGCTTTATTTGTAGAGCACTAAGTTGGTTGTGCACTTGAGGTGGTTGAATATGGGTTGTAACTTCAAGTGATGATCTCTATGTCAATTTCTAAAATGACAAAATAAATGGAAAAATTCTTGTTTAAAAAAAGCTAGTCTGAAACTATTAGTAGAAGGAAAAACCTGAAATCTGAAATGAGTTCACATAGAAAACTATAGTCCAAACTTAAACCTGGAACATAACAGATAATATTCTAATTAAATATAAATTAGCTTAAAGCCTTGGGGGTTATTATTATTTTTTTTTAAAATAATTTTATTTAGTTATCTACTGTTGGGACTCAGGTTCACACTCAAATATAAAAGTGTTAAGAGTACAACAAAAGCTAGTATTTGAGTCCAAGCATCAAACTAGTAACTATAAGGAAATTTATTTTGGATTGTATGAAATCCTCATATTCTGTATAAAATTGGAAAAAATAAATGAACTGAAGGCAAAAGAAAATTATATCCCAGAAAGACAAAAGCAAGTAGAACTTCCAATGTTAGTATAAGCTAGACCCAACATTCTGTGAAACTTATATATACACACATGGACATGTATGCTATTACAAGGTTTCTATGAAATTAACCCAAAAAAAAAAGTCACTACGGCATTTGGTGAGAATTTCTCAGGGCCTAGGGATACAGATTTTTCCTAATATACATTTGAAACATTCATAGAGTAAACAAAAAGAGTTGTCAAGTATATATACATATAAGCATATGTATATATTTATATATACATATATAAAACATCAGGTAAAAACAATCACTTATAAAAAGTATTTACAAAGAAAAAAGCTTCTTTACATTTTTAGTTAGATTTTCATGTCTTCTGAATATTAGCAAAGAAAGTAGAAAAAAATGCTTAATTTGTACACTAAACAGAAAAAAGTAAAAAAATTAACATTTATATAAAACAATCTCACAGAGAAAATATTGGCATTTCAAATTAATACAAATGCACTGTACTTTATATACAAGTGTGTGTTATGGTGTTAAATAAACTCTGGAATTTGTGTGTTCTGACTTTACTCCCCAGGGTCAGAGTTGGAGAAATAATCATCTTGTTCTTCTTCATCAAAATTCAGTTTTGTAGTATGACTGAAGAGTTTTCCAATATCAGGTTTAATTCCTGTAATTAGAAGTTTTAAGAAAAAGGATGAATACATTTTATAAATGAAAAGTAATTTAAATAAATATAGCAATAAAAATTTTTAAGAAATAGAATGATAAATCTGTCAAATTGAGAGCAGCAAATTAAGGTTAATCCAAATAAAGGTTTGTATACTATAGAGCTGTGCCATATATAGTAAAAAAACATAGATCACAGATTCAAAGGCTCTCAGAATTAGAAGAATCTCATTTAGCTCACTCCATTGATGAACAAAAACTCCTCTACTACATATCTAATAAAAGGTCATCCAGCCTTTACCCAAAGACTTCCTGTGTCTTGATTAAAACTCTAGATTTGATCCAAAGTTCTATCCTGTCAAGATCTTTTTGGAACCTAATGCTGGTCAGTCAAAATGTTAACTAACATCTTAGCTTTGTGTTAGCAGCAAATTTAATAAGAATGCTTTCTACACCTTCAATTGAAATGTTAATTAGTACAGGGATAAATTCCAATCCTTGAGAGGATTTCACTTGTGGCCATTCAAACAACTTAAGAGTATTTTACCACTTAGTCCACATTTCTCTCATCACCTTTGCCACAAGAATAACAGTATGAAAAACTGTCAGATGTTTTATAGAAATCTAGGTAAAACTACAAGATTTCCTCAATAGCCCAGGGATTAATAATAACTATCCAAAAAAAAAAAAAAAAAATCCAGTAAGGTTAAATGAAGCAAGCTCTTGGTGATCATCACTTCCTAGGCTTACACAATGCAGTCTATAATTTTGTCAGGAATCCCAAGCCAACCTTATTGAACTGGATAAATCAATTTTTCAGTCTGTAGCCTCTATTTCCTTCCTTTTTGAAAACTAGGACTTTTGCTCTTCTCAAAGAACATCTGTTTTTCCATAAACTTTCCAAGTTCACTTAACAAGTTCAAAAGTCACATTTTCAAGTTTTTGATATGTAATTCACCTGGGCTTGAAGACTTCCAGTCATTAAGGATAGCTAGATAATTCTCTTACTATGTCCCTACTTATTTTAAATATCAATTCTTATTCATGTTTCTTCTGTCCTTTTCATTTTAAAGATAATTTTCCTTGTCAAAGAAAACAGAAGCAAAGTAAAAGTTAAGTAAATGGCTTTCATCCATTATCATTATTCATTTCACCAGCTCTAAACAGTGGTCCTTAACCCTTTTTATATCCTCATTTTCTCCCAATATTTGTGAAAAAACAAAAACCAAAAATCATCTTAGTATTTTTACGTTTCCTTATCAGTTTGAACTTATTCTAATTTAGTACTTATTTCATACAACACCGTATGAAATATTACTGACCTTTGTTACACTGAGCTCTTCTAGATGTTGGAGTTGTAAAATCAGATCCAACCTAAAAAGAATCACAAAACTTCCATTGGAAAGGACTCCAAAAAGGACTCTAGATGAAAAGGCCATCTAACCCAAATTTTACCTGAATAAGAATGTATTCTTAGGACACATACTCAACCAAGTTTTTTGCACAAAGACTATTAATGAATGGTTTACTACCTTCTGAGGCAGCCTATTTATTTTTTATTTAATTTTTAATAGTTTCCTCTGTTAGGAATTGGTCTTTATCTGATTATTAAATTAGTATACTCTGCTAAATTTATTGTGATAAACAGATAATATAAGGTTAATTATACTGGCATTCATAAACTTATAGTAGTTAGTTTTCTGAATATATAAACTGCTTAAATCCATTAAATTAATTGATGCCTTAGAAGAGTTAATTCAGCTTCAACTTAGTGTATTGGATTCATTAACTTTATTCAATAGGAACTTACAGAAGTCATTATTTTAATGATGGTTTGAATAAAAAGAGTAATCTTAAATCAAGGACCAATATGTTAAAAGTAAAAAGCTGCTGGTATAGAGCACTACATTGGAGATAAGCTCTTCCACTTTTGAGCTTTATCAAAATCTTTGTCAACATCAAACAGTATTTGTAAAAGATGGAAAACAAAATCTAAGGCATCAAGATTTATTAGACTTTCAATAATTGTAAGGCATTTTTAGGTAAAACAAAGTCTAAAAGCAGTCAGGGTAGTTCTAGAACCTGAAAAGCATTTTGAGATCAATGAGGCCATTTTATTTCATTTTATATGAGAAAGCAAAAGGCCAGAAAGTAACTTGCGAAGTTGGTGGTAGATTGCAGGTCACAATGTGAGTTAATGGTAAAGTCAGAACTAAGACCCAGGCTCATCTAACTTCTATTTTAGTGTTTTCCCTACCATGTATCACAATGATTCTCAGCTTAAATGAACAACATTCATGTTTTCTTTTTCTTATCAAAAAACCAAAAGATTTCATTTTTCATAGGAAAAAAGGTTTTTTAGAAAAATATGAGTTTTGTTTGCTTGGTTCTTAAGGTATTGACTATGGGCTTTTTTTTTTTTTTTTTTTGTCATACTAAAAGAAGCTCAACTAATCTCAAATTGATTTCAAAACCACTTATGCCATAAGTATGACTCAAAGTCACAAGAAAGCTAGGGTCTCTGAATCCCATAGCACATAACATAATGAATGAATGAAATTAGAAGATTAATAATAATAATAATACTAAATGTTACCAGTTTCTTCTTGACATTGGCCCACACAATACCTCCATGAGTTTTATTATCCTTTTGCATCTGGAACACATATTTATCACAATCTTTCCTGCAAAAAAAAAAAAAAAAAATATGGCATTTCAAATGAATAAAGATAACTCATGAGGTCTTATTAGATACAAAGCAGGTGTTAAATCCACATGAATTTTAAATGTTTTCAACTAGAGAATCAAACTTTTCTCCCCATTTTTATAAAAGCAAAATATTCTTAATCCCATAAACCAAATATTTAACTCAGATTCTTAAAAGCACCTATTTTCACATAGACTTGCAAAAGCAACTTTTAGGAAATGACAATATCCTTTGAACGCTCAAACTTAATAAGCCTTTATCAAGTGTGTCTATATATATATAGTTATTTGACAGGGCAGATACTGTACCAGGTGCTAGAGTCTTTAATAGCTTTACATGATTTGCCATGGTTACCAAAAAATTAGTGCAGCCTTATATTCTTATTAATAAAAACTTAACATCCAGAACAAGGACTGCAATAGTCCAACTGTGCTCTGCACTGGTCAGTTAATAACTAGAATATTGTGTTCAATTTTGGATATGGTTTCATAAGGTACACTGAAAAACAGGAATCTTTTAAGGAAGACAACTCTGATGACTACAGGTCTTAACATTTTAAAAAATTTACTTTCTATCATGATGAGAAAACACAAATAACATAAGTGCCTAGGAAAGCAAAATTGATCAAAGAAACACCAATATTACAACAAAAAAGTACTCTGATAATTTAGGTCAAATGTGGGAGAAAAAAATCTTGTTTGACCTTTATCTTATCAATTGACCTATGTTATCTATATAATTTACTTAAGTTGTTTATGGAATACAAAAATCTTATTTGTTCTATTATTTTTCTTTGATAGTTTTTAAAGACATATTATTCCCAAATACAGGAACAAACATATATTACCTGTTTACAGATTCCAGCATGCCAGGACTGACATGTTGACACTGGGGGGTTTTTGCCAAAGGATAAATAACTGAAGATGGAGTTGTTGGATCTTTGTCCATATGTGGGAAATCATCATCCTGACTGACTTCAAAATTTGGTAACTAGAAAAGAAAATGATAATGACTCATTCATATATCCCTTTCTTATTATTAAGAAACTAATGATAAATACATAACTAGAAAAGGTAATATGGCATGGTCACATAGTGAAAACAAGAGAGAGTGGAAGGATGATCCCAAACAACTTTGGAAGACCTGAAGCCTCTGATCAAACACTGCCCACCTCTGGAGAAGGAGGCAAGAGACTAATATGCTGAATATATGCAGTTGAGGGAGAGCCTTGTGGGGCAATAGCCAGAGACAATGCCCAGAGCTTGAGAGATGGAATCTCTTATTCATAACAACCAAGAGGCCAATATCAATGGTTTGAAGAGTATATGGCAGGATATAAGGTGTAAGAAGTTTGGAAAAGTGGGAGGGCCTAGATCATGAAGGACTCTGAATGTCAAATTGAGCATTTCTGTATTTGATCTTGAAGGTAATAGGGAGCACAGAGGGGTAAGGGGATGGATGATCTGATCTGCACTTTAGGAAAACCCCTTTGGTGGCTGAATGGAGTAGACCTGAGGCAGACAGACTAATTAGCATTAAAGCATGACTCCTGTGTCGTGAGATTGAGGGACTAGGAGTAGTTGCTCTCAACAGAAACAGAGAAGTTGGGGAGAGATGTTTTGGACATGTTCAGTTTTAAGATGTCTCCTGAACATCCAGTTCCAGATGTCTTAAATACAATTGGAGATGGGAGACTGGAGATAGCTGAGAAGACTCAGAGCAGCAGCACAAGTAGATTTGAGAATTATCAGCATAAAGATGGTAATTAAGTCTTTGGGAGCTGATACAATCACCAAGGAATGGAGTACACAAAGGGAGAAGAGAAGGGGATCCAGGAGAGAATCCTGAGGGATGAGGGATGCCTATAGTTAGAGGGCATGATCTGCATGAGGATCTAGCAAGTAAGATGAAGAAGGAATAGGCAGGAGGAGAACCAGGAGGAGAGAGTGGTATCCTAAAAACCTAGAGAAAAGAATATTGAAGAGGAGTGATCAACAGTGTTAAAGCAGAGAGGTCAAGGAAAATGAGTATTGAAAAAAGGCCATTGGATTTGGCAATTAAGAGATTATTAATTCTGGTGTTAATAGTAAGGTTGGAAGAGAGAAGAGATTAAGTGAAGACATTTTAGCTATAAATGGCAGAAGAGATATAGCACAGATAGTTATGGGGGGATTAAAAGGAGTGGGATAGAAAGCTGTTCTGTAAAACTAACCAACTCCTGAAATGAATCTGTGGACCATATATACTGGTCCATAATCAAGTGTCTTACCTCTAGCATGTACTTCCCGTGTATATAAAAATATGCTGCCTGAAACACTGTGATTTCTAGTAAAAGGGATATATTACATTCTGGTTAAAAAGTGCTCAAGGAAAATTGCCACTGAGAAAAATTATTATTAAGCAATAAATTATTTAGGTTAACTTTTCTAACCTGCAATTTGTTCAGAAGAATGCATAAATTTCTCTTGAGTTAGATACATGTAAAATTGAGGATTCTTGCTTTAGGAATTTGTTTTGGGGCTAAGAAGAGTCATCTTTGGGTCAAAATCTAGTAGGAGAAAAAGAGTTCTCTTTTTCTCTTCAAGCTTGAAAATTCCCTTTCCCCACCCCCCACCCCCTACAGACAGAGGAAATCATCAAGCTCAAAGTCACTTTTTATTTCATTATCTTCTGTCGTCGGAATTATTTCCTCTTGAGAAGTCAAAGCATATGTCAGGAAAAGAATAACTGGTAATAAAGGTATACACCAGAGGCTGCAACCCAAGAAAGCACAATATTGGAAGGGAGAATCCCTGGCAAATCCTTCTGAAAATTGCTTCTAAGCCCAAGGTGGGGAAAAAGAGTGAGAATGAGAGAGTGAGAGTGAGAATGAGAGAGTGAGAGTGAGAGAGAGACAGAGAGAGAGAGAGAGAGAGAGAGACAGAGAGAGACAGAGAGAGAGAGCGCACGCGCAATTCTCACACATGCATATAGAGATTTACAATGCACAGATGGTAGTAACTAACATTAGTACTTTTCTTTAAGTACCTCCAATTCCCAAATACATGCATTATAGCAAGCCATGGTAGACTTGATTTTCAGTAATCTGTTTTAGCTATGTCTGTTGCTTATCTGTGGTTGGCAAACTGCAGGTCAAATCTGAACAACTGTTTTTATTCAGCTTGAGAGTTAAGAATTAGTTTTTACATTTTAAAGCAAAGTTGTGTTGGATTTAAATGTATAAAAAGCATTCTTAGCTAGCTGGCCCTGCAACAGCTATTTGTCAACCCCTGCCCTTGTCTAAATAGTGCCAAATATTAATTGCATATACAAAAATCAAAGTTTAAAGTCATTTAAAACGCCATCTTTCCTGTTTAAAATAATTACCTGTATTCTTTGATTATGCAAAGGCGATCCACTGAACATATCATCATGATCATCCTTAGGCAGCTGTTCTAGGAAATCTCTCATTTGCTGTTTTCTTTTTAAAGTTCCCACTCTAGCAGTTATCCTTACAGGCTGGTTTGTATCAGTATCAACTCCTGGGCCTCAAGATTCATGCAAAAATTTTGGTCAGAATGTGATCAGTCATACTATTTAGTAAGTTAGTAACTTTAATAAAATCTAAAATTTGCATACACATAGAGTAAATTCAATTTCTGATGACTTGCTGCTTCCTTAAATACATTTATTCTCTATCTACACTTGGTATTCTACTAATTTTATGGGCCTGCAATTGGGGAGTTAAAAGGCAGAAAAGTAAGACTGTGTAGGACTTCAGTAAAGAAGTAGATATCAGCAAGAATGATGTAAACTGTATAAACTGTAAAACACTAAGTAATTACCATTGATTGTTATTATCATTACAGAAAGGGAACAAAGCTCAATAGGGTTCAGATGTTTTAAGTTGACAACTAATTACCACCAGAAAACCACTAAGTAGCTGGCTAAACTACTGATTTCACTGTGGTATAAAACATTAAATTATAGTAAAGCCATGAAGTAAAGTTTGACTATCATCAATACCCAATCAGTAAAAAAATAACTGAGTGCCTACTTTGTGTGTTAAAGGCAAGGGGTACAAAAAGAAGACAGTTCCTGACACCTGAAGGAGCTAACAGTCTAATCTATTTTTATACATAATGCATCTCTTTAGACATCCAAGTAATTTGGAGGGAGTGATTTTCCTATCATGGGGGAAACTCTGGCTAAACTCTAGTGATCCCACAATGCCTATAGCTACATTAAACAATAGACCAGACCTTCAGATGATTTGTGAACCACCATCTTCCTGGATTAGTATATACAACTGGGACTGATGCTAATGAGAAGAGTCCTATAGAGAAAACATAAAACTAAACTAGGCTTTAAAAATCAACATGCACATATTAGCTGCTCTCAAAAGTCCCTACCAGTTACCAAAAAGAAAGATTTCCAGAAAATGCTTTAGCTTTAAGAAAACAGGAGTTAAGAATCAAAACAAGAAAAATATACATTTAGATACAGATTTTCCAATAATGCAAATTCATAGCTAGATAAAGATTACCCTATGTGATCTGCCCTTTGAATCTACTGTTAGACTGTAAGGTTACCATTTGAAACTTTGGGACTAGGTATTTTCTTCACGGCACGTTTCTGAGAGCCCCTTCCTTGTTGCTCTTCCATATGTTTCTTCTGGGATTCCTCTGCAGTCCGAGGACCCATAGCTGTGGCTACATTCAACCAGAAACCATGTTTTTGTTTTGGCACAGATGACAAAGCCCTATGGAAGTACAAAACCATATAAGATTTTTAAATCTAGAAGTTTAGTTAAAGTAACTAAAATTCAAATTAGTAAAGATGAATGAGAATTATCAAAACTTCAAGTATTGTGTCAGTTTTCTAAATTAAATAAATAGCTGATTCTCTCCCTGCCTCAAGAAAACAATTACAACCTCTCAACTAACTACATTTCACTTAATTCTTTTTGTGTTTTCCTTAGCAGTAAAAGAAAATTAAATAGTCATGATTCCTTACAATAATCCATGGAAACATTTAGTATACTTCTCTTTTCTTTTCTATTGGATATTTTAAGATTTTCCTAACAGATCCAATTATTAACCAACCCATTAAGCATCTTTGGAGTCCTAAAATTATCTTTCTCTGCCTAGGACAAGCACAGTATCCTAAATATATATATTACTCTGTGAAAAGTTAGCTCCAGATTTTAATGTACCATAGATGAATCTCACTATGATGCTTTCTTTGATTCTATTGTTTTTTTAATTTAAAGTACCAACATTTTAGGGAAAAGACTCAAAAAAAATATGAAATCAAACTACTTACCCTTGAAATTTCTGTAACTCCTTCTCAGTGCTATTATCCTCTTTAATTAAATCTGGAAAACATTCCAAAGGCTGCTTCTTTGTTTTTCTAGATCCCATTACCTCTGCTGATGAAAACTTTCTTCTGTTACCAATCTTCTGAATAGTTTTGTTGGAAGAAGGATTGGATTTCTTCGTCTTGGAATGAACATCTTTATCACTCTCTTCACTTTCATGTTCTATTATCACTGGGCTTTTCCTACTATCTTTTCTTTTGCATTTTGACTGGTCAATTATAGTTTCCTTGGTATCTTTCTGCCTTGTTTTCATCCCAACTTGAGCCTTCTTTTTGGATTCCTCTTCTGTTTCACTTTCTTGACTAGAGATCTCTGTCCCCTTGGTTTGAATTTTGTGGGATGAACTACTTCCAGGAGGATCAATTCTCTTTAGTCTTAATGATTTCTTTATCTTTCTCTCAAAGTCAGAAGTAGAACTTTGCTCCTTTGGAGGTGATGGCACTTTGATTTTCTGGTTAATGGTGACTGAAGCGTATATACCAGTATCTTCCTCATTCTCACTTTTGTATGCTAAGCCATTTCCAAATGTTTTTTCTAAAGACCTTAACAATCTGTTGTTTTTATTTTTCTTCAAGTCAGTTTTATTGCCATCATTTTTTACTTTATGCTTTGGCAAAGCAAGCTCTGAGATTCTTTTTATGGTGGTAATGGACAAATTATGCTCTCTACATTTTTGCTCCAATATTTTTCTAGAATTCATAGGTGTTAACATGACAGTAAGTTTCTTTTCTCTGTTATTCATACATTCCATTTTTTCTGTATCTGAAAGAAACTCTTCCCTTGAAGACTGTGTATCACTGGACTCAATCAGCTCTTGAGTGATGTCTTTAACTACATTCTTTCTTACTTTAAAAAAAAGTAATCATGTACATTATACATATAAATTTAAATTTAAAAAATTAAAGTTTTAATGTATTTTATAGCTAACAAATAAAATACATGAATCTTAAGAAGAAAAAGTATACTGCCCACCATTTGAAAGTAACACTATTCAAAACAACATGCGATATTGAACTGTTACCATAACACTTGGAGCAATACCCAAAAAAAGAAAATATTTTCTCTCTAATAAAATTAGACATATAATGTATCTTAAGTCTACATTGATCTGTACTAGCACTTACTTAGCATACTTACTTACTATGTACAAAGCATACCAATCACTACTAAAAAAAAAAAATTGATGACAAAGAACTCACATGCTAGTAGGAGACAAAACATGAGATTTCAGTTGCAAAGCAGATGGTAAGCTCTTTAGGGTACATAGCAAGGCAAATAGTAATTCATCTCCTTTAGTGTCATTTTCAATAATAAAATCGTATCAGTTTCTGATGATGAACCATGTGGATTATTACTAAATAGGTCAAAATAAATTCAATCTAGTTCTAAATTTTGTAATTAAAAATTATACAATATTTTATAAGAAATTCAGATTTACTAAAGCATATCTAATAGCTTGAAATGGACTTAGAATATGTTCAAAAGAAGTTGAAGGGAATTTCCCTTAATTTGTAATAGATATCGTTGAAGATGATTGTGAAGGGATTTAAGAACCCAACATATTTATTATGAATTTGTTTAGCAAAAGAAAAACTGAATAGTTTTGCCTTTGCCTCACCACGGCTATTATTTCCAATATAACTCAGTATCACTTCATCAAAATTTTCCGATATAATTTAAAACTTTTTGTTCATGTTTCATGGCCAGGCTGGCTCCTAGCTTTCCGCCCTATTTTTCTTCAGACTTCTGTGTAAGCTCATCCTTCACATCATGTTCAATAACTATGAGTATACCCCAAGTCTATGTTGGGTTTTTTTTTTTCTGAACTGTCTCACTTGGCAACGTCATCAGTCCCCTTACATCCAAAGATGACTCTCAGATCTATATATCCAGCCCAAGTTTCTCTGCAGAACTCTAGTCCCTCATCCCCAACTGTTTATATTTCAAATTTAATATATCTAAAACAGAATTCATTAAGTTTTCATTCAAATTCTCCCCTCTTCTGAACCTCTAAACTGCAATGAAGGGCCACACTGTCTTTCAGTACCCAGGGTTGAAATTCTGATGTCAGTCTTGAAAATCCTCACTCTAACACTCACTTGATCTATCCAATTCATTGCTAAATCTTGTTTCTATCTCCCACATGTCTCATGTATGCCCTCCCCTTTCTCTCCACTCACTTTGTTTAGGCTCTTATTACCTCTTGTCAGAAATACTGCAATAGGTTATTTAGTCTCCTGCTTCTTGGCATTCCCCAATCCAACACATCTTCCACAAAATTATCAGTGACTTTCCTAGTGGACACAACTTCATCAACACTGCTTGCTCACCAACTGCAGCAGCTTCTAATTATATAACTTATCACCCAGCCCCTTCCTACCTCTCTAGTCTTTGTACGCATCACTTTCCCCATATTGGCCTATTTATAGCTACTCCTCACACAGTAAACTCCATCTCGTTTTTATTCCGCTTGTTCCTCATAGCTGGCATGCACTCCCATTCACCTTTGAATTCTTGGACTCCACAGTTCCATGATCCAGCTTAAACACTCCCTTCTACAGGAAACGTTTCCAGCTGACTGTCTTGCCTCCTAAAACTACCTTGTACATGTTTTGTATATGCACCTATAACTACGTATGCTTCACACAGGAATGTAAATTCCTAGAAGAAAGAGAAAACTCCCAGAGCCAAGAGATGGAATGTCTTTTTTGTGGAACAAACACAGAAAAAGCCGGAACCACCGAATCACAGATGGGGAGTAAGGGGCAAGAAGGCTGGAGAGGTGGGAGGGGCCCTGAGGGCTCAACAGAACATTCGTAGGAGAATGAGATGATCACACCTGAGCTTTAGGAAAATAGTGACTGAATAGAGGATGGATTGGAGCATGAAACTTTGAGGGAGATGGACCCACCAAGAGAGTATTGTAGTAAACTCCAGACATGGAGAGATGAGAGACTGTACCAGAGTGGTGGCGGTGTCAGGAGAGAAGGGGATGCATCTAGGAAATTGAAAAGGTCACGACCACAGGTCTTGGCCACAGCTGGGATGAGGAGGAATGAGAAATAATGAAGCCTTGAAGAATATAGTCCAAGGCAATAGTCCAAGGAAGTGGGAGGATGATTTTGCCCTCTACAGTAACAGGTAAGTGTGGGGGGAAGGTTTACAGGGAAAGATTTCTTTTCTTCTTCCCCTTCCCCTCCCCCTAGAAAAAGAACATTTTTTAACAATATGAAGTCAAGCAAAATAGATGCTTCATCACAGTTCTTCTGGAACTGTGCTTATGACTACGCCACTTTTATATTTACTATTACCTGCCCTGGCTTTCCATATTCTGGAGATAATCTTTTTAAAAATCTAAGTTAGTCAATAGTTCCCTATACACAGAGTGATCTCTAGACAACTCCCTTCTTTTTCTGATCATCAGAAATTGTTTCTTTTTGTGTCTTCCGAATGTCCTGAGTTTTTCCTGAAGAACTAGTGATAGTGTTGGGAGGAAGGAGGAGAGGAGAGACAGAAACAGAGAGAAACAGAGACAGAGTGTGTGTTATTGAAGCATTTTTTTAAAATGCCCAAAGGGTCAGAAAGAAACAGATAAAGCAAACTGAAAGTAACATGTTGAATTTCTTATGTTTTTATTTTAAAAGTAAGATGTACATAGTAGATATGTGTGGCCTTTTTCTCTCTTCCATCTAGTACATAGAAATGTTGTTTAGGTGTTCATTAAATTCAAAATAAAATATAACTTCTTTCTGGGCTAACTTGCCCTATTAAAAACTTAAGTCTATATGGGATCCTTGAATCATCATCTCTCTAAATCTTTTGAAATCTGCTTTCTCAAATCAAGCATGTAAACACAGTTTTGCTTTCCTCTATCATTAATTACAGGAAGGAATGATCATTTCTCCCCACATTGTCCCTGACTACTTATATGTCAATAAAATAAGTTTCTTCTTTTTGGTAAGAATTGGATATAGGCTGTCAGTTGTCTTTACTGTAATTCCAATTTTGGACAGATGAAATTATCAAGGAAAGTTAAGAAATTAAGAACTTCCAAATTCTCCTCTAAACTATGCTCAAAAGGCTACAAAACTCTGCATAACCTTTGATCCAATAGTGACTGTGTCTACTGGGTCCATATCCCAAAGAGATCACAGAAAAGGGATCATCAAGGATTCACATGTACCAAAAATGTTTGTAGCAGTCCCATTTTATAGTGGCAAAGAACTGGAAACTCACCAGATGCCCCATCAGTTAGGGAATGGCTAAATAAGTTATGGTATATGAATGTAATGGAATATTATTGTACTATAAGAAATGATGAGCAGGCTGATTTCAAAAAAAAACCTGGAAAAGACTAACATGAATTGATTATGAGTTAAGGAAGCGGAACCAAGACAACATTGTACACATTAATAACAAAATTATGGGATGATCAATTATGATGGACTTGGCTCTTTTCAACAACAAAGTGATTCAAGGTAATTTCAATAAACTTGTGATGAAAATGCCACCACATCCAGAGAAAGAACTATGGAGACTGAATGTGGTAATTACAACATAGTATTTTTCACTTTTTTGTTGTTGTTTCCTTGTGTTTTTTCCCCCCATTCTCATGGTTTTTTCCCTTTTGATCTGATTTTTCTTGTGCAGCAAGATGAATGTGGAAACATGTTTGGAAGAACTGCACCTATATTTTATATATATTTAATCTAGATTGCATTGTTTAATCTTTCTTTCCTCTCAAAGAGAGCAAAGAGGGAGAAAAATTTGGATTACAAGATTTTGTAAAAGCGAATGTTGAAAACTTTTTTCATATGTATTTGGAAAAATAAAATATTATTAAAGATTTTAATAACCCACAAATTCTCTCCCAAGCAATTTAAAAATAATGCCTCCAAATAAATTCTGGAGTAGCAAAACTCACAAAAAGACAAAGATGAAATTATTTTCCAGCTCAGCTCAAGACAACTGTTGGAAAATGGCAGAAAAGATCTACAATGGAATCAAGAGTTCAGTGCAGTCAGGCAATGCCAGAGCTGGCTGAAAGAGAAGGGGTTTGGGACCACTGTTGAGAAGGACATTACTGGAGCCCCTCTGCTGGCACTGGGTGCCTAATTCTTGCACTATCATACTTGGATCTGGACTGCAGTCCTGCATTGTAGTGCCAGGGTGAGAAGAATCAGTACAACAAAGCTTGTGGCCGCAAGGATATAGGGACACTGGTCACAGTTCTAGGCCAGAAAAGAGTGCTTGTGGTCACTCAAAGAGCACAGGCCAGGAGAGGGGTAAATACATCTCTCTTTAGATGATACCACCTTGGAAGAATTGGAAACCTGTTATAACTCCTTGGGACCAGCTCTGAAAACAGCAGCTTGGGACAGAGTTCCCTCCATCACAGGAGCAGAGTCCCACTTCAACATTAAGTTAAAAACCAAGAAACAGGCTAGGAAAATGAGCAAAGAACAACAAAAAGACCCCCAACCATAGAAAGTTATTATGGTGACAGGAAAGATCAAAACACAAATTCAGAAGAAGATAAGTCAAAACAGTTACATTCAAAGAAAAATGAGTTGTATGCCCCCCCAAAAAATCCTGAAAGAGTTCAAAGAGGATTTTAAAAATCAATTAAAAAAAAATTGGGAAAGAAATTAAAATGATGCAAGAAAAAAATCATTTTTAAAAGACTCTACAAGTTGGTAAAGGAGGCATAAAATACTGAAGAAAATACACCTTAAAAACTAAAATAGGCCAAATCTTAAAAGAGGCACAAAAAAATTCACTGAAGGAAAAATTTCCAATTTCAAATGGAAATGGAGCTACAAAAGCTCACTCAAGAAAATTCCTTAAACATTAGGATTAGATAAGTGGAAACTAATGGCTCCATAAGAGATCAAGAAACAATAAAACAAAATCAAAAGAATGAAAAAAATTGACAAAAATGTGACTGTCTCAATGGAAAAATAATTGACCTGGAAAATAGATTTGAGTTGAGATAATTTAAGAATTATTGGAGTATTTGAAAGCCATGATCAAAAAAAAAGTGCCTTGACATCATCTTTCAAGAAATATTCAAAATTTCAAAAATCGGGAAAAATTTCCCTGCTATCTTAGAACCAGAGGGTAAAAGAAAAATTGAAAGAAAGTCACCTTCTGAAAGGAATCCTAAATGAAAACTTCCAGGAACATTATAGCCAAATTCCAGAGTTCCCAGGTTAAGGAGAAAATATTGCCAAGTAGCCAGAAAGAAACAACTGAAATATTATGGAGCTTAGTCAGGATAACATAAGATTTAGTAGCTTCTACATTAAAGGATTAGAGGGCTTGGAATATGATATTCCAGAGAGCAAAGGATCTAGGATTACAAGCATGAATCACCTCCCAGCAAAACTGAGAATAATCCTTTGGGGGAAAAAAAGAACATTTAATTAAACAGAGGGCTTTCAATCATTGCCAATGAAAAGCAATAAGATTAAACTGTTTATATTCTTACATGACAAGATGATACAACTCTTTATAACTTTATTATTATCATCATCACATAAAAGAGGCACAAAACAGCTTTTACAGTGGAGAGGAAAATGGGGAACTTGAACCTTACACTCATTAGAATTGGCTTAAAAAGGGAATGACATACATACTCAGTTAAGTATAGAAATCTAATATACTCTACAAGAAAGTAGGAAGTAAATAGGATAAGAAAAAGGGCAGGAGGAGGGCTGATAGAAAGGATGGTAGTTTAAAGGAGGTAGTAGTCAGAAGCAAAAGATTCTCAAAGATGGACAGGGTGAAAGGAGAAAGTAGGATAGATAGGAAAACAGAATGGAGGGAAATAGGAATTATAACTGTGAAGACATTTTTACAGAAACTTACTGTATAAGGTTAATACCTCATAAAGGTATTATAAAGGTCTCATTTCTCAAATATAGAGAGTCAAATTTATAAAAATACAAGCCATTCCCAAATTGATTAATGGTCAAAGGATATAATTAAGCAGTTTTCAGACAAAGTAATCACAGCAACCTATTGTTACATGGGAAAAAATGCTCCAAATATACTGATTTATAGAAATGCAAATTAAAACAACTCTTAAGTTACCAACCTGTTACAGTCTTTAACACCAACCCATACCTATCAGAATGGCTAATATAAGAAAATGACAGACATTTGAGAGGATATGGGAAATTTGAGACAATAATGAATGCACTGCTGGTGCATTAGGAACTGATTTAAGCACTTTGGAGAACTATTTGGAGCTATGTCCAAAGGCTATAAAACTTTGTATACTGTTTGACCAAGCAATCCACTACAAGCTCTGTATCTCAGAAATTAAAACAAAAAAGGAAAAGAACCTATTTGTATAAAAATATTTATAGCAGCTTTTCATGGTGACTAAGAATTAGAAATAGAAGGGATATTCATCAATTAGGGAATGGCTGAACAAGTTGTGGTATATGACTATGATGGAATATTACTCTTCTGTAAGAAATGACTGGCATGATGATTTCAGAAAAACTTGGAAAGACTTAGAATTGATGCAAAGTTAATTGAGTAGATCCAGAAGAACACAGACCACAATAACAGTAATACTGTATAATGATCAACTGTGAGTGACTTAGCTATTCTCAGCAAAATAATGATCTAAGACAATTCTGAAGAGTTATGATGAAAAATGCTATCCACCTCCAGAGAAAGCAATAATGGAGTCTGAATTAGACTGAAGCATATTTTTAAAAAATATTTCTTGTGGGGCAGCTAGATGGAACAGTGGATAGCGTGCCAGGACTGAAATCAGAAGAACCTGAGTTCAAATCTGACCTTAGATACTTAACACCTAGACATTTGTTAGATCCTAGCAAGTTAAGATACTTAACCCCAATTGCCTCAAAAAACCTTTTTCCTCCTTCTTGTTTGGGTGTCTTTGGGGGAGGTTTGTTTTCTTTCCCAACATGACAAATATGGAAATAGGTTTTGCATGGCCATACATATATAATCTATATTAAATTGCTTGCCTTCTCAATGAGGCGGCAGGGAGAGGGAAGATTGGAGAATTTGTAATTCAACATCTAAAAAAAGAATGTTAAAAATTATTTTTAAATGTAATTGGGGAAAAAGATTAAACCAAAGAAAACAAAAAGAGGAGTTTGCCTCATACATGGCTGCTAACTAAATGAATGCATTTTGTGAAGAACTGGAATTTTTGCTAGCAATGAACTTCATCAGGATCTGGTACCTTGTATTAGAGATTGTACTGATTGCAGGTTGGGTATTGCCTCCTTTGTAAATAAGCCCTCAGTATCTGAACAGTTAAAACGTGAGCAATTTCAATTTCATAAAGTCTGTCTCCAAGCATAAATAGGTATCTCTTACTACGAGAAAGGCAACAAATCATAATTTCAGATTTTCCTGATGTTCTTAGTGCTACATACATAAAAAGTAGCTCCATTTATGAGCACTTTGAGTGCTCACATATACTTTATGTGCTGTCATATAGTATCCCCAAAGGACATCTGGAGCAAAGATGCTTTCTTGCTACAACACTAATCACAGAAATATTTCCCACAGTAGTGACAGTGATGCTTTCTCATCATGGATCAAACTTGATGTTACATTTGCACACATCATTTTTCACTTTTAGACAGAATGTAATCTCTTTTAGGTTCATGGAAGTTTTTTGCATTTGTTTTGTTTTTCCATTTTTTTAATTGAACTAAACTGAAGGAAGGTATAGAATGCAAATTTAAACAACGCAGATGATACAGAGCTATAATGTTAAACCAATGGATGACAGTCGGGATCCAAACAGATCTCAAGAGGCTCAGATAGGCCAAATCTAATGAGACACAATTGAAGAGAAAAATGTGAAGTTCTACACTTTTCCTCACATGTACAAGGTTGGGAAGGTTGGAGTAGAAAACAGCTCATTTGATGGGGTGGCCAAAAAAAAACAAAAAACAAAAAACTAACTCCAGCTTCAGCTGTATTTGGGGAAGTGTTATAGTTCCTGCTGTACTATCTGCCCTTGCCAAACCTCACCTGCAGGTTTGATGCCTCTTTAGTTCTGGACGGCAGACTTTAAGATGGACATAATGCCTGGCTCCTTGTCTGGAACCCCCTGCAGTTCACTGAGGCCAGAGGGGCTGAAGGCCTGCTCAGGGACAATACACAGTCCACTGGGGGTGAGTGAACCAGCTGCCTGGCACTGTGGTAAAGGCTCCTATGTAGGATCCAGGGCTACCACAGTGGACCTCTTTCCTAGATCTCTTCATACAAATAGATCTTCTTAATGTACAATGCACCTTCTCACTCCTTTTTTTTTTTTAAACTTATATCCCTGAACTGTTCCAGTGCCATATTTCAAGCCATGCCACGTTAACAAGTGCTATGAATGAGGTCTGATTTCCTTCATTTCATTAGGATGTCCATTTCACTTTATGTATATTTATGTGTAAAAATCTGAGGCTGACTTTTTATCTTTTAAGCAATGGTTCACAAACCTAAAACCTCAGATATTTAATATTCTAAACTAGTTCAAAAACCTTTTTTCTTAAATGCCTTAACTTTGATTGGCAATGGTGATGAAAATCATTAGTTTTGCCCCTAAGATACTGAGTTTCTTGCCAAAGATCTTGTAATCTTTAGTAATGCTTTCTAGATTCCCTCTGACAGTAATGGTTTATGCCTATGTGCACTACCAGAAATGGATTAAAATCTTGCAGTAACAGTTCTCAATCACATGCTGGATATACAACTTGGGAAGATCTCTCTATTGTAAATGTCCACATAGTGTTCTCTGGGTAGAAATTTTGTCAGCCACCAGCAAGTCTTTTCTCTTCTGGATTGTTCTCCTAATAGCACTTGTGGAATCATAGTATGATTCTCTGGAAGACACTTTTGTCCACCTTTCCCTACAATTAATTGGGGTATGTGCTTAGTGAAAACAGGTTTTAATATTAAACATATAAGCAAGGTATATCTACTTTCTTACTACTAATATATACCCAAACATGATTCTAAATTTTTGGATTATCCAACCATGTTATTCTTTACTACTGAAGACTATGGAAACTGACTTAACTGTTATGTTAAGAATGGACTTGCGATATCCTTCCCAAAGGACAAGAGTTTAGGATAAGTCTCTACCTAATGATTTTTTAAACAAGCACCTGCTCAACTTATAAGAAATGTTAGCACTATTATTTAGAGCCTCTTGGTTCTAAATTAGTGAAAATAAATTTAATTTCTTTATAGCTCTATGGATACTCATCAAATAATAAGTGAGCAGAAGATTTATTTCATTGTATCTTAGAGTCAAAGAGCAGAAATTAAATTTAAGAATCTATCATTAATTTGAAATTTAGAAGACCATAAGAAAAAGAAGAAACTTTTAAGTAATAAATTCACTATGCATTATGCCGTGTCTTCCTTTATTTTTTTATATGGAACATAAAAAGTACTTCTACATATTATGTGAAAAGGAATTTTATTAACAAAAGTAAAAAGCAGTTTACACACGGCCAGATTATTTCGCCAATACTGAGTGATAAGAAATAAAGCCACTAAAAGTTCATTTCAAAGAAATGTGTTTCTCAAGTAATTAAATTTCTATAAGCTCTTGATTCTGAAAAAAAATATCAAGTTACAAAGTAACTATTTTTTGGTCTATTTAATAGCCCATTTATATTTAAGTAAACTCACATTTGAAAAATGTGTCCAGTATTTTAATAAATCCAAATGGTTTACCATCTCAGAAAAACTTGTTTTTTTGATATTATAAATCATCATTGGTATTATAAGACAAAACTAATAATTCAGACTATATAAAATTGGAAACCTTTAGCATGAATAAAATCAATGAAGGTGGAGAATTAGAAGAAAAACTAGAGGAAGAAAAATATGGGCATCAACTATCACTGATAAAAAATCTGATATCCTAACGTCAGCCCCATGCCAATACCACACTCTTCTTATATTCAAAGATAGTTTGTTTTCCAGAGCTAAGGCCCACCAGCAGGCAAGCTGTGCCCCACGCTTGGCTTAAAAATAGTCTTCTACGCTCAGTCTTATGGATGAACTTTGCTACAGCTAAATCACAGAACTGGCTCAAACCAATCCCCACTGGTATCTGAGCTCAAATAAAGCAGGTGCAGAAACTACATTCTGGTTATGAAGCCTTGCTATGAATACAGACTTTTTGTCCCAAGGGAAGCTGGCCTCATTGTCACTGTTAGACCTCACTGCTTTGTTCTAGTCACAACTGTATCAAGGCTTGGCCACACTGCCTTGGGGCTCTTGATGCTAGAGCAGATCATGGCACAGGTAGGTAGTTTACCTCCAAAATTGGAATTAGATCCCAAGGAAGTATAAAGAAACAAAAATCTATCATATACCAAACTATTCATAGGAGCACCCTTTGTAATAGGAAAGAACTAAAAACAAGTTAGCTATCTATACTAAGGAAAGGCTAAGGAACTATAGGACTGGAATATTTTATAATAAGAAATAACAAACGTGAGAAATTCAAAGCAGCATAGAAAGATTTGTATGAACTGTACAGAGGAAAAAAAAACAATATAAGGTCCCAGAAAAAAATAACAAATTTCTTCTCACAGCAGAGAGGTAGGGGGGGCTACTGTGAAATAATATATACAACATTATCAATAAGCCACTTTATCAGATGTTTTTGATCAAATCTTTTTCTTTGTTACAAGGGAGGGTTCAGTCTGGAGAAAGAAGCTAAAATGGCCATTAATAAAATGCATTAAAAGCTAAAATAAAATGTTTTGTACACTTAGAAAAGCCATTAACACAGAATAAGAGTTGAGAATCCTTAAACTATTTCAGGAATAATTTTGGCTTAGACAATTTAAAAATGGCATTTTCCAGACTGAGAAAATGTTTTAAAATATATAGCAAGCAAAATATGAAGATTCATTTCAAAAATACTGAGGGCATTTTACCTCTCTTTAGACTTTTAAATATTTTTTCATTTGTTTTAGCTTCATGATTTTTGCTTTTCTTTGGAGAACTCATCTGTTTACTTTCATTTTTTGCAGCTGATTCCTTAAAAACAAAAATAATGAAAATAATTTTCATTAACATTATCAATATCTACCCTAAATAGGAAGCTCAGATCACTTATATAGCATAGACATTAGCAGATTTCTATAGTTTGATATCTCAATGTTTCTTCTCAACATGTTCTTGGTAGAGATAAACACTTTCTAAAATCTATAAAATCACTTTCTAAGCACTCCTGTCTCTTGGAATCGTCTTGTCTCTGAAATAAGCTAACTCTTAAGTTAAATTAAATAAATAAATTAATTAATTAATTAAATCTCTTTCCTGAAGAAAACCAGGAGGTAGAAGTAAAAAACTAGCTTAAATCTCCTTGGCTTCATGACTTTATTTTTAAAAGTATTCTGATAAGTGAATTTCAATATAATTGCTTTATTTTGCAGCCCTATGTATTTTGTTAGCCACATTTAAAAACATTCTGAGGAATCTTCTATAGGTTTTACCAGACTGCCACAAGGGGTCCAGTACATCCAAAGGATTAAAAACTCCTGTCCTCAGACTATGCTGAGGCCATCGACAGTCATCTAATCCTAGCTTCATTTTATTTATTACAAGTAGAAATAAAGAGCCAGAAACTGCTAAGATGGGTGAATCATATCATAGAGGTTATTAACACTCTAGTACCTCGTTATATTTATATCCTCTTAAGATAAAAGTTTAATATTGTTTTTTAAACGAGGCTATGCTAATAAAATATGAAAAGTCCTTTTAGTACATATATTAACTGAGGGTCTCTGACTGAAGTTTAAAATGTATTTTCAGATTATAACATATAATAGATAACAGTACATGAAAATTCTAAAATATGCTTTCATGTACTGACAATTTCCTATTCTTCAAAAGTCAAATATGGGTAAAAAGTACCAAGTATTCAACTGAAGTCAGATATCTTACTCATTTGCTGATCAAATGTATTTTCAGATTATAACATATAACAGATAACAGTACATGAAAATTCCAAAATATGCTTCATATACTAACAATTTCCTATTCTTAAAAGTCAAATATGGGTAAAAAGTACCAAGTATTCAACTGAAGTCAGATGTCTATCTTACTCATTTGCTGATCAAATAATAGTTTATGGAAATATTTACCTCTTTAGGTAGGCAGTTTTTTCCTCCAGTTTGGAAAGTGACATTCATTTGATTATCACAGTTAGTATGTTCGCTACACCGCAATTTTAAAGGTACTTTTAGATGTTGATCATTATTAACCATGTTTAATTCTGTAACTTTATGTAAAGCATCACATTCAGTAGATATTTCTATAAGGACAAAGATTAATATTTTGTTAACAAGATTTTTAATGTATAGTGCATTCCTAATACAAGAATGTAAATTGAATATATATTATAAACCAATTGCTATTAAATAAAAGTAATCCACTGGGACAATATGGCTTGAAGAGCTTTTGTAGTAAAAAGGGTAGTTCTTTTATTCCCAATAAATTATAAGATGCCATGCTTTACAACTTCTTAAAGCTTTTAAACAACTTATTTCATGGGGCTGGTTGTGTCTATATCATTGTTTTTCTTTTTTTCTCTTTTAAAGTTTCCTTTTTTTTATTCAAAATTTAAACAAAAAATAGAAAAAACAAAAAAGAAAAACTGTCATGTGCACAGAATATATGAAAGAACTCAAAATATGTAACTATAAATTTCCATTTCAAAAACATGTATATAATAATAGAATATATTATATTCATAACTCCATCTTTTCTTTGTTTCCTTGTAGGTTTTTTCTTTTGTTCTCTGCTGTGAACTTTTAATTCCTTCCCCCCTTTCCTCCCCCTACCCCCCAACTTTTCCCAAGAAGGCTACAGTTAATCAGACATATTTTTATATGTATATTTGCATGTGTGTATATATGTGCACACACACGAATGCACATACATATAAGCATATCTACGTACATATGCTTACCTACACACATATGCATATGCATTCTCATTTGCTTTCCCTGCTAAACTCTTCAACTTTGCTTTTACCCATTAGTTTGCCTTAGGAGGTACCTTTGTGAGTAAGTAATAATAAGGTAATATTATTAATATTAATATTAATTAATTAATTAAAAAAGTAATATCCTCTCCCTCCAACTTTTTCCTCCCTCTTTATCCCTTTCTCATTAAATCTACACCTTGTCTCACTTTCATAAATCTACATACCCTTCTATGCCCCATTTTATCCTATATTTCTTATTATCATTATTTTATCATCTTACACCCCTCTTGTTTCTTTATAGATTTTGGAGGATGTTATATCCTTCTAGGTAAATACATGTATTGTTTTCTCTAAAAACCCATTCCTGTTGCAAGTAGAATTTCAGAACTACCAGCCCCTCCCCATCTAATTCATCTACCAGTCCTTGTTCTCACAACTCATTATACTTGTAGTTATAGTAATATATATAGTTATAGTAATTATAGCATAATTACTGTTTTTGCCTTTTAGAATCACATCATACTCAGCTCTACCCCAATCTTTCTTTTGGACTACCCAATTACTAATTACTTAGACATATAGTTTAAATTTCCACATATAAAACATGAACAGTCTGTCCTTAGTGAGTCCCTTGAAATTAATCTTTGATGTTGGGTCTTATATGTCAAATTTTCTAAGTCCAGTTTTTCCCCCAAAAAAATCCTGCAAATCTGACACTTCATTGAATGTCAAATCCTGCAAATCAGATAATTCATTGAATATCCATTTTTTTCCATTCAGTATTATACTTAATTTTGCTGGATATAATATTTTTGGCTGCAACCCTAGTTCTTTTGATTGTTGTTTTACTATAGCCGGTGATAGGCTTTGTGTGATTCTAATTGTAGCTCCAGCATATCTGAATTTTTTTTGTTGTTGTAGCATGTAAAATTTTTTCTTTGATGGAGGGGTTTTGAAATTTAGCAATGATGTTCCTATATCCTATCCTTGTAGAATCTTTCAGGTGGTGATCAGCAGATTTTTTCTATTTCTATTTTCCTCTCTTGTTCTATCACTTCAAGACAATTTTCTTTAATTATTTCTTGTATTATTGTATCTAGGTTCTTTTTTTGGTCATAACTTTCAAGTGGTTCAATTATTCTTATGTTTTCTTTTCTTGAACTGTTGTTTTTTTTAATGAAATATCTCACAAGCTCTTCCATTTTTTCATTCTTTATATTTTATTATTTCTTGGTCTCTTATAACTTCACTAGTATCCCTTTGCCTATTTCTAATTTTCCAAAGAGTCTTTTTCTTAAGACTCAGAGGTATTTACTACCTAATAGAAGCCAGGAGAAAAATTATAATCTTGCCTACAAAGAGTCCCAGAATTTACTATGTAATTTTTTTGTCAGTTAAAATGATTTCCAAAAACAGGTTAAATTACCCTTGTAAATGAAATTATTTCAAAAACTTCCCTACTATGCACTTTAAGCATAAGAAGAAAGTAATACAGATTTAATTAATAGTTCATTCTTCTTGTCAATTTAAACATATAAGGAAAAAGACAAACATACCAGAGCAGTTTTCAGAAACATCATAAGTAGTATTTTTAATTTTGGCACTTTGGGGGATCATTTCTGTTCCAGTTTCTTCTGATGTGTCACTTTTTTTTATCCTCGAATCAAAGACAGATTTGTCTGTTTCTTGTTGATCAAGTTTGCATTTTTTTCCTTTTTTAGCACATGCCCTTTAAATAATTAAAAAATTTATGAATTAAGTATTTTTTGTAGTTAACATTAAAGTTTTCCCTCTATTATTGAGAGCTTTTAAAAGAGCAAAATAACAAATCAGTTATGGCTACTGTACAGTAAAACTATAAAAGAACATAAGGAAAGTAGAGATTTTTATATAAGAAGACATTTAACAACATAGGTATCACACTAAAACTTAGTAGGATAAAATTTATGATTGTGAAATTTATGATGAATAGCTATGAAAGAATATGCTTTGTTCAAAAAATGAAAATAGATTAAAGGTGAAAACTACAGTATTGCACATTAATGTATATGAGGACATGCAGGAACAAGCAAGAGAAAGATAGAAAAAATATGTGAGAAAATCAGAATGAAAAAGAAAATCTAGTCTTAATCACCAAATGTGGGGCCAAATGGGGGGTTGCATACATCATCCAAAAGTTGTGGAAAGTAGCAAAGTAGCTCTGCACAAAGCCCTAATCCAGAAAATTGTCTCTGAAGATATCAGCAAACAGAAGAAAACACTGAATGTAATGAAAAAAAATCTTGGACAGAGAGAAGATCAAGAGGTAAATCCAAATGAATGCCACATACAAATCAAAATAGTCTCAGAGAAAGAATGTCTTGACAAAAAAAATAAAAGTACCTAAAGGAAATGAAGTTAAGAGTTAGAAAATGAAATATTAAAGAAAAGGACAAGTATGGAAGAAAGAAAATGTCTTGACAAAAAAAAAAATATAAAAGTATCTAAGGGAAATGAAGTTAAGAAATGAAAAGAAATCATGAAAAACTACCTAAATCTGAAAAACAGGGGCTGTTCAATTAGTGAATGGCTAAAGAAATTATGGTGAATGTAATGAAGTATTATTGTACTATAAGAAATGATGATCATATCAAAAAATGCTCTAAATCACTACTGATTAGAGAAATTAATGCAAATTAAAACAATTCTAAGGTTCTATCAGGACCTTATCACACCTATCAGATTGGAGAATAAAATAGAAAATGAATACAACAAATATTAAAAGGGATGTGTAAAAATTGTGACACTAATATACTGATGATGGAATTGTGAACTTATCCAACCATTCAAGAGAGGAATTTGAAACTTTCCACTATTTGGTTTGTATCCCAAAGAAATAAAAACAGAAGTAGGAAAAAAGTAGAATGTTCTGTTCTCAGGAGTATGGGTTTCCCCCAGGCTGGATCTTTTGAAGCAAAGTCTTGATAAGCACTGTATGTTGCAGAAGGAATCTAAATTGGATTAGTCAGCTTCTCTGAGCCCATGTTTCAGTAATGGTATGGCTCTTCAGTGGTGTTTCTGATCCCACTTCCATTTGGAATCATTATCAGTGACTGAGATGAAGAGTAGAGATGGCAGACTTCTCACATTTAGCGATGACCAGGGGGTCAATCTCTGGGACAAACTAAGTAAGATTAATTTTAATAAAGTCCTATACATGGGTTCAAAAAAAAAAAAAAAAAAAAAAAAACAAAACCCTGACCTCACCAGAATAGTGAAAAAGGCATGACTGGATAACAGCTTCTGTGAAACAAGCCTTGGAATGTTTTGTACTCTGAGATCACTGAATCATGGGGGGGGGGAGGGGAGGATAAAGAAAGCTGCTCTCCTGGAGCATTAAGGGGAGCAGGGTCTGGATCAGAATAGGATGGGACAACTTTTCCATATTCTTTCTTTACTCACACCATGGCACAAGCCTTGTGCTTACTTCTGTCACCACATTCTGCAAAGTAGGAATAGAGAGAGGAAGACCAGGATGGAGAAGGGACCAGGGCCCTGACAGCGCAGTACTAGTGGGAAGCCCAGAGGAAGTTTGCCCCAAAAAAGAGAAGAGCTGGGATAGATGGAGAGCATAACAGCTGTCTGTGAAATCCTGAAATGGCAATAGATGAAGACAGCAGACATTCTCCTTGGCTCCTGGAAGGCGCAACTAGGAGCATAGGGTAAGGATGAAATACAGAGACAGAGATGTTAGCTCGAAAAAAGCAAAGTTTTTAGCAAACTGTCTGCCTTGGGAGGAGACTGAAACAACATGAGAGCTCTTCAAAGATTTGATAATTCCTTAAAAGTGGTAAAGGAGATTCCAGTATGCTTATGTGAAAGATTAGATGGCCTTCAAAGGCCTTTCAAATGGCATCTTGTGATTTTATAGCATAAGAAAAAGTGGTAGGCAGCTGAGTGTTCATCTTAAAATGACCAAATTATGTCAATTTTTCACTTAAGTTTGATTTCTAGAGAGCACTGAAATTGTTATTAAGTCCTGCTGGTTTATGAGGGCATATTTAAGAATAAGGAAAACAGGGAGGGATAAAGGAAATTTTAAGCAATGTAAAAACAAGATAGCAATACAAATACTTTAAAAAAATATACAGAGGAAAAAAATTTGAAAAAGGAAACAGGTATTTTGTTACTACAATGTTCAAATGAATTTATATTTAAGATTGTGACAGACGTTAATAGTTTTACATACAATCCTCTTGTGTTCTGTCTATCTAAGTGAGCATGTTTCTTAATAATTTTAAATAAAGAAAAAAGAAAATAAAACAAAAATGAAAAAGAATAAGCAGTTATATTTTACATTAAAAATATTTTACCTTAATTCTTGTAACAAATCGTCAACGTATAGTTTCCAATTTTTTGGAAATCCAAATATAAACTTCCTAGTAAAATTAGCTGGAAACCCTTTTTGAAACAGAAATGGTAACACTAAAGTTAGTACTTTTTTCAGACAAAAATTTGAAACAAAATATCTACTTAATTACAAACAGCAATTAGAATTTAATTGCAATTTCTGATTTTCAGAGAAATGTTCCACTAAAGTTTAGTTATGTTACTAACAGCAACTTATCTTTTCAACTTAATTTTAACTGATCTAATGGAAGAGAGAAAATATTCTACTTTTGTTCTCACTTTTTTTTTGGGGGGGGGAGTAGGTCAAAGTTTTTCTTTATTTTTTTTTAACTTTTTAAAAATTATAGCCTTTTATATACAAAACATATGCATAGATAATTTTTCAGCATAGACCCTTGCAAAAACTTCTGTTTCAACTTTCCCCCTTTTTCACTCCCTTAGATGACAGTCCCATACATGTTAAATAATTAAAATAGATATTAAATACAATATATGTATACATATTTATACAGTTATCTTGCTGCACAAGAAAGATCAGATTTAGAAAGAAGGTAAAAATAACCTGTTTCTCACACTTTAAATGAAATTTAACTCAGTAAAGATTTCTTAATTGTCATATGTATTTTATCTAGATAGGTATAAAGGGTAAAAATAAAAACATCTCTAGTTTGAAAGGGTTTATAAGTTAGCAGGGGGAAACTGGATATGCACATAATATAAATATAACAACAAAGATAGGGACGACTTCAGTCTTAATGTGCTAGGTTAGGTTATTTTTCTATTTCACTACTTAGTTCATAATTGTAACTTATAAAGATATAGTCAGTTTACTATTACTTAAAAAAAATAAAAGAGCATACTTTTAAGTTTTTACCTGCTTCCTTCATGGAAACTGTGTCTATTGTTCCTTTTAATACATAGATATTGCCTGATATAGTTCTAAGTCTGTTGTAGTCAAGACGTTCAACAATTGCATTACTATGCCAATATAAGTCAGGAGTATCTCTAGAGAAAAGATGATTAAGATTCCTCAATAAATATATCCTCAAATATTCATTCAAGATTTACATGAAGTCATCTTCTTTATCATCATCAACATCATAGCTAAAATGTGTAAGAGGTTTTGATTTTTATAAAGAGTTTTGTATATATTCATTATCTTATTTGATCTTCCCAACAATCTGGATAAGCAGGTGCTATCACTACAACTGAGACTGAGTTTAAATAATTTATTTGCCCAGGGTTACAATGGTAGGAAATGTCTGAAGAAAGATTCAAATTCAGCATTTTCTAAGTCCAAATCCAGTCCTCAACTACGTCACCTAAATGTAAATGAGAACAAAGCAAAATTTTCTGATAATTTATACACAAACGTGAAATGACTTGGACAGTGCTAAAATTTGGGAATCTCCTAAGCTAAACACAGATGGAAACCCATCTATGACTCTGGTAAATAAGTGTTAAGTTGTCATTTATAATAAAATTTAAAAAAGAATAAGCTTCAAAATCCAGCTTAAAGTTCATTTCTATCTACCAGGAAATGTCCCTTTATTCTGTTCTATGGGGCCAAATGGAACAAGTCTACCTCTTTTTCTAATTAATAATATTTCAAATACTTCAAAAAATGCTATCATGTCCCTACTTGGCATGTCCTACACAAATTTGAATCAAATAATTTATTAACATATTGATATTGTATACTTACATCAATTTTCCTTCTACACACACAGCTGTATTATTATTCATGTTTCTAATCATCCATTTCTGGAGACAAATTTCCTAATGAAGTATAAAACAAAGTATACATTCTTTCTATTAATTTTAAATGTTCATTGAAAAAAGAAATCCAATTCTGATTAAGAATACCTTAGTTAAGTAATACTTAAGAAAAACCTATCTATATATAATTGACAAGAACTCAAGAGGGTATATTGCCAAACTACTCCATTTCATTTTTTAAAAATGCCTGATTCCATAAACATTATACTGTAACAGAAGGATGAGAGAATGGATCAAGTATCAATTATTCAACTTTTTAAATACTTCCCCATTCTTCTAGCATCCTAAACAAATCAAAAGCCAATCCATACTCACCAATCATGCATTAAGACAACACAGTACAGAATATACAGATTTATGTAGCTCTTTTAAAATTTACAAAATGTTTTTCTAAATTTTTATTTTGTTTTTCATTTAACAAGCACTTCATCCCCAACTGAGGGGAAAAGAAAAAAGCCAAAACTTTTTAAACAAATACATATAGCTAAAATTCTGGTACAAATAGAGTAGAGCATGCTTCTTGACTAGCTCTATAAACACTGTAATTAATCACTGCTTTGATCAAACTGTTATTTGTGTATATAAATTTACTTCTAGTTTTGCTCACTTAAGTTTGCATCAGGTCATATGTCTTCCCAGATTTTCTACGAAACCATCCCTTTCATCATTTCTTACAGTACAATAAGATTCTTGTAACATTCTTCTAACAAAATTAATTTAGCCATTTTCTGACTGGTAGACAACCCTCTTAGTTTCCAGTTTTGTTTCAAAAACAGCTGGTATGAATATTTTTGTGTATATGGAGCCTTTTCTTCCTCCTTAATCTTTCTAGGCCGCAAGTTTAATAGTAGTACACTATATTATATTTAGGGATATGTGTAGTTTAGAGACTTTTTGGACACAATCCCAAATTGCTTTCCAGATTGGATGGGTCAATGCACATCTTCATCAACAATATATTGGTGTGCCTGTATTCCCATAGCTCCTGCTTCAGTTAGATGATATGATGATTTACTTAGAAAGTCTTTGATAATCAACTAAAAAATTAGCCAAAACAATTAAAAACTTTACTAAAGTTCATGTTATAAAATAAACCCACAGAAATCATCAACATGTCTATATATTACCAACAAAACCCAGCAAAAAGATAAGAGAAATTTTCCATTTAAAATAGTTTGCACATAATATAAAATACTTGGGAATCTACCTGCCAAGATATACACTGCAACTACATCAATACAAGTACAAAACATTCTTCACACAAATAAAGACAGCTCTAAATAAATGGAGAAATATTCATCGCTCATGAGCAGACTGAGCTATTATAATAAAAATGACAATACTAATCGACTTATTTACTGACATAACAATCAAACTACCAAAAAACTGCTTTATATAAATGGCTAGAAAAAAATATAATAAAATTTATCTGGAAGAACAAAAGATAAAAGATCAAGAATATACAAGGAATCAATGAAAATAAAAATGTAAAGGTAGATAACTACACAGATAAATTCAAAATAGGTACATGATTTAGATACATAAAGAGTGATATAAGCAAACTAGTACAACATAAGAAAAAATTTCAGTCCAATCCATGGATTGGGAAAGAGATTGTGACCAAACAAGTGATAGAAGTAAATGGGAAGTAGAATGGATTGTTTGATGACATAAATTTTTTTTAAAAGGTTTTATATAACAAAACTAATAGAATTAGGGAAAAAAAAACAGAAAGGGGGTGGGAGAAGAGTGTGAAAGGAAGGAGTAAAGGTATCTTTTCTCAAATTTATAGGGAAAATAAGAGAAATTAATTTCTAAGAATAGAATTACTCCATAGTCAGCAAATAATTAAGGGATGTGAAGAGACAGCATTCAGAGAAGAAATCAAAGTTATCAATAGTCATGCAGAAAAGTGCTCTAAATCACTACAGATTAGAGAAATACAAATTAAAACAACTCTGATATAACCATCACCTCTCATCTATCAAATTGGCTAATATGACAGAAAAAAAAATGCTGGAGGGGATGTGGGAAAAATAAGTAACCTAATATACTGTTAGTAGAGTTGTGAACTAGTCCTACCACTCTGGAGAACAATTTGGAACTATATTCACAAAGCTAAAATGCTTTAGTTTTAGTCTGTACACAGAGACTTGCATCATTTTCATATGGAAATATATATATAATGTAAAAAGATTAAGGAAAAGTAACACACTGACTACAGCAATTAAAATGCAAAAGAAAATTGCCAGAAAATAATCAAAATAAAATATTTCAAGATT